>NC_064838.1:34217575-34520606 GCF_024166365.1 Elephas maximus indicus
GGAAAAGCCCAGAAGCCAAGGCAGATGTTCAGCCAAATTAAGTGGTTCCAGGAGAAAATAAAAGCTTGCCTGCCGAGACATCTGGTGTCCATTAACCTCCCAAGCAGAGCTGCAGCAAAGCCATCTGCTGGAACAAACTCTCTGGAGGCAAGGAGCTTCCCCCACCTCTGTCTGCCTCTGTATGCTCACAGCAAAGGTCTGCCCTTAAGGGAGAGAAAGAGACTGGTCCATTTGCCTTCTAAGCCCTGTAACTGATCCCTTCCAAATTTGGGGGCCAGCAAAGAGAATGGTCAAGAAGATTCCAAGGCTACAGTCACAGGACTTGATGTTGGCCATCAGGAAAATAAACTGACACCAAGTAGAGCCTATTCAGCATCAAGTACATGTGATCCTCAAGGAGACACTGTACAAAGATTGTGGCTGCTCTTAGAGAAATGTGATTCCTAAGTGGTGCAACTGACAAGTAGAGAGTGGAAAGAAACTAACATTTAACGAGTACTACCATGTGCCTGGTGGCGTAGTGGTTAAGTGTTACAGCTGCTAACCAAAAGGTCAGCAGTTTGAATCTGCCAGGCGCTCCTTGGAAACTCTATGGGGCAATTCTACTCTGTCCTATAGGGCCACTATGAGTCAGAATCAACTTGACAGCAACGAGTTTTTTGTTTGTTTGTTTACTACATGCCAGGCAATGAGCTAGGCATTTTCAGATATATTTACCTCATTTAATCTTTATAACATCTCTGGGTGGTACAAATGGTTAATGCTCTAGGCTGCTAACTGAAAGGTTGGAGGGCCAAGTCCACCCAGAGGTACCTCAGAAGAAAGGCCTGACAATCTACTTCCAAAAAATCAAGTCATTAAACACCCTATGGTGCAGTTCTACTCTGACACAGATGGGGTCACCACGAGACAGAATGACTCGATGGCAGCTGGCTTAACCTTTACAACAGCTCTACATACTAGGTATTATGATTTGCATTTTACGAATGACAGGTTTGAGATTCAAACCAAGGTCTTCTAACTTCCAGAAAAAGTCGAATGCCTCTCTCACTAGACCACTGTGTAACAATTACGCCAGTTTCTTTGATTTGGAGGATGGGTGGGAAGGATGGGAGGGAAGGGTTATAACAAAAGCTATTTGTGGGGATATAACAAAAGATTATGCATGGATGGGGTTTGCTCCCTTTGATGCTTTTGAAGATGACCAGACTGAGGCTTGAAATGTAACCATGGAAACTGCTATGGTGGGAGCAGCAGCCAAATTAGTTCACCCTTGAGGCAGTTGAGTTGGGGGACTCTGGAGACTCTTTCTTGATGAAGAGAGCAAGTGATGTCAGCTCCCACTTCATCTTCCCAGCCTCTGCCTCCCCTGGTCACCAATCTGCTCCCAAAACACCAGCCAAGCCAAACCCCAGGCTTCCTGTGAAGCCAAACCAAAAAAAAAAAAAACAACCCATTGCCATCGAGTCAGTTATGACTCATAGCAACCCTATAGGACAGAGAAGAACTGCCCCATAAGGTTTCCAAGGATCCCTGGTAGATTTGAACTGCTAACCTTTTGGTTAGCACATGTAGCTTGTAACCACTCCACCTAAATCACCCTCTAAGCCCCAGTCCCAGGGTGCTAAACACTGTCCTCTGAGGCTTTCACTAGCCTGCCCAGCTCTAGCAGAGGCCTGGGCCCTACCCATGAACTCTCCTCTGGAAGTAGAGGTTTTAATGCCTGAGCTCAGACCTCCCTGCTTGCCTGCCTCCCCCTCGGTGCCTCCTCCTAGACTCCTGGCCCTTTACTGCCCACCCTCTAGAAACCCTTTGCCACTCTGTGGGAACCCCGAGCCGACATTGGGCCTGAATCACCACTGAGCCTGCCTTGGACCCCTATCATTTTTCCTGCCCAGCATCCGTTCCCCACTCCAGGGCCGCGGTACCACTCTCTCAGCTGTCTGGCATGTCCCTCTCCAGAACTTGCGCTAGGCAGAAAAGAGCCATTTCTCCATGGTCACAGCCTCTGCTGTGTGGCTGTGAGGATATGCAGTTCAGCCACCTCCCCCCAGTTCAGGACCACTGGGAAGGGCCATCCCAGCTTCAGAGCTCCCTGTGAGGTCAGCTGAGGCTTTTCTTGTGACTGCATCACACTTCAGCTTCTCCCTCTGCCCAATCCTGCGACCTTCCCTCCACACAGATGTTGATGCCAAGAGCAAGGCTCAGGAAACTTGCTGCATAAAACTCAACTCAGAGTCTGGTTTCTAGAGAATCCGCCCTGTGAGAACCCTGGTGAAGACACATTTGTCCTCATGAAACTGGAGGGCACTCTGTCCCATGCCCCTACCAGCTGCCCTACAGCTTGTCCCTGTACCACAGCCATCACTTGCTCTCCCAAGCTCGGGAGAAGCACCCTGAGCACTGAACTTGGATTCTAGTCCTAACTCTGCCACATTCTTGCTGGGCGCCCTGGGGAATTACTTCACCTCTGAGTCAATTTCCTATCTATAAATCGATAACTGGGCACTGGGGGCAGTTATCCTTGCAGCTCACAGGATTTTTAATTATCTTATTTATACAACATTTATTGAGAATTGACTACATGTTTCAATCTCTCAGATCCCAGTTTAGATGTCATTTCCTCCAGGAAGCCTCCCCCAATCTGCTAAGCAGAGATAACCTTCTTCTGTGCCTTGCAGCCCTGAGCTTACCCCTTACTGTAGCTCTTATCTCCTGAGTTGTAATGCCCTGCTTTTTGCCTACCCCTCCACTGGATCCTGAGCTCCAAGAGGACACAGAATGTGTTTACTTACCTTCGTATCCCCTATCTCAGAGCCTGGCACATGGTAAGGGTTCCCAAAATATTTGTAAACTTAAAAATTAATTAAATTAGGTACTGCAGGAAAAGCAATAATATCTTATGTTCGAGTAGCCCTTTACAATATGCAAATTGCTTTCGTACCCAGGATCCCATTTAATCCTCCTGAAAACCTTGTAGGGTAGGCAGGGTAGGAACCATGTTCCACAGAGTGAGGCAGTGGTAGGTTCAGTGGTAGAATTTTTGCCTTCTTGTGAGAGACCCAGGTTCGATTTCTGGCTAACACACCTCATGCACAGCCACCACCCCTCCACCAGTGGAGGCTTGCGTTTTGCTATGATACTGAACAGATTTCAGCGGAGCTTTCAGCTAAGATGAACTAGGAAGAAAGGTCTGGTGGTCTATTTTCAAAAATAAGCAAGTGAAAATCTTATGGATCATGACAGTCTGATCTGCAGTGGATCATGGTGATGGCACAGGACGGGTAGTGTTTCATTCCATTGTAAATGTGGTTCCCGGGAGTCAGACAACAGCAACACAGGTGTGCCTAAGTGGCTTGCACCCTGAAGGAGCCAGGTCTCTTGATTGCTAAGCCAGTATCTGTCCCTTCCCCCAAACACAAGACAGGCAGCTGCAGATCTCGCACTTTACAGTTTGACATCCCTAGGAAGAGCCTGCCCCCCACCACCACCCCAGCCCGTTCATGGGATCTGTGATGTCCCTCACTCCAGGCCCACCACCCTAACAATGAATGAATCAGGGAACCATCTTGGAAGCTATTTCGAGCTCAAGTAGTCAGGCTGTCACATGTGACAAAAACCCAAGGAAGCAGGGCCCTGAGTGACACTCAGGAAGTAGGAGGAGGCAGAGGGCCTTTCAGAAATGCTTTGGAGGCCTGGAGGCCTTACCTCCCTGACCTGGGCAGGGCACTAGCTGTGGGTTTTACAGAAGCCAGGAGTAGGGAGGGAGCGAAGATCAGCTGGGGCACTCGCCGGGGCCTGGCAGCCCCAGCTGCTACCTCGCACTCCTCCTGAGCTAGATGTACCTTTGCAGGGGGAGCCCTGCTTCCATGGGCTTCAGCTCTGGCTTATCTCTACTTCTGTGTTGAGCACTCGCAGTCTCAGCTCCCTCAATATCCTATCAGTAGGGAGATAACAAGAGGGGAGAGGGAGGGGCACGCACACAAAAGCTCTCTTCCAGTTGCAAAACAGAAATTCTTCTCCCCTCTGCCCCACCAAAAAAATAAAAACCAAAGGGAAAAAAATCTACCCCAAACACAGTACCAAACGGATCTCAACTCTCCCTTTTTTTTTTTTTAAGTCTTAAGTAGGTGAATGCATGATTTTTCCCTAAAGAAACTGCGATAATACAATTAGCAATACACAGCGGCCTTGGCTGGGAAAGCGCTGGCTCTCCCCATCCCCCAGCCCCAGCCTCCGTAGGAGTTAGGCTGTGAAATGAAGAAATCTATTGTCGCTTGGGAGCACGAAGCTGAATCACAAAGCCCAGCACAGCGGCGATGCTGAAACCCTCCCTTTGTGGAGGGAGCCCGAGGCTGCCCATTAAGGGACAGACGGATTTGCAGCAATGCAGGACCTATTCTTCTCCTGGCTTGTTTAAACTTCCATGGGCCATAAACATCGATCATCATTTAGGCTGTAGCACCTGTAGGGATGTAAATCATTGCTCCAGGAGAGAACCTCCTTTCAGATTCCGAAGGAATGAGGGGGGAGCACCCAGAAAAATGCTATGCTGTCTAGGAAAAATATAAAGCAAGCCACCTGTGTCATTTAAAATTTTCTGTGGAGTCGATTGACTCGTGGCAATCCCCATGTGTATTAGAGTAGAACGGTGCTGACCTTTCTGAAGTAGATTGCCAGGCCTTTTTCACAGGTGCCTCTGGGTGGACTAGAACTACCGGCCTTTCAGTTAGCAGAAGAGCAGGTTAACCACTTCCACTACCAGTAAAAAAAAAAAAAAAAACCCATTGCTGTTGAGTTGATTCTGACTCATAGTGACCCTATAGGACAGATCAGAACTGCCCCATAGGGTTTCTGAGGCTGTAAGTCTTTATGGAAGCTGACTGCCACATCTTTCTCCCACAAAGCAGCTGGTAGCTTCCAACCACTAACCTTTGGGTTAGCAGCCAAGTGCTTAACCACTGTGCCACCAGGGCTCCTTCAACAGTCACAAACCCCTTTTAAAACATAAACCTGATCCTGCCATTCCCTTTCCCAAAATCAACATGGAATAAAAACTAACTTGGAACTCAACCCCACGTCTTTATCAGGCCCCCCCAAGACTCTGCATGATCATGACATCTTGGTGCCTCTCCAACCTCATTTTCTACTTCTTCCCCTCCACTCACTGTGCTCCTTCTGCGCCAGCCTCCTTTATCACTCTTACTCTGCCAAGAATGCCCAGGGCATTGGCACGGAGGGCTCCTTTGACCTGGAATGAGCCTTTGCCACTACCTGCATGGCCAGTTCCTCCCTTCACTAGGGGTCTTTGCTCAAAGGTCCTGTTATGGATTGAATTGTTTCCACCCAAAATAAGTGTTGGACTTCTAACCCTATACCTGTGGGTGACATTTAATGTGATATAACGTAATCACTCACCACATGCAATCTAATGTAATGCAATCAATCATTCAGTTGAGGTCATACCAGTGCAGGGTGGATCCTAAACCTAATCATATTGGGGAAAACAGATGCATGTGAGGATTCCCAACACCAAGGAACACCCAGGGCTACCAACATGGAAGGAATCAACATGTCTGAGACCCTGATGTGGATATCTAGCTTCCTAACCGTGAGAAAAGGAATTTCTGTTTTTTGAAGCCACTAGCAAACTAAGACAAGCCCCTTCATCCCAGAGGCTTTTGTGTCCCTTCACCCTCAGGCCGGCATGCTCACCTCCCTATTCTCTTCATTTTTCTTCAAAGTACCTAACATTGATTGACATGTACTTATGTGTCCATTTCATTACTGCCTGCCTCCCCCTGTTAGAAGGTTAATTCCATGAGGGCAGGGACTTCCCTTTGTTCCCTGCTGTAGCTCCAGCTCCTAAAAAGGTACCTGACACATAGCAGGTATACAATAAAGATTTGTTGAATGAATGATTGAATGCATAATTCATTGCGTGCTTCAGTTAATCCTCACGTAGGGTGACCAACCATCCTGTTTGCCAGGGACTGAGGAGGCTTCTGGGATGCGAGACTTTCGGTACTGAAACTGGGAAAGTACAGACCAACCAGGACGAGTTGGTCATTCTATCCTCACAGCACTGCACTGTGCAAGTTAGGTGCTATTATTTCCATTTTCAGTTCAGGAAGCAACTCAGATCCAGAGATGAAGGAACAGGGTCTCTAACCAACTGAACTTTGAGGCCCTTCCAGCAATCTGATTTTATAACCCCATGATTTTCACTGCTTAAGATCACATACCTAGAGTGTGGCCATATAGAAAAGAAAGGTTGTGCTTTGGACATAACTAGAACTGGTTTGAACCCGGTATCTGCCACCCACTTACACTAGGCAACCCATTTAACCTCTCCACATCTCAATTATTTAACCTGTACAATAGGGTTTTACTCAGGGTAGTGTAAACAGTTAACATGCTCAGCTGCTAACCAAAAGGTTGGAGGTTCAAGTTCACCCAGAGGCATCTCGAAAGAAAGGCCTGGTGATTTACTTCTGAAAAATCAGCCACTGAAAACTATGGAGCGCAGCTCTACTCTGACACACATGGGGTGGTCGTGAGTCCGAGTCGACTCAGCAGCAACTTTTTTTTTAAATCCCAAATCAAGGGTCTAATGAGAACACATTCAAATAACCCATACATCACAGGCTAGGCTCCTGGGAAGCAAACTCTGAGATGTAGATCGTCATGCAGTAAGTTTTTTTGTGTACTCTTAGCTTCGGACCTGTGGAAGGGAATAGAAGAAGCAGGACTGGGTAGTAGGAGAAGCTGGGCTACTACGCAGTCTCAGTGAAAACCTCTGCAGGCCCCATGGGGAAGCTCTGAAGCTGAGATGCCTCTTTGAAGTCGTCCCAAGTTGGAGTAAGAGGGCCAAGCCTTTATAGCTCCACATCCAGCAGTCATTGGACATAGGCTTCCCTGGAAGGTGGTGTGACCTTGGGTGAGGCAGCTCTCTTCAGTGGAGGCAGCTCTTAATAGGGATGACAGCTGAACTCCCAGCACCTGGTGGATATGTCCTTCAATTCTGAACAGAGGATCACCATGTCTACCACACCATGTAACGCAGAGAGTAAGTGCTAAATGAATGATATTGTTGTTGCTGTTATTATAGAACATAATTCAAAGTCAGGTCTATCTTCCTGTAGTCTGTGCTCCCTTGCTCTGCCTCCTAGCTCTTTATGTGAGCCCCTCATGTCATCACTTGTACCTTAGTTCAAGTTATGTCTGAACGTATCCCGTCTCCCTACTCAGATCAGGAACCCTTAAGAGCAGGCCCTGGAACTGATTCATCGTTGTACCCCATTCCCACAGCTGTCCTTGGCACCCAAGGCTTCCTGGGTAACTAACGAATGAGCAAGTCTATATCTACCTCTCCAGGGTGCCCAAGATTATCGTGGATTTTGACCATGCTCTTTCTAGGTTTTCAATGTCTCCAGTTATATTCAATTTTGCCAACTCGTTTATGGTATCCCCCAGGGTCAAAATACCTAAAGACCGGAAAGACCCCTAGAAACCACTGCAACAGTAGAGTTGGGGCTTGAAGCCCCTCTCTTCTCCCACTATCCCATATCTCTCTCCACTGGGCCAATATCCAATTGTCAACAGACTACTAATTTCTGCCACATACCAAAAAAACCAAACCCAGTGCCGTCGAGTTGATTCCAACTCATAGCCACATAGCAGACAGAAAACCCAGAAGGATCTTAGGGACTCATCTACATTTCTTGCCCACCCATCCTCCCACCCCAGACTCTGCTGCCAACACATGCCTTTCTTTTCATTACAAAAAAAGAGAAGAGTTTTTCATGCATTTGAGACTAAAACTCACAGATCTTTCCCGCCATGCTTAAGTCAGTGGCTTCCTCACTGTACTATACCACCTTCCTGTGGACCTTCATCCTCAACTAAAACCCTCATGAAATATCCCCTTGACACTCAGTGCTAGGTCAGTTCATTCAATGCTTTAGGAAGGGAAGATGGAGGAAATCCTATTTAAGCACAGGTTATAGAGTCAAGCAAACCCGAGTATGAATCCCAGCACCAGCATTTGCTAGCTGTATGACTTTGAGCAAGTTACTTAAGATCCTGTGTCAGTTTTCACAGGGCAATAGCTGTACCTATCTTGCAGAGTTATTGCAAGGGTTAACTGAAACAAATGGCATACAGTATGCATTAAATTAATCTTAGCTATGATTATTATTATTAGGTGTCTCTGGGTGGCGCAAATGGTCAAGCGCTCTGGTGCTAACTGAAAGGTTGGTAGTTCAAACCCACCCAGAGGCACCTCGGAAGAAAGGCTTGACAATCTACTTCTGAAAAATTGGCCATTGAAAACCCTATGGGGCACAGTTCTACTCTGACACATATGGGGTCACCATGGCTATTCAATGGTAACTGGTTTTTTTAATACACTCAATTAATGTTAGCTATTATTATTATTATTTTTTTATTACTACTACTGGGTTGTTTTTATTACTACTGGGTCTGGGTTTATTACTACTAGGAGCCCTGGTGGCACAATAGTTAAGCACTCAGCTGCTAACCGAAAAGTCAGCGGTTGGAGCCCAGCAGCCACTCTGTGGGAGAAGGGCATGGCTGCTGGCTTCCATAAAGATTTATAGCCTTGGAAACCCTATGGAGCAGTTCTACCCTGTCCTATAGACTCACTGTGAGTCGGAATCAACTGGAAGACAGTAGGTTTGGTTTCTTTGTTGTTGTTGTTTGTTATTATTATTATTACTAGCAAGGGGCTAGGAGACAAAAGGTATCCAAGTTCAATTCTCAGATTTCACACGAATGGAGGCTGTGCTTATAGGACACCGAAACAACTACATAAAGGGTTTAAAAATCTGTTAATCATCCAGATGTTTGGTAGACAGAGGACACTCAGCTCTCTCCCCTATCAACAGTTTACCTTCCACATCTGGGGATATTATATTATAAATATCTAAGTGATGCTTGTAAAACGTGCACAGATCTTTTTCCTAACAGATATGATAACTTAAAAATGTAAAACATCTGTATAGCACATGCTATCATGAACAGAATCTAAAAAAAAAAAAAAAAGGGTTAAGACAAGGAATAAAGCATTTTCAGTACATTTTACAAGCCGATCTCCTAAAACATAAAGTTTTTTCAAAGGCATATAAAAAGATAAACCAAGAGAAAAATTAAGAAAAGAACATATGAATGGTCAACAACCTCTCTAACAATGAAAGAAATGCCAATTAAAATGAAAATGAGACATTTTCCACTTGTGAGGTCAGAAAAGATTAAAATGTTTATTGTGGTCCACACTGATGAGTATGTGGGGAAACAGTCATTCTCACATGCTGGTGGCAGTGATGGGGTGAAAACTGGTGCCATCTCCCTAGAAGACAATTTGACACATTAAAAAAACCAAACTCACTGCCAAAGAGTTGATTCCAACTCATATCAACCCTATAGGACAGCGTAGAACTGCCCCATAGGGCTTCTGAGGAGCAGCTGGTAGATTCAGACTGCTAAACTTCTGGTTAACAGCCAAGCTCTTAACCACTGTGCCATCAATGCAACATAATTTATATCATAAAAAAAAACTGAAAACCAAGTAAATGACCACCAATGGGTTTCAGCTAAACACAATACAGTATAGCCATAAAATGGAACACTACAGAGGCATCCAAAAACAATGACATATTTGTCCACAAAAAGACTTGTACACAAATGTTCACAGCAGTATTATTCATGATAGCCAAAAAGCAAGAAACAACCCAAATGTTCATCAACAGGAAAACAGACAAAGAAAATGGGGTATATTCTGAAAGGGAACACTATTCAGCAATAAAAAGGAATAAAGTACTGAGACATGCTACAAGATGGAGGAACCTCAAAATCATTGTGTTCAATAGAAGCAGATACGACAAAGGCAGGAGATAGGTTCATGGCTGCCGAGTATTGGGAGTGAGCACGGGAGTGGCTGAACGGGCACAAGAAATCACTTAAAGTTGAAAATGTTTTAAATTTAGACTAGGGACTGGACATTGGTTGCAGAGGGATGCTGGTGAGGAGTGAGCTTCTTGGATCAGGTGGACACTTGAGACTATGTTGGCATCTCCTGCCTGGAGGGGAGATGAGAGGGTGGAGGGGGTTAGAAGCTGGTGAAATGGACACGAAAAGAGAGAGTGGAGGGAGAAAGCCAGCTGTCTCATTAGGGGGAGAGTAATTGGGAGTATGCAGCAAGGTGTATATAAGTTTTTATGTGAGAGACTGACTTGATTTGTAAACTTTCACTTAAAGCACAGTAAAAGTTATTTTTTTTTTTAATTTTATTCAAGGCGCCCAACTATAGCCACCATGCTCGGAGTGCTCACTATGTATTATGCACTGTACTCTACATCTTTTACAATGTTATAAAATCTAAACTCACAAAAAAAAATTTAGACTAGGGTAACAGTTGCACAATTCTGAAGATTTACTAAAAATCAATGAACTGTACACTTTAAAAGGATGAATTCTATGATATGTAGATTATACCCCAGTAAAACTTAAATTTTTTAAAAAATACAGTGATATCAATATATTATCACATGCAAAGGTGCCCAAGACTTTTAAAATTTTAAAAGAAACAAAAGAGCATAAATATTATTATCTGATTATTAAAATAATCATAACAATATATAGGTTAGTATATACATAGAAAACAATTCTGGAGGAATATCTAGCAAACAGTTAACAGTGATATTCTCTCTAGGAGGCAGAACCATGAGAACCTTTCATTTTTGTTTTTGCTTTTTTTTTAATGGTTCAGTCCTGATATATCTGACTTTTTTCATTAGTTATTTTTGCTATATGTTTGAACATTTGGTATATATTTGAAAATTTTCAGGGGAAAGTGGGCATTACTTTTATAATCTGAGGGGGAAAAAAAAAAACCACTGTAGACATTAAAATATATAGGTATATAAAAGCAGGTTGTTTAAAATCGACTTGTTCTGTTGATACTGCCTTGACCCAGCTAAAGATATCACATCTGGTCACAAGATGTATCTAATCTCTAATTCTCCTGGCTCTACCACAGCCTGGAAAAAAAAATCTGAAAACCACCCAGCTCCGTCTTTCTCTGGTTTCAAGCTCCCCAAACCAGCTATGACTAATTTTGTTTCCTAGCCACCTTGAAGCTGGGAGAAGGAGAGCCCTGGAGAAGTGTATCCCCCTGTGTTAATCAATTCACTGACACCATGGTTTATAAAGCAATTTCTTGTGAGTTTGGCTGGGAAAAAAAAAAAAAAATGGAATCCTCAAAGGCTGATCAAATAACCTGATTATTCAGTTACGCTGAAGAACAGGTCAAGGCCCTGAGGACCCCGCCACAGTACAGAGACTAGTAAGGTCTGATGGATATGATCAACCCACCTCCCTGCCTTGATTTCTCTAAGCTCAGACCCTGGCAGCTTGACACATTTAAGTAGTGTTTTTTAAACTTTGTATTGAAGCATAACAGACACACAAAAAAGTGTACATATTTTAAGCAGCATTTTTAGACAGAATCTTAAGGCTCAAGGACAACTCTCACCCTTTTCCAAAGGAAATCACAGTGCTACCTGTTTTCCTTTCTTCTCTTTTTCAGAGGCGAATGAAGGAGCCAGCTAATAGCAGTCATAAGCCAATGTTGGTCCCTCACCCTTAAAGGTTGGACTAAGGTGTATGTGTGTGTTGTGAGTGGTGAGCATTGTTTCCCAACCCCTAGAAGTGCTCCACAAACAGCTGCCAACATCTCATGCCTTCCCAAGAAATAAAGCTCTTCAGTTGCCTTGAAGAAAAAAGGATGGAACGACCTCCATTAGACTATAAATTCCGTGAGAGCAGGAGAGCGTGTCTATCAGTTCATCGCTATAAATCCAGTGTCTGGTACACAGTAGATACTCGTTAAGTATTTGTTAAAATAAATGTGGGTTGAATAAAATACAGTAGGTTAAGATAGACTCTGGAAATCAGGCCCCAAAGAGGAAACCTCAAGGGTTTGGGAAGGGCTACTATTAGCCCAAGGAGCCCTGGTGGCACAGTGGTTAAGCGCTCACCTGCTTACCAGTCATGGTTCAAACCTACCAGCCACTCCACAAGAGAAAGATGTGTCAGTCTGCTTCCGTAAAGATTACCAAACTACCAAGCCCACTGCTGTTGAGTCGATCCCAACCTGTAGTAATCCAATACGACAGAGTAGAACTGTCCATAGGGTTTCCAAAGCTGTAAATCTTTATGGAAGCAGATTGCCACATCTTTCTCCCATCCGTAAAAACTACTGCCTTGAAAACCTTATGGGGCAATTCCACTCTGTCCTATAGGGCCGCTATGAGTCAGAATCGACCTGACGGCAACGGATACTGCTAGCCCATATGGTGCCTTTGTGCCCATTAGAAAGACACCCCCTTCTCTCTTCTGATATAGATCCGTGCCAGGGCAAGTGGCTTGGTGAGCAGGGCTTGGGCTGGGTTTCAGGCCCCACTTACCCTCTCAACCAGGTGCCCTTGTTTGGGGACAACCTGTATAGTCATATTGGCAACCCTGCATTGGATTGCTGCTATTCCTTGTGCTCAGTGAGAATACAAATCCTGTAGACTATTTCCTGCCAGGCTTCTGGGCAGATGATCAGTTTGTCCACAGGAAAGCCTGGCCTGAAGTGAAAGTCGAAGACCTGGAAAAATCTACCTATAATCATTAAATGTTGGTCAATTAATTAAAGGAACATGTAGTCCCAAAGTGCATCGTCTGAGAAGGAAATGCAAAATTTCCCCCTGCCCACTTCCTTGACTCTCGCCATACTCCTAAGAGAAAGCAAACCAGGTGGGCAAAAGGAAAAGGCAGAGCATCCGACTTACCACCAGGAGACTATCATTTTCATACGTGAACAGTTACATGAGTTTCATACCCAAAGACCCTAAGGATGATTTTATCTGTGCTTTTTCTGTTGTGCAGTCATTATTAGTGCAATAGCCCCTAACTGCTTCCCCTTACCTGCCAGCTGTCTAGTCTCCATGCTGTAGGAGAAGGGATCATTCTAAAGAAGAAAAGGAATCATGTCACCTCCATGCCGAACGCTTAACATGGCCCACAAACCCCTCTGTGACCACGTTCCAGCAACCTCTCCTACCTCTTCTTGTGACTTCTCCTCATTCACTCTTCCTGCCATACCTGCTTTCTTTCAGTCCCCTCTTTTTCTTAATCCTCCAAGTTTGTTGTTCCTGCCCCAGGTCCTTTTCATTTGCTGTTTCCCCAGGCCTGAATGCTCTTCCCCAACATTGCAGTCAGCTTAGGCTTTTCCTGATCTCTTATTAGGACTCCTCCCCCACCCCAAATTCCTTCTCTATTCCATTACTCTGCTTTATTTTCTTTTAAGAGCTATCTTTAACTGAATGTATTTATTAGTTTTATTTTATTTATTATTTAACCTCGTTATTGCCATTCTCCCTGCCTTCTGTCACTTTCCCACATACACCCCAGAATGAAAGCTTATTTTCTACTCTGTCCCTGGTATCTAAAACACAGTAGAAGCTTGATAAATATTTACTGAAGGAATTACAATAATGATAATTGCAAGCCCTTAACAGTTTGCAAAGTATGTGCATATTCATTGCCTCATTTAACCTTTACAAAATCCCTGTAGGGCAGGCAGCATAGCCCCATTTTACAGATGCAGAAACAGAGGCTCAGAGAGGCCAAGCAGCTTGCCAAAGATCTCATAGCAAAAAGGAAAAAGAAGCCTATTTGGACTCAAACCCATGTTTTCTGCCTCCAAGTCCAGTGTTCTTCCCCCAATATACTGTTAACATCCAATAAGGCTTCTTACTCGCTGAGCAAACACTTTGCAACACTACCGGAGAAACAAAGCAGTTACTTGCAGGACTGAGTTAAGCTCCAAGCCAAAAGAATATATGAGGCTTTGAAACCATTTTGGAAATCATCAAAATAGGCAATTATGTAAAATGAGCTCTGTCTGAAATCCATGGATGAAGAAGTTGCAAGGCAGCCAGATGCCATATCTCAATTTTGATCTGTGCTTATGGAATTCTCTGATTCAAAAGAACAGCAGAGAATTTAGGAGAAGGGGAATATGAAGAGAGATGAAAAAGGCTGTATCTCCATCCAAGAGTTACAAAAAACAAACTATGACTAATAAGGAAAATTCATTGTAGGAAACTAACCACATGCTACAGAAGGATCAAATTTCTCACCCTTCAGACCAGAGAGTTAAAGGCATAAAAACCAAAGCATGTTTAAAGCTATCTTCTCAGCCCTGGTTCAAAGAAAATGAGAGTGAAATATCTCTGGGAGGATAAACTTGAGTGGCCGACAGAGAAGGGGAGTTGGGTGAATTGGAGGGAAACTTACTTTTTACTGTATTTATTATAACACTTTATATCTTTTGAATACTATACTGCATGTCTATATTACATATTTTAAAAATCAACTACATTTAAACAAACAAATAAACCAAAACAAAAAACAAAGAGAATGAGAGGGTGTCAGAAGCAATTTCAGCAGGTCAGCCCTTTCTACCTCCCCCCTCCCCTTTCCTACTAGATTTCATCTTTTCCAACTTAAATGAAGATAAGCAATCAGGCCTACGCTTCCCTCTTCCTAATGTGACATGTAGGAAGTTTTTCTAAGCTGCTTTCCCTTCAGATCATGGAGTCATAGAGCTGCAAAGGGCCAGCTTATTTTTTTTTATTGGTACTGGGTTGAATAGTGGCCCCCCAAAATTCGTGTCTACCCAGAACTTCAGAATGTGGGCCCTATTTGGAAATAGGGTTTTTGCAGATGTAATTGGTTGTTAACATGAGTTCATACTGGATTAGGGTGGAATCCAAATGCAATGTCCGATGTCCTTACAAGAAGGCTATGTGAAGACACAGAGACACACAGAGGAAAGATGGCCAAGTGAAGACAGGAGGCAGAACTTGGAGTGATGCAGCGATAAGCCAAGGAATGCCAAGGATTCCCAGGAACCACCAAAAGGTAAAGAGACAAGGAAGGATGCTCCCCTAGAGCCTTCAGATGGAGCATGGCCCTGACGACACTTTGATTTCAGACTTTTAATCTCCAGAATTGTGAGACAATAAATTTCTTGTTTTAAGCCAAGATTTTGAATCCCACCCTAATCCAGTAACTCAGTGGTAGAATTCTCACCTTCCATGCGGGAGCTCAGGTTCGATTCCCAGACGATGCAGGTCATGCACGAGCACCACCGGTCTATCAGTAGATGCTTGAATGTTGCTATGATGCTGAACAGGTTTCAGAGGAGTTTCCAGATTAAGACAGACTAGGAGGAAAGGCCTGGTGATCTACTTCAAAAATCAGTCGATGAAAACCCTATGATCACAGCGGTCAGACTCTCAACCAACCACGGAAATGGTGCGGGACCATTCCATTGCACATGGGGTTACCGTGAGTTGGAGGCCAACTCAATGCAAGCTAAAACAACAGCAGGAAACTAATACTTTCTGCAGACCTCTCATTTTACAGATTTACTTATGAGGCCCAAAGAAGGGAAGAGATTTTCTCAGTGCAGACCCCCGGCCTCTGTGTTATCCTCCTTCAGCCACTTTCTCCATTTGGCACTGAAAGGACTGAACCCCCTGGCACTGCACATATGCACATTTTAGAAGCACCATCCTACATTCCATTCTCTTCAGCCTTCTCTTTTCCATACTGAATCTATTTACACCCTCTACTTCAAATGCTGAGCCAGTGGGGGGTTTGCTTTGAATTGTCACGATGCCTGGGGATCACTCCCAGCATTTAGAGGGCAGAGGCCAGGGATGCTATGGGACAGTCCACCCAGTGAAGAATTACCCCACCCAAAATGCCCCCGGGACAGCAGCCACCACCTCAGCGTTGCTTCTCTGAATCCTCTTCCGCCTTGCTCCCATCCTTCAGGTTGGCCAGACTGAATGTCTGCAGAATAGTAGCACTGATAAACACTAGCTGAACATTATCAGAAATTAACTGCAGTAATAAGCAGCGTTTGAATGGACCCTTCCAGATAAACACTGTCACAGACAATAATTCTAACAACAGCCCTGAGAAGAGAACACAACTGTTCCTATGTAACAGACGAGGAAACTGAGGCACCGAGTGGCTAGGTCACTTGCCCAAGCCATGGCTAAAACTTGACCAGGCTGATGCTCATAAACCTAGTTTCCTGAATCCCAAATCCATTCTCCTTAAATTATACCCCAGAACTAGGACCTAGATGAAAACAGTGTTACCTTTAAAATAAACTGGGCTGTGGAAAAGTTAAAACATTAATAACAGTCAGTCATTGCCCAGCCCTGTGCTTCAGGCAGCCTCATATAACCCTTGCGTTGTGATACCAGATGATGGCTTTGAGATCCTCAGAGGGGGCATGTCAAGTCCACGAACATGGCTGTCGTGTTCAAACTTCAGGTTTCACAGTTCAGCAAGATTGCCCCTCCAAAAACTGAGCCAGTCTACAAAGGGTAGACAACATACAAAGAGAAGTAGGGGAGAAAAACTACCACAAATGTTTAAGAAAGGATAACACCTCATACACATATACACACATACCCAGGGAAGGATGAACATAGTTCAGAGTAAAGCACAGGCTTTTAAATAGATACAGTCAGCTTTATGGGACAATCCCTGCATTGTCCTTCTTGTCTTCGTGCTGCCGCAAACTGGGGGAAGCTTCATCAAGGACTGATGGTGGTCTAGGGGCCACTGGGCAGTCATTAGGGTAGACAGCCTCGTGTGTGACAGAATAGGGCCTGTGTCCATTGCTGTGCTGGGACCACATGGCTCCCCTGCAGGCCCCAAACTTGTTGAAGCCAAGCCACCAAGAGAATCCCAGAGGCAAGGAGGGACAGGAGGAGATGAGACCTGTGATGGCAGAAAGAAGCAGCAGGGCAGTCCCCCAGCCTGAAGCAGAATGAAGGCCCTTCCTCCCACGAGGAGCCAGTGGTGAGGAGGGAGGAGAGGAAGAGGGAGGCCGGTCCATGGGGGCAAGAAGATATGTTGCCCCTACTGGGTCTGGCTCTCCTGCCCTAAGGGTGCCTGCCCCCACCCCCTGCCCCCAGAGTCAGAGAATGTGCTAGAGCAGAGTCTCGGAGCTTCAGTTTCACAAACACAGAGGAAAAGCTAACACAACCTTTAAACTGCATTCACAGAAACAAGGGGTGTATTGTCAGCCCACTGGCCTCCCTGTGGGTCAGGCTGCTTCTGACAGAGCTTGGGCTCCAGATTTTAAGAAGGGCATTAATAAATGGAAAAGGTTATCAGTGGACTGCAGACCCCAAAAGGATCCTCCTCGATTCTGGCTCCAGGAGGCAAGCGTGTGGAGAGACCCCAACCTGGCCAGCCAGATGGGTCAAATCCGCCCTTGAGATGAATTAGGTAGAAGTCGTGGCAGCCCGATTGCTTTCACAATGTTGAGAAGCTGAAGTGTGGCAGGAAAAAGAGACCAGAGGGTGAAAGAATTAGTCACGTAAAAACCAAAAACCAACCACACTGCCGTGGAGTTGATTCTGACTCATAGCGGCCCTATACAACAGAGTAGAACTTCCCCATAGAGTTTCCAAGGAGCACCAGGCGGATTTGAACTGCTGACCTCTTGGTTAGCAGCCGTAGCACTTAACCACTATGGCACCAGGGTTTCCAAGTCATGTAAAGCATGATAAAAGAATCTAAGCATAAGAATGCTTAGCAGAGAAAACAAATCTACTGCACATACACCACCACTCCCACCCCGGGGCCCATGGCAAAAATGACACTCTTTCCTACTGACCCTGGGACACAGCTTCAAAATCCTTCTCAACACAGTCCTCCACCAGCCACTGCCAACCCAACACAGTTGGCACATCAGACGTAAAAGATTTCCCATCCCTGACTTA
The DNA here is from genome assembly GCF_024166365.1 of Elephas maximus indicus. Lineage (NCBI taxonomy): Eukaryota > Metazoa > Chordata > Mammalia > Proboscidea > Elephantidae > Elephas > Elephas maximus. The sequence continues at coordinate 34,235,464 of NC_064838.1, forward strand.
GGAGCTGTCTGCAGATAATGGAAGAGTTGCCATGGGTCAGCTGGCTTGGACTTATTCTGGGTTGTTCCAGAGGACAGAGGCATTTTGCAGCTCTATTCTTGAAAGACCTTTCTAGCAGACCTTTCCAACAACAGGATAGTCTGATTCATGAGGTAGTCAGCCTCTCTACTGCAAGTTCCAATCAAAAGCTTCGTAGCTGTCAGAGATTCTTGCATGTGGTGGCATTAGGGCAAATCCTGTGATTCTAAGTAGGACTCAAAGTTGAGATACAATACCTATGTACGAAGCACCAGATGGGTGGCAGGGACAGGTACACATGTGATCATGATAGATATGATTGCTTCCATTTTACAGATGAAAATACTGAGGCTCAGGAGGATTACATACTCCCCCACATCCTGCCAGTTAGGAACTGGTAGATCAAGAATTCAAATCCAGGTCTTCTGACTCCAAATCCTGCAATGTTTTCTACCGCCTCTGTTAGAGGCCGCAAGCATAAAGAGGAAGCTTCCTCTGAAGCTCACCGGTGCTTAGATGGTGCCTACACTGGCTGCTCGTCTTCCAGTAAGATGTTACGCAGATTGCTATACAATGGCCCACCATCTGCTGCTCTAAAAGGGTTCAGCTTCAGGGGTAAAACTCCCTCATTGCTGGACAGCAGGCGTCATGTTTGATCATCACATCCCCAAACAAGAGCTCTCTCCACAAAGGGGCACAGATGGAATCCTTGACATTGGGTTTACTGTCCTCATCCTGAAATCCCAGGCATGTTCAGTTTTTGGGTTTCAGGTATTTAAGGCTTCTGTTCCAATGCAAATGTCACTAAAATGAGGTGACACATAAAGCCGCATCAATCACAACCCCTTAGAGTCCCTGGGTGGTGCAAATGAATGATTAATGCGCTTGGATGCTAATCAAAGTCTGGCGTTTGAGTTTACCTAAAGGCTCCTCAGAAGAAAGGCCTGGCAATCTACTTCCCAAAAATCAGCCATTAAAAGTCATATGGAGCACAGTTCTACTATGACACCCATGGATGGGGTCGTGGTGAGTTGGCATCTACTCGATGGCAACTAGTTTTAGATGATTCATTTACTTCAAGGTCCTGAGCAAATGGGACAGAGAACAGGAAACTTTTAATAAGGGACGGGGATGGTTTGAAGAAAGGCAAAGCAACGGCACCAGCTCATTCTCACTGCTAGTCCTGGTGCAGCCTCGTAGCCCATTTCAGATACCTGGGACAGTCTTATACTCCACTCCCCGCCCTCTCAAGTCCCTCCTTGTACCACCACTCTAGCCACTGAATCTGCCTCGTTTCCCAGTCCTAAGTCTTGCTCCTGAATTACCCAACCCCATGGCCAGGCCCTGCTTTGTGCACTGTCTCGTCTGCACTTTGGAGTATCCTCAACACAGACACCAAACACTCCCACTTGCAAGGGTCTGCACTTGCCAGCCTGCACACTTGGTGCTAGGTGTCTTTCCCCAGCACGTCGCCTTACCCCTAGGTGAGCAGTTCTGGCTCCCAGCCCCTCCCACGTGCCCCATCCTGTTAACATTCACCAGACCAGAGTGGACTGCGTCTCAAGCTGTTTCCCACTTTCCTGAATGTATTTCCCACTGCTCTCTAAATTTACTTCTCTGGTCTTGTAAGGAACCTTCTAAATTTAATGCTGCTTACCCTCCCCCTTCACATGACAATTCTATGTCTTTATTTACTTTGATCTCCCTAGTCAAAACTGTTAGCCTCCCACTCACCCGTGTTGCTGTTATTTGCCACAGAGTCAGCTCCAATCATGGTGACCTTCTATGAAGAACAGAAAGAAATGTTGCCCGGTCCTGTGCCATCCTCATGATCATCGGTATGTTTGAGCCCATTGTTGTGGCTCTAATGTCAGTCCATCTCATTTTCACTGATCCTCTACTTTACCAACCATGATGTCCTTTTCTAGTGATTGGTCTTTCCTGATAACATGTCCAAAGTAAGTGAGCCAAAGTGTCGCCATCTTCTCTTCTAAGAAACATTCTGATTGTATTTCTTCTAAGACTGATTTGTTCATTGTTCTGGCAGTCCAGTTTATTCAACATTCCTCACCAATATCACAGTTCGAATGCATCAATTCTTCTTCTGTCTTCCTTTTTCATTCTCCAGCTTTCCCATGCATATGAGATTGAAAATACCATGGCTTGGATCAGGCACACCTCAGTATCCAAATGACCTATATTTGCCTTCTAAAACTTTAAAGAGGTCTTTTGCAGCAGATTTACCCAATGCAACACATCATTTGATTTCTTGACACTGCTTCCATGGATGTTGAATGTTGATCCAAGTAGAACAGATCATTACAACACTTAGCAGTCACATACTACCCTGAACAAGGCATTCAAACTCTGAGCCACATTCAGCGAGTCATTGCCACCCATGCCAATTATTCTGGTGGCTGGGAGTACAGTCTCTGTATAGGACTCTCTGGACCTTTAAAGCAGCATTCCCCCAAGAAAGTCCTGCAGGATGCTTGCTCTAAAACAGGGGTCGGCAAACTACAGCCCATGAGCCGAATCTGGCACCCAGCCTGTTTTACTGGCACACAGCCACGCCCATTCATTTCCATATTGTCTAGGGCTGCTTTTGCCCTATGACATAGTTGAGTAGTTGTGACAGAGACCATATGGCACACAAAGCCTAAAATATTTACTATCTGGTTCTTTATAGAAAAGCTATATACATCTAGAAGATGCCAATAAGTACACCATAAAGAGAAAAACAGTGCCTTAGTTACCGAGTTTGGGAAACAATAGGTTAAATAGGTTTCTTTTCTAGAGTACTTCTGAGCCTTTTATATATAAAAGTGCACTATGACTCTCTCAGTTGGGTGTTTACTAGAATGTTTCCTACACTCACTTGAACACAGAGCCCTTTTCACGGCAGACATCTTGAGGAAAGGGTGTTCCAAGGTCTCCAGGAGCCCTTCATCTATAGAACAGAGGTGATAATAACCTCAGCTCCATCTGCCTAACAGGGTTCTTAGGAAGAACAAATGCGACAAAGCTGTGTGTGGTCTGCAAACCTACAAGGCAAATGAGCACTATACCTTCATCCTAGTTACTTATCAGATGATCCAAAGGCATTTTCTCTCCATTTTCTGCCAACCACTCTGAGGGGAGGCACAAATGGCTTCAAAGAGTCAACTGTTTCCAAGAATCTGCTGATTCTGAAGAACTCGCTTGGCCTTCACAGAAAAGACATGACTGTAAGCTCCATGGGAAGGGCTGCTGAGAGATTCGATTTGTTTCCACTAAAGAACATCAATTAATCTTGATTCTGGATGGAAGACAGGCACTTCTCCTCTCGAAGTTTTGATTAGCTCCCCACGCTGCATGGGAGTGAAATGGATTCCAGATAGATTGTTCCGTCATGCAAAGCCATTTCACAAGCCATCGAGTTCTCAAGGGGACAGATGCTCCTGAAGAGAACACCTGACCCTCTCCCCCAGCAACAGACCCCTCTTCCTGTTCTACACACACATAGTCCTGGCCTTAGTCCTTCCACATGACACCTACACAACAATTGCCAGAATGTAGGGCTTCGTCACTGAGTATCACCCAAGCCCAGTTAATGGAGCAAATCATTGAGACACAAAAACCAGTTGTCATCCAGTCAATTCCAACTCATGTAGACTGCATGTGTATCAGAGCAGAACTGTGCTCTTTAGGGTTTTTAATGGCTATGATCTTTTGGAAGTAGGTTGCCAGGCCTTTCTTCTGAGGTGCCTCAATGGATTTGAATCTCCAACCTTTTGCTTAGTAGCTGAATGCTTAACCATTTGCGCCACTCAGGGACTCCTCATTTAGACACAAGACCTCTCTATTTCTGACTCAGACCTAAGAAAGCACCCAGAGAAGGCTGAGCAAGTCAGGTAGGGAATGGTAGGGACCCCAAACTAGGAAGCAGCAATGACATTAGCAATGAGATGTCATGCCGTTTACAAATGGGACATGGCCATTTCCATCCCAAAACAAAAAGTAGGGAGGTGGGGAAGGGGAGAGAAAAGAAAATGGAAGGTAGGTGGGCAAATGGGAACACCATCTCCCCATCCACCATCCTGCAAGCTTAGGTCTCCCAGGGAAGTTCACATGGTGTCTGCCCATCTTCTCCCCCACGTATGGACTCCAGCATCTTCCAGATGTCAAGCAATCATAGGGAGTCCCTGCTATTTCCAAGAGATAACATCTTCCCGAAATTCCCACAGTTCACAAGTACAATTCATATCTGTGGACAAAAAAAGGCCCTAATTAAAGGCAAGTCTTTAAAAAGAGAGATTAGGGAAAGGTGAAAAGGAAATAAAACTCAAAAGATGACTCAATGAAAGAATATGCTTAGGCAACTACAATAAACATACAAAATTGCCACCAGATGGCTGCTCCATGGAGACCCAGCCTTTTGTCTACACTAGAAATAACTCAGACCAGCAGGGCATTTCCTAAGTGATAAGCTCCAAGGTCCCATGCAGGGAGGGGCGGGCTATACAAGGAAGTAGTGCTGGATGGTATCCCTCCAGTTTTGAAGTCCTGAGTTGGACAAATTTCACTCTGAGAACCTAAGAGCAGAGAGACAAGCTCAAGCAATGTTGAGGTCTAGCAGATTCTATCTTGGAGTGGGGGGGGGGGGCAACTGAGTGACCTACAGGTAGGCCTCACTCCCCTCACCTCTTAGCCCTCAGACACTGAGTTAACAGCCCTTGAGAATTCCCCCTGCTTCTGGGTGAAGTTCCAGCAATTTCTGTCACCAAATACCAAAGCTTCATAAAAAGACTCAGTCCTTCTCATTCTCCCAGGCCCCAGAAGCTGGCAGAAAGTTCTGGGCCTGGCATGGGGCAGCCTTTGGAGGGAATGGTGTTTTATGTAAAACTAAGGGCTTACAAGCAGAAGCCACCCACCTTTGGACTCATCCCAAAGCAACACTTCTCAACCACCCTGCAGTCTGTCTGTCCCCCTACCCTGCCCCACTCCTTCTTCCCACCTAACCTCCCACCCACCCTCACTCTCTCCTGTCTCCTCAGGGCAAGGGTTGTCAGTGAGGTTCCAAATGAGAGACCACAATTAGCAAATCTCTGGAGGGCTGTGATGTGGGAGAGGAAGCCAATTGTCCTGCAGGGTTCCACAACAACACTACAAGCGTAGAAGTTACAGAGGTGAGGATTTGGGTCAATAGAAAGAATACCATTGGGAGACTTGGAGCAATTCAAAGGAACAGCTGGGGTGTTTGCTGAGATGACAGAATTGGGTGCTGATTGTAGATGAGCCATGGTTTTTCAGGAGCAAGTATAAAGGCATTTCTGCCCCCCGTTACCCCAAAACCCTTTCCCGCAGACTCCCAGCTGTCTGCTCCACTGTTGGGGAAAGGAGTGGGGTGCAGTCTGGCGCCTTACCTTAAGGATGTCTCTGACAGTGCAGAGCATTTTAATACGACCTTAAAAATAAACATCACATGACACATGCCACAACGTGGATGAACTTTGAAAACCAGACACAGAAGGACAAGTATTATATGATCCCACTTATATGCAACATCTAGAATAGGCAAGTATATAGACAACAAAGTTTATTAGTGGTTACGAGGGGCTGGGGGGTTAGGGGGAGGAGAATGAGGAGTTGCTGCTGAAGGGGTACTGAGTTTGTCTTTGGGGTGATGACAAACTTTTGGAAATAAATAGCAGTGATGGTTGTACAACATGGTGGATGCAATTAATGCCACCGCTATATACACTTAAAAATGGGCTAAAACAGCGAATTTTATGTTATATATATTTTACCACAATAAAGTAAATAAATAAACATTACACCTAGGGTCACAGACTCCAGTACCTACAGGTCCAGGCAGGTCAGGGAACAAGGAAAGCTGCAAGGCGAAGATGGTGAGGACGGTGGCTGTGAGGACGGAAGCTCAAAGCAGGACACTGGGAGCTGGGCTCCAGCCAATGCTGCCGCACGGAATGTAGGCCCAGTGCTGCCAGATATTTGGACTTTATTAAAAGGTGTTGGAAATCCAGATTTTATGTGAAGTCTCCTACTTTTTACTTGTTGGCATCTAATTCGCATTTTTAAAAAGTCACAGTGCAGGCCAAATAAAACACATCTGAAGGCTAGATTTTGCCTGTGTGCTATCTGTCCATTTGCAAGCTCTGCAAAAAAGTTTAGCTTAAAAAACTCACAAGTGATGTGCAAAACAGGCCCACGGCTGGCCCTGAGAAATGAAGCGGGGTCAGGGATAGGGCTGGAGCTGAGATGGGATTCAGGGATGAGGCAGAAGAAGTGACATTGTTTGCACAAAGTACCCGTAAACCAGTTGCCAGCGAGTCAACTGATTCATGGCAACCCCGTATGTGTCAGAGAAGAGCTGTGTTCCACAGGGTTTTCGATGGCTGATTTTTCAGAAGCAGATCTCCAGGCCTTTTTTTCAAGATGCCTCTTAGTAGACTTGAACCTCCAACCTTTCAGTTAGCAGTCAAGCATGTTACCCATCTGTAAAACCCAGGGACTCCTAGCACAAATTAAATCAAACCCATTGCTATCGAGTCCATTCTGACTTACAGTGATCCTATATAGGGCTTCCAAGGCTGTAAATCTTTATGGAAGCAGTCACATCTTTCTCCTGCAGAGCAGCTGGTGGGTTCAAACTACCAACATTTTGGTCAGCAGCTGAGCGCTTAACCACTGTGCCACCAGCACAAATTACTTGGCTACAGATGGAAATTTATATTTCCATTTTAACAATATCTGATCAAAATGGCAGCATCCAATCAGAAAGAAAAATTTTGACTTTTCCTATGGAAATTATCCTCTTCAACTGGGCTCCAGAAAGCAGAGATCATATATGTCACCTAGAACAAATCTCCCTCTGATGCCTAAATCCCCACCCAGACAATCCTCTGCAGGGTTTCATCACCCAGCCTTGCACACCTCCTACACCAGTGAGTTCAAGGCTTCCTGAGGCTGCCTGCCTGTTCCGCCAAGACAGCTCTAATTGTTAGAAAGGTCTACCAGACTCTAGACTTCTAGAAACGCAGCCTAAAATCAGATCAGGGTTTTTGGCAGTTGCCTCATAATAATAACTCACACCAAATTCATTGTCAACGAGAACCTTAAGTCTTTCACAAGCACGGCTGCGAAGCACATCTCTCCCCAGCCTGTGCTTGGCCAGCAGGGGTTTCAAACCGAAGGCCAGGACTTTACACTTTTTCCTTATTAAATTTCAGCCCACTACATGCTGTGATGAAGCGGTCATCCATTCACAGGTACAAAGCTTTGCTGGTTTCCCAGATTTTTTTAAGAGGATCATGACCCTTCTTCTCTGCCCCAAGACCAGTGAGTGTATAAGGCTCTGCATTTAATCCATCACCCAGATGACAGCGTGGGAGCATGCCAGTAAATACAACCTGTTGTCTACCTTATCAGAAGCAGAAAATAAGATGGACTGAAGGTAGATTCGTTCCTCCAGATCGAAAACCTCAAACGCCCACAGGAGCAAAGCAGGTAACCTAAACAAGTGCAATGGGCCAGGTGGGCAATGGAGCAAGGTTGAGCAAGACCCCTTAGGAAAGGGGCGAATGATTTTTGCCTCTGAGAATGAGGACTCAGTGTTTCTAGATCTTCCCATTCTGCAAAACACGCCAGATGTCTGACTTTTTATGTGAACTCTCCTGATTTTTAAATGTTGGAGACAAACACATTTTTGGAAATGCTGCAAAAGCCAAACAAAACACGCCTGTGGGTCTCACTTTGCCGGCAAGCTGCTGGTTTTGCTGTGCGTATTCTCAATCTCATTCTTGGATCAAATCAAACACTCAGGAATCTGGGTAAAAATAATAATCGAGAGCACTTATTGAGTGTTGACCACATTCCAGAGATTGGGCTAGGCACCGAACATGGGTTATCTCATTTCATCCTCACAGGAATCCAATAAGGTGCCCATTTTAAGGATGAGGAGACTGAGGCATAAAGCGGTAAGCTGATTTGCCCAAGGTCAAGCAACTAGTAACCACTGGAGTTGGGATTCAGTCCCAGATCTGTCTGATTCAAGAGGCCATTGCAGAGCGCTTGGACCACACTATTTTGGGTAGAACTGCTTTTAGTGAACTGTGCTTTGGTGTTAAAACTATCAGCTTCCATTGAGGAACTTTAACTACTAAAAATGTGTTGTGGTGACTATTACAAGATTTAATTATGTCCCCCAAAAATAAATGTTGGATTCCTAACCTCTCTACTTGCGAATTGGAGCCCTGGTAACTCTATGTGCCAGTGGCATAGTGATTAAGAGCTCAGCTGCTAACAAAAACGTTGACAGTTTGAATCCACCAGCAGCTACTTGGAAACCCTACAGGAAAGTTCTACTATGTCCTATAGGGTCATGAGTTGGAATCAACTCAATGACTCAATGGCCATGGGTTTTATGGGTACCTGCGAATGTGACCCTGTTTGGAAACAAGGGCTTTCTTTTGTCATATTAATGAGGTCATACTACAATAGGGTAAATCCTAAACCTAATCCCTTCTGAGTGGTGTCTTAAAAAAGGGGAAAACAGACACGGAAAGACACACACACAGGGGGAAGACAAATGCCTTGCGAAGATACATCCACAAGCAGCCAAGGAATGCCAAGAAATGTCAAAGAATGCCCAAGACTACAAATAAAGAAGGATCCTCCCCTAGAGCCGACGCCCTGATTTGGACCTCTAGCCTCCAAAACTGTGAAACAATCAATTCTGTTCTTTAAAGCCACCTAATTGTGGTATTTTTTGTTATGGCAGCACTAGATAACTAAGACAACCATCCACCACATCACCAGGTCCTGAATGGCAATCCTCCCTAAAGTTTTTCCTGCATCCAGACTTTTGATGAGGTAGACAGCAGGTCGTACTTACTGTATTTAAAGCTGAAGGTTCCCACCTCACTCCCCTCAAAATGGGTCAGAGTCAAACACACCACCACTTGCCTTTGGGAGGAGAGCATCTTGCCCTTGGTTCCTACGTCTAACTCACCCTTGAGGAGATGTGAAGGATTTGGTTAATAATGACAGGGAGTCTCTACTGTGAACTTTTAAAAGGTGGTGGTAAGTTGGAGGCATTTTTATATGGTAGACATCGAATCATTTGTTATGCCGTCTTGTGATTCTCATTGAACAGCTCTATCTGACGAGCATAATTTGAGATAGAAAATAGAGTATAACTTCTCAGCCTAACCCAGGAGTGGCAAACCCAAGCGCCTATAGAAGGCAGGCAGCTTAGGGGAAAGAGGGAACCAACGGTTGTGCAATAAGGGACGGGCAAGAACTCCAGCATACATGCCTCATCTAAAAGCGGTCCAAGGGCAGAGAGCAGCTAGGAGTACATAAACCAAAAAAACCCAAACCCAGGGCCGTCGAGTCAATTCCGACTCATAGTGATGCTACAGGACAGAGTAGAACTTGCCCCAAAGAGTTTCCAAGGAGCGCCTGGCAGATTCAAACTGCCAACCCTTTAGTTAGCAGTCGTAGCACTTAACCACTATGCCACCAGGAGTACATAGCAAAGTGTATATAAATGTTTGTATGAGAGACTGGCTTGACTTGTAAACTTTCACTTATAGCACAATAAAAATAAAATAATTAATTAAAAATATTACTTATGATTATTATAAAAATACTTTACCTCTTTTGTTAGATTTATTCTTAAATATCTTTTACCTAGATGCTTTTGTTGCTAATGTAAATGAGAATCTTCTTAAAATTTATGTTTTCTGTTGCTGGTATATGGAAACACACGAAAGTTTGTGTCCAAAAACCTTGCTAATCTTGCTCTTAATAGTTTGAATGATTTGCAGATTCTGCTAGAATTTTTGTAACTGTATCTTTGTATAGTTGTAGTTTTGTTCCTTTTTCCCATTTTTACATATTTTATTTTTCTTGTCTTACTGCCCTGACTAGAACCTGCAGTACAATGTTGAATAGAAGCAATGATTGAAGTTGTCTTTGTTTGAATGGTGATGCTTCGAAGGCTTAATCATTCTAAGGTTTTATCAAAAAGTGTGTTTTCAGTAGATGCCCTTTATCTGGTTATGTAAATTCCCTTCCATTCCTAGTTTGCTAAGGTTTTTTTTTTTTTTTTTTTTTGTCATGAACAAAAGTAGTTTTGCATTTATCAAATGATTTTTCTGTATGAGCTGGTTAGAGTTTTTTTCTTTAATCTCTTATTGTGGTAAATTACACTGACAGATTTTTCAGTGTTAAACCCTGCATTCCTGTGATAAAAAATAAATAAATAAATGAAAGTGGTGCAAACGGTTAAGCACTCAACTACTAGCCGAAATGTTGGCGGTTCAAACCCACCCAGAGAAGCCTTGGAAGACAGGCCTGTGTATTCGCTTCTGAAAGGTCAGAGCCTTGGAAACCCCATGGAGTCTTTCTACTCTGCACACATGAGGTCGCTATGAGTTAGAATCTACTCAACAACAACGAACAAAAACATAATCTAACAGTCACGCTCCTAGGTACTTACCGAAATGAGATGACAATGTATGCCCACAGAAATCTGCACATGAATGTTTGTAGCAGCTTTATTCACAATTGCCAAAAATTGGAAGCGCCCAAGATGTCTTTCAGCAAGTGAATGGATCAACTGTAGTACGTCAATACAATGGAGTATTATTCAACAATTAAAAAAAAAAAGCAATCAAGCTATGAAAAGATAGGAAGGAATCGTAAATGCATGTTGCTAAGTGAAAGAGGAGTCCCTGGGTAGTGCAAACAGTTAAAGTGCTCAGCTGCTAACTGAAAGGTTAGAGGTTCGAGTACACCCAGAGGCACCTCAGAAGAAAGGACTGGACATCTACTTTTCAAAAAAATCAGCCATTGAAACCCTATGGAGCACAGTTCTCTGACACGCATGGGGTCGCCATGAGTTGGAATCAACTGGACAGCAACTGGTTTTAATGGTGCTGTCAGGCTGGCCTGTGCTTAGAGAATTGGTGCAGAAAAGAGAACAAAGTGCAGATTCATGGCAGTACATGAAATGGGCCCAGAGAACCAAAGCTGAGGTCAGCCCCTCTCTCTTAACTGCAGCTCCACCCCAGGGCTCCGTTTCTGGTTTTGCTTCTGGTCCTCCCCACACCCATTCAGATGCAAATTACCAGGATCTTGGAGGTAGCATAGCCCCCCAAATAATTCTCCCAGTTTTGTCAAGCAACTGGAAGTCTTCCCCCTTCCAGGGGAAATAAGGCACTTGGTGGTCTACCAGCCAAGGTCCGGGGTAGAGGCCAAAGCGGGCCTTTGTCTGAGGAGCCTAGAAAAGACTGATTCCAGGGCTCTGACAAACAATGAATGAAATGGTGATCCAGGGGGCACTGCCCTTTCTTGGGAGACTTTTCTGCAGAGTATCAGGATTTGCCTTTTCACGATCTCATTCCACCCGTTTTGCCTTCCTTGGAAACAGCCCTCCCGCCTTTGACAGTAATGAGGATGGAAAGACCTGGCTCTGTCTCTTTAGAAAACTGGGCAATTAAATTTTCCTTAATGAAGTTCTTTATTTTCTCCTAGTAATATCATTCCTGTCATGGACTTGGATGATTTTTTTTTTTAATTCATTTAAATAGACAGGGAAGGCAATGTTTTCTGGAAGAGCATTTTAATATTTTCATAGGCCTACACCAAACTGTACATGTATGTTTTCTATCCTTGATAGCCATTCCAGAGCTTGCTTTGAATGCCTCCTGCGTGGCAGACACTCAGCACAAGAATTTGGGAATGAATAAAAACAAGGCCCCTGCACTCAATGCACTCACCGGGAGGCAGACACATAAACAAGCCACTGTAATGGTGTGTCCAGGGGAGGAGCTGGACAAAAAACAGAAATAATTAACATTTCTGCAGCACTCTAGAGTTTACAAAGTGCTTTCACACACACCACCTCATTTGATTTGCACGGCAACTACCCTTTAAGATAGAGAATGCCCTTGTTTTACAGCTGAGGAAGCTAAGATGCAAAGTGCAGGCATGATTTGTTCAAAAGACACATCGCAGATGGAAAATCAGGTCTTATGACTCTAAATCCCAGGCTCTGGCCTCAGCACCTGATTTAAGTCCAATAAATTAAAAGGCTGGGCTTGATTATTACTCCCTTATATGAATCTCAGGAGCCCTGGTAGCACAATGATTAAGCGCACGGATGCTAACTGAAAGGTCAGCAGTTCACACCCGCTAGCTGCTCCATAGGAGAAAAGACCTGGTGATCTGATCCCCTGAAGATTACAGCCTAGGAAACCCTATGGGGCAGCTCTGCTCTGTCCTATGGGGTCACTATGAGTCGGAATCAACTCAATGGCACACAACAACATGCCAATCTCCTAGGATTTTGGAAGGTGGGGAGGGACACCTTCCTCACTACAGGAGGGAATAATCCAGTAAAATATTACATTATATTTCATTAATTATTCTTACAATATGTAATGAATACCATAAGTTCAAAAAAAAAGAAAACCTATTGCCATCGAGTCGATTGCAACTCACAGCAACCCTACGGTAAGTTAAACATAACTTAAATCTCTCTTACAGGCATTTTTCTTCCTTTCTCTTTCTTTCTTTTATATTATAGTTCAGCTGATACCTGAGCATCCTCCATAGCAGAAAAATTTGTCAATAAATTCCTTACTTATTGTCAACTTTCTAGATTTTTAATTAAAAAGGTAATTTGTGTCCATTATTTTACAAGTCAATAAAAACTGAAGATTATAAAGAAAAAAAAGTCTCCTTTCCACTGTCCCTGTTACTACCATCCTGGCCCTCCCCCCAGCTCCACTTCATTCCTAGTCCCCAGGAGTAAACATGATTACCAATAGGTAAGAACCATCAGCTTCTTTTTATTCACGCCCAAATATATTAAGACACACACTTTAGGTGTTGTTGGGTTTTTGTTGTTGCTGTTGTTGTTATTTTCCCTCACTCAGCAATAGTCTACCTCATTACTGAACATTCTTTTGCCTTCAGAAAAAAAGATACACAAACAGTCATATTGGTGAGTTTACTACAGGCAAGGCCCAAGTACTTCAAGCTCTTGAAAGCTGGGGTACTGGTAAAATGCAGGCTCCCAGGCCTTTCCCCCAGGGAGTCTGATTAACAGGTCTGGGGTGAGATTGCAGAATGTGAATTTATTACAAGTTCCTCCCAGGTGACTCTGAAGGAGGCGATGCAGGAACCACACTGGGGGAAACACTACGGTAAGTAAAGAAAGGATCATGCCTAAGACTTACTAGAACTCTGCTTTCCCAGTTGCCCAAGATGGCACCTCCGCCTCTGCTGCTGGTCTTTTGGTACTACCCATCTTACGTTCCTTTCCAACAAGGTGCACTTACCAACGGCTTCACCGTTAGACTCAGGTTCACTGTCCAGGACTCTGAATGCTGGTGACCTGCCTGCTGGTTTAGCTAACATTTTCATTGTTTGATGAATTGATCATTCCACAGATCAACAACATCATGATAAATGGAGAAAAAATTGAAGTTGCCAATGATTTCATTTTACTTGGATCATCAATCAATGTCCATGGAAGCAGCAGTCAAGAAATCAAAGGATGTACTGCATTGGGCAAATCTGCTGCAAAAGATCTCTTTAAAGTTTTCAAAAGCAAAGATGTCACTTTGATGACTAAGGTGCACCTGACCCAAGCCAAGGTCTTTTGTATTGCCTCATATGCATATGAAAGCTGGACAATGAAAAAACAGACAGAAGAATTGATGCATTCCAATTGTGGTGTTGGCAAAGAATACTGAACATACCATGGACTCCCAGAGAACGAACCAACCAGTCTTAGAAGAAATACAGCCAGAATACTTCTTAGAAAGGAAGATGGAAAGACTCACTCACTTTGGGCACATCATCAGGAAAGACCAATCACTAGAAAAGGACATCATGTTTGGGAAAAGTGGAGCATCGGCAAAAAGGAGGGAAGCCCTTAATGACATGGAGTGACACAGTGGCTGCAACAGTTGGCTCAAACATACCGATGATCATGAAGATGGCACAGGACTGGGCAACATTTTGTACTATAATAAATAAAGTCACCATGAGTCAGAGCCAATTCTACGGCAATTAACAACTGTGTCAAGGTGTCCTGGGAGTTCTAAAGGGTACTATATCAATTAACTCACACACACACATTGCACTGTGAGGTATTATTTTTCAAACGAGGAAACTGGTACTCAAAAAAGTTAACTTATCTGTCTAAAGTCATTCAGGTAATAAGCCATGAGCCCTGACTGAAACCTACGTCTATGTGGTTCTGAGTCCAGAGCAGGCTCATCCATACCACAGCTGTCTCCTTTCACATTCTGTATTCTTGTCTTATCTACTCTCTGTGACCTTAGCTTAATTCCATCCAGCTAGGGTGAGTTTCAATCCTCTTCAGTTGAGCCCTGGCTTTAATTTCACCTTCAAAGCACCTACCCCTCAATCGTATTTACCATCCTGAGTATAACTACTTTAACATTCCTTTTCTGGAACCACTGCTATCTTTTATATCAGGAGTTGTTTGTTTTTCCCAAGAATCACTGATCTTCCTGACCACTTGAATATTTTGATGGCTCTCATCCTTCTCTAAATGGAAAGACGATTCTGTCTAGATCCCAAATAGCTCAGGAAATAATGACACTGAGATAAACTTAGCCAATATGATTCAGCTTTACAGATCAATGTCAGAAAATCACCACCAACATTTTCAACCATTTAGATCTGCTTGCTCTCTGCTCCCCAAGCACTCTGTATCACCTCTTTCGTAACATTCAACATTTTTTGTAATTACAAGTTACATTTTGTTTCCCCCCGCAAAGAATTATAATCTGTGAGGGAAGGGAACATAGTAGGAGCTCAATAAATATTTGCTAAACTAAATCAAAGTGAGCCAGCCCACCACATTCTCAGCATTTCTTTCCCACTAATCTCAAAAACATAGCAATTCTATGTTTCTGGCAGACAGCAGTAGGGCCTCTGCCATTTCTGGAGCAGAATTTGGATGAGATGCTCAGGGTGGGGCCTGAACCAGAGAATCAGGCCAAGGACAGAGCCCTAGCTAAGCTGAGGGTCAAGGGACCAATAAACTCAAAAGATAACAACCAAACAAAGGGTCAGGAGTCCAGATGGTCAGGGCAAGGAGTAATCAATTATCAGATGTCAGAAGCCAGATGACTGTTGTTCTGCCTCAGTTTCCCCAAGGTGATATATCTTTGGGAGACCCAAAGCATACTGTTCGGAGGTTATTGGCTAAATCTGCTTGAAAGTGTCCTACTGGGACAGCAGAAGGAGAACAGCCATGTTGTTCGGCAAGTTCCCATTCTTTATTGTTGTTGCCGGGTGTCATTGAGGAAACCCTGGTGGCGTAGTGGTTAAGTCAGCAGTTCAAATCTGCCAGGCGCTCCTTGGAAACTCTACGGGGCAGTTCTACTCTGTCCTATAGGGTCGCTATGAGTCAGAATCGACTTGACAACACTGGGTAGGGTGTCGTCATGCCAATTCCAACTCATAGCGACCCCACATGACACAGTGGGACTGCCCCATAGGATTTTTTTGGCTGTAATCTTTACGGAAGCAGATCGCCAGGTCTTTCGCAGAGCTGTTGGATGAGTTTAAACTGCCAACATTAAGGTTAGCAGCCGAGCACTTAACCTTTGCACCAACAAACCTCCTTTCCTATCCTTTAACACAAATTAAATCATGGAAATGACACCACTCTTTTAGATCTCTGAAATATTGTTAAGGTGTTTCATTGTTAAGAGTCCACTGACATCATCTCCCGCTCTTGTTTCTTTCAAGGCCCTATAAGCTATAGAATGTTCCCCTAAGAAGCCACACCATCTTGCTGAGATCAAATCTCTGTGAGACCTTTACCCACCTAAAGGAAATCAGGCCTTTCTGTTTGATAAATGGTTGGAAAACTTACTGATGAACAGTAAACTATTCTCTTAAAATACGCTCACCAACCATTAGAAGCAAGGACATAGCAGGTAACCACTGTTGGGAGCAGACCAGAAATCAGGAATCCAAAAAGTACCACTGAGGACCTGAGAAGCCACCAGATAAAAACAACAGGGCAGGAATGTGCTACCAGAAGAAAGGTACCAGAAGGTACTGAGGCCAAATTCTTTGCCAAGACGAGACTCTCCTTTTAATGCTTCCTGCCAAAGACAGGAACTGCTGCCTGGATCCCAACAGGGTAGCAAGATAATAAAGTGCTTGGAAGGGGGAAAATTCTAGCTGAAAGCGGCTGGCACAGCAATGGGGTGGGAGAAAGTTCTTGATGAGTGAGGTCAGTTCCTCCCACTTTTATACACATCTACACAGAGGTGGAACAGAAGTGGCCAACACAAGCCAAAACACCACAATAGAATGGTTTCCAACAAACCAATTCCCTGCCCTAAAGGACTGTCAACACAAGTGGGAGATCATGCTTACTGACTGCCTTACTTGGCTATATCTATTTATTTTTAGGCTATACTTTGCCTATTTCATGCCCTAGGCACATAGGCCTATGATGATTTCCCTGGCAGCTTTATGTTTTTATTGTGGTAAAAATATATATAACAAAACATTTGCCAATTCAACAATTTTTACATGTATAATTCAGTGACAATGATCACATTCATCATGTTGTGCCAGGGTTACCATTATCCTTTCTCAAATTATTCCACCACCGTTAACAGAAACTCAGGGCCTTCTAAGCAATGATTCCCTCTTTTTCCCTCCCTCCCCTCCTGGTAACCACTAATAAACTTTGGTCTCTTTATATCTGCCTACCTCATGTAAGTGGGATCATACAATAATTGCCCTTTTGTGACTGACTTATTTCAACTCTGCATAACGTTTTCAAGACTCATGTTGTAGCCCGTATCAGAACGCCACTTGACTTCATGTCATGGTTGAATAACATTCCATTGTATGGATGTACCACATTTTATTTACCCATTCATCTGTTGATGGGCACTTGGATTGTTTCCACCTTCTGGCTATTCTATAGTGCTGCAATGAACACTGGTGTACAAGTATCTGTTTCTGTTCCTGCTTTCGATTCTTTTGGGTATATATATACCTAGGACTAGAACTGCTGGATTGTACAGTAATCCTGTTTAACTTTTTGAAGAA
Organism: Elephas maximus indicus; assembly: GCF_024166365.1. Lineage (NCBI taxonomy): Eukaryota > Metazoa > Chordata > Mammalia > Proboscidea > Elephantidae > Elephas > Elephas maximus. The sequence continues at coordinate 34,252,615 of NC_064838.1, forward strand.
TCTCCTGGCATCTTTATTTTTATAACTTTTCATTAGAGATTACACAAACCATGCTGCGGCATGGATCACAGAATCTTATTTTTAAGAGAATACATGTATATGGCAGAGTTCTGCTAAGACAGGAAACAACATTCCTTTAGGTAGAGCTTCTTTAAACCATGGACCCCAAAGTCCTGTGAAAGGCATTTAAAACTAAAGCAAAATTTGCCAATATGTGGCAATAGCCTTAAAAATGGACACCCTCTTGGTCTGACTCTGCGGCTCCACTTATTTTGTATTCTAATGAAATCATCACGAAGCTATGCAAAGACTTATCTACAAGAATGTTCATCTACTTTAGGTGAAGGGAAAGACAACGCACAATACAGGGGAGGTCAGCACAACTGGGCTGAACCAAAAGCAAAGAAGTTTCCTGAATAAACTGAATACTTCAAAGGCCAGTATAGCAGAGCAAGGGGTTTGGAGACCATGATTTCAGGGGACATCTAAGTCAATTGGCATAATAAAATCTATTAAGAAAACATTCTGCATCCCACTTTGAGGAGTGGAGTCTGGGGTCTTAAACACTAGCAAGCAGCCATCTAAGATGCATCAATTGGTCTCAGCCCACGTGGATCAAAGGAGAATGAAGAACACTAAGGTCACAAGGTAATTACGAGCCCAAGAGACAGAAAGGGCCGCATGAACCAGAGACTACATCATCCTAAGACCAGAAGAACTAGATGGAGCCCGGCTACAACCGATGACTCCCCTGACAGGGAACACAACAAAGAACTCCTGAGGGAGCAGGAGAGCAGTGGGATGCAGACCCCAAATTCTCATAAAAAGACCAGACTTAATGGCCTGACTGAGACTGGAAGGATCCTGGTGATCATGGCCCCCAGACCTTCTGTTGGCCCAGGACAGGCACCATTCCCGAAGCCAACTCTTCAGACATGGATTGGACTGGACAATGTGTTGGAGAGGGATGCTGGTGAGGAGTGAGCTTCTTGGATCAGGTGGACACTTGAGACCATGTTGGCATCTCCTGCCTGGAGGGGAGATGAGAGGGTGGGGGGGGGTTAGAAGCTGGTGAAATGGACATGAAAAGAGAGAGTGGAGGGAGAGAGCAGGCTGTCTCATTAGGGGGAGAGTAATTGGGAGTATGTAGCAAGGTGTATACAAGTTTTTATGTGAGAGACTGACTTGATTTGTCACCTTTCACTTAAAGCACAATAAAAATTATTAAAAAAAAAAAAAAAGAATGTTCATCTTGGCACTGTTTATAAAAGGGAAAATTGGGAACAATATCAATATCAGAGAATGGGTTAAATTAATTATGCCACCAAATTACCAGTTTGAAGACTATGATCCCATTTTTTGTTATCTATAGATATAAAATAGATTTTGATAAGTAGATACAGAGATATAAAGACTGGAAGGAAATATATCAAATGTCTACAGTGGTTATACCATGTAGTAGCTTACAGAGTCTTTTTTTTTTTTTTTTATGTTTTCCAAATAATGAGTACCTTTTATTTCCATAATAAAGAAAACTGTTATAAAAATAAGATCCACATCACACTATCTCCACGGTCAGAGACTTATAGGATCCAGTGGTTAGAAATGAACTTTAAGCTACTTCCTTCCCAGCTTCATCTCCCACCCTCACCCCATTCCACCTGCTCTGAGTTTCAGCCACATCAGACTTCTCACCATTTTCCAAGTACCCAGCCCCTTTCATGACCCCCATGCCTTTGCACATGTGCTCTCTCTTCCTGAAATCCCTTCACTACCTGGAGATCAGGAATCCAAAAAGTACCACTGAGGACCTGTGAAGCTTCTACTCAACCTTCCAAACCCTACTCAAACGTCCTTTCCCCTAAAAGAACATCTCCTGCTCTCCCAGGCAAAGTTGTCACTTCCACTCTGAGTCTCCACAGTGTGTGGCTCCAGCACTGTCCCGGTACTTAACACACTGTATTATAATTGATCAATCTATTTTTATATCTGTCTTTCCTAGAAAACTACAAGTCTATCACAGGCAGAGGCAGGGACTATATTTTACCCATTTTTGTGTCCCCACCTCAGATACACACTAGGACCTCAAACCTCTGCAGCGTCCCTTGCAATGGCCACACAGTCCCTAGAAATGAGGAATTCATTCTCTTCTAAGCCATCCCTTGGACGGCTCTGCATCGATACTACTGTCCCTTCTCTGCGTTCTTCATCTCCTAAGTTACCTGTCAGACCAAGTTTGGGATAAAGCCTGGATCTGCTTCATCAGCTGCCTCTGAACTGCAGCTCCCAGCATAATCTCCTGCACCTCAGAGCACAATATCTATGTGTGATCATGTGCAAAGTCCATCACACGGACCTCTAAACTCATTCGTTCGTTCATTCAACAAATACTTCGATCACCTATTATATACCAAGTGCTGTTCTAGGTGCTAGAAAAACAGAAACGAACAAGAGAAACGAAAGTTTTATTCAATTCTGGTGAAGAAGGAAAAATAACAGGTAGCCGTAAGTGCTCTGCTGAGAATTCAAGTCGGCCGACCCAATAGAGAGCTACTAGATGGTGACAAGATGAGGTGGTCGAGAGGAACACTTAAGCTGATTCCTGAATGCCAAAAAGGGGCCAGCCACGTGCCAATCCAAGGAAAGCGCGTTCCAGAAAGAGGGAAAACTTAAGTGCAAAGGTGATAAAAGCTTGGAGAGTTCAAAGAACCAACAAAGGCCAGCATGGCTTGAAATTCAAGGAGGAAGAGGAGCGTGGAGAGGTGAGGTGGAAGAGGTGGAAAGACCACGGGCCTTGTAAGCCCTCACAAAAAGTTTGGATTCCATTCTCGTACAATGAGAAGCTACTGGAGGTTTTAAACAAGGGAATGACACGATCAGATTTAAAGTGTCTAAAGATTAGTACTATTGCTACTGTGGGAAGAATAGACTATGGGGACAGGAGAAGAGGCAGGAAAACCAGCTAGGACAGTGGCTATCAATGGGGGACATTTGGCAACATCTGGAGACATTTTCTGTTGTCATCACTAGATGGGTGCTACTGATGTTCAGTGGGTAGAAACAAGGAACGCTGCTAAATCTCCCACGATACACAGGACGGTCCTCACACTAAAAAATTATCCAGCCCAAAATGTTAATAGTACCATCTCAGAGAACCCCTGAGTTAGGAAGACATTGCCATGGTCCCAGCAAGAGGTGATGATGGTGGTCTGGGCTAGGATGCTGGAGATGGAGAAAGAAGGAAATTCACAGCAATTAATATTTTGAAATATTGAGGATTTTCCCTCCATATTTCCTTGGGCTTGTTGGTCGCTATTCAGTCAGTAAGGACGTCCTGTGTCCATTGCCTCAGAGACAATACAGAGAAAGAATCAATTCTTGGCTTTTGACTTTCAAAAGCCTAGCCTCAGGGAGAATAAAAAGAATGTGGGGTATGGACAATAATTTGACAGAAAGAGCCAGGATACCACCCCCAAAGACACCCCTACACATACACAGGCACTATAGATTTCCTGGGCCAAAGGGGAGACTTGAGTACAGCAAGGTGTAGGTAGGTATTATGGATTATAAGGAAAAAACCACCACCTGTCTGTCAATTTGTCTACTGTGTGGCATTTGTGTTGCTGTGATGCTGGAAGCTATGCCACTGGTATTTCAAACACCTGCAGGGTCACCCATGATAGACAGGTTGTGGCAGAGCTTTCAGACTAAGACAGTCTAGGAAGAAAGGACTGGTGATTTACTTCTGAAAACTAGCCAATGAAAACTACGAATCACAACAGAATATTGTCCAATATAGTGCTGAAAGATGAGCTCCCTAGCTTGGAAGGCACTCAAAAAACACTGTGGTCACAACAATGGACTCAAGCATGCCAACGATTTTGAAGATGGCACAGGACCGGGCAACACTGCATTCTGTTGCACATGGGGTCACCGTGAGTCAGAGCCAACTCAATGGCAGGCAACTAATAACAAAAACAGAGAGGAGTTAGGTCACTTCCCAGGAAGAGCCCTCGGAAGGGACCAGAGGAGGAGTAAGAACTGGGTATGGCAAAACAGGCCTGGGACACATGTGAGGAGTCCCTCATGGCTCAGCATGGTGTGTGAGCAGCAGGATGACCTGGGGTGTCTGCAAACCATGTGGGAGGAGCTGAGGTGAGTGGACACAAGAAGGAGCCTCGGGGGTTGGGAACAAAGGACTCATTGGCATGGACCGGTTGCTGAAGATGGAATAGGAAAGAGGACATCTCAGCCATGGCCAAAGTAGAATGATGATGAACCACAACAGATGTCCCCACAATAGCCTTGGAGCTCCTAAGTCTCCCTGGGCCTGGAGACACAACCTTGGAAGAAAAATGAGAGAGTCCCAAATTGACTTAGCTGTATTTGTCAACCCAGTAGAACTGAGATGTGAAATGGAAAATGAGTTACAGAAAAATAAAAACATATTCCTGTGCACCTGAACTTGTGGCTAAGGTTTATTCACTCAAACATGCAATGGGCTATGGCCTTCTATGTGTCCATCTGCACCAACTTGTGCCATTTGGCATCCAAGGGGCAGAGCCCAGGTCCATTTGAGGCACGGGAACACTGCCCTAAAGCAGAAGGCACCCCGTTTACTGTTGCACACAGTCGCGCATGCGCGCACATGTAATACATATTGATTAGGGGTGAGCTCTTTCCAAATTACCATTTAAATCAATGGTTGAGTGCTCTGTAATTGGAAATGTCAAACCTCCATTTTCTAAGTGACCTCAAAACACCACATTGATATCACTTAGCTGAACTGGATACATACTTTCTTTCCCTGTTCAAGCTGCCCTCTGAGAGACATATAAAAATCAGGGAGCTAGGCAAAAGGCAAAAAGAGAAGGAACCTGGTAATCCACAAACTGCGTAGCCTGGCATTTTCTAAAATGTGTCGTAAGGAACAGGGTCTGGTACGATAGTCCATGAAAAAGGTCTACAAGATTTAATAAGTTTGCACAGTAAGATACCACTCCACCTCCACTAGGATGGCTATGGTTAAAAAAAGAAAACAACAAATGTTGGTGAAGATGTGGAGAAACTGGAACCCTCATCCAGTGCTGGTGAAAATGCAAAGTGGTGCAGCTGCTGTGGAAAACAATTTGGAAGTTCCTCAAAAATTTAAACATAGAACTACCATAAGACCCAGCAATCCCACTCATAGATATATACCCAAAAGAATTGAAACCAGGGACTCAAACAGATACTTGTATACCACTGTTCATTACAGCACTATTTATAATGGCCAAAGAGTGGAAATGACCTAAATGTCCCTCAACTGATGAATGGATAAACAAAATGTGGTATACATTTGCAGTATACATTCCACATACAACGGAGCATTACTCAGCCATAAAGAGAAATACAATGTTGACACATGCTAGCTAGACATGGATGCACCTTGAAAATATTATGCTGAGTGAAATTAGTCAGGCACAAAAGTACAAATATTGTAGTATAACCTCACTTATATGAAATATCTAGAATAAGCAAATGTGTAGAGACATAAGCTTATTAGTGGTTACCAAGGGTGGAAGGGAAGGCTAAAGGGGGAGTCACTGCTTAGGGTGCACTGAGTTTCTGCTACTAGTGGTGGGACAATCTGGAAATGGATAATGGTGATGGTTGAACAACATGATGAACAAAATCAATGTCACTAAATTGTACCTGTAAAAGATGTTGAATTGGTAAATATTACACACAAACACACGACTTTTTTTAACACAAAAAGCTGAATAAGTCTGAGGAAATTTTGTGGTCCCAGAAGTTCTGTGGGAAACAAACCTATTTAACTCAGTTTACCCTAGAATGTCCAAAATCTATTTGACCACAGAACTGTTCTTTTTAACTGAACACTTCTTTACATCCTATTTCATGAAATACACTTCGAGAAGCATAAACTGGTGTGATGATTCAACAGAATACAACCAAAGCCCTATCCCTGGCCAGACAATATACCAGCCATCAGGAATTAATCCTTTCCAACCGAAATCAAGCCCAGAACACAGCTTCCTGGGTACTATATTAGTCCAAAAGTTCTCAAGCTCAGCACCTTTAAGAAATTAATGGCTGCCCCATTCCTGGCAGCTATACAAGAAAGCTCTCAGTTTCCAGAATCAGCCTACTTCATCTCCTTCCTGACCTCTCTGATCCTTACCCTGCTATTTCCTTGCCTCATTCTTCTCACCAGGGTACTGCCTCAGCTCTGCCTCCTCAGGCAACCACTACCACCCAGGCTTTCCCACCCACCAGAGCCATTCAACTCAACCAACATTTACTGACCACTAGCTAGATGCCAGGCATATAGGATACACCAATGAACTTAGCAGATACAGCTTCTGCCCTCATGGAGATAGAGTCTAGGACTAATCTGAAATCCAGAGTCTCTCCCTGAGCATCAGTTTTTACACCAGAAAAAAAAAAAAAGGGGGAGAGTTGGACTATATGACGCCTAAAGTTTCTGATTCTGAAAATCTATATTTCTGGGTAGGTAGAGGAGTGGGCTGGCAGGAGGTAAGGCTGGCAGCCCCCATCAGCATCAAGCAGCAGGTGCTTCCAGTGGACACTTTTCCAATGAAGACTCCCTGGGGTGGAGGTGAAGGGATCTAACTCAGCCTAGGTAACATCCAGTGGGGACTAGGAAAGATTGAATTAGAAGGAACGTGGAAGTTTTAGGAAGGGTGGGATGTCAAAGATTAAGACCCATCCAGACTGGGTCCCCATGAAGGAACCCCTGGTTACAGAGCCATGGTGTCTCTGTATGCATCTTGCTTTCCTGCACATCTGGAAGTTAGACCAGTTTAAACCCTAGCCCCGCCCAATAGTCACTGTGCAATCTGATGCAAATTATTTCTCTGAACCTCAGGTTTTAGTCTATAAAATGGGAATAATGGCAATCTCACAGGGTTATTGGGATCGTAAAATGAGATGTTCCATATATGGCTGAGACATATAAGCTAAATAAAAGTTACTTACCTCCCACTGCTAAATAAAGCTGTGTATCCTGAAGCACAGCTTGTAACGGTCACCAAATGAGTGAATGAATGAATAGTGGTTGCTGCAAAGGGAAAATTGCCCTTAACATATACACTCTGGTGGTGAAAACTCCATTAATGGCCAGTATGGACCCCAGATCCACTGATTCCCCAGCCTGGAAGAGGCCTGCAGTGCGTGTTCCTCAAACTGCACCCCACCGTGACTATGACAGGCACCACCTTCTCACAGACCGTCGGCTTTCAACACAACCAAACCCATTGCCGTTGAGTTGATTCCAACTCATGGCGACCCCATGTGTGCAGAGTAGAACTGTGCTCCATAGGGTTTTCAAGGCTGTGACCTTTCTGGAAGCAGATGGCCAGGTTTTCTTCCCAGGCACTTCTGGGTGGGTTCAAACTGTCAACCTTCCAGTTAGTTGAGCCTTAACTGTTCACACCACCCAGGGACTCTTTCACAGCCCTCACCAAATCTCCACTTATAAATATCTCCCAAACAAGAAATCCAACACCATGAAAAAAATATTACTTTTCTCAAGAAAACTCCTACTTTCAATGGAACAGAAAGCACAGGTGTCAAAGACAATAACTACTTAAACTATGAGTTGTAAAACTTCTCACTAGTAACTTATCAGTCACTCCCTCAACCAATCATGTGCCAAGCACATTATGGAAACAAAGATAACCATAAGCATATCTGCCCTCAAAATTCATGGCCAAGGTCCTAAACACAAAATTGCAATAAAGGATAATAAGGTCCAGAATAGAGGGGCAGATATGAGGGAACAAATAAATTTGGCTAGGAGAGTGGAGTAGGCATCCTGGAAGAAGGTATCATTTGACAAGGTATTAAAGGATGATCAGGAGTTGGTCAGGCAAAAAAAGGGAGAGGGCATCTTAAATAGGGTAAAGTCTCAGATGGGGAAAGGTGTGGACGTAGGGAAGGATATAGAGGATTCGGAGAAAAGCGGTGGGTCCAGTGTGGTTACAAAAACACAGGCCTATCACAGTGAAAATGACTGAAGATGAAACAGGAACATAGGGTGAGGCCCAATCGCCAAGGCCTTTCATGGACTTCAGCTTGTAGGTCTGCAGTTGCATACTGGTGGCCCATGGGCTGAAACTGTTCTATCAAAATATTTGTTTAGCCAGAATAGTGTTTTTAAAATTTTGAGCAAACATTTCAAAATCAGGAGATTGTTTAAAATCCAGATTCCTTTGAAACACTGAAAGAACTAGCCACTCTGGGCTCACATTCCTGCATGGCAAAAACAGGTGGGAGTTAAGCAGTGTTTGTCTCCTCTAGGTGAGCTCTTCAGTTGGCCACAGTCCCCACCACTCCCCACTATTTTCCCAATTCAGCCTGCTTTACTCATTTGACTCTGTTGAGGGTTCCTAAAGAGGTTCTCCAAATCACCCTATGGCATACTCTTTAAGCCTAAGCTCTTTTGGTCCTCAACTGGAAGTTTTGTGTTTGTTTTCTCCCCATCCCCTTTTCTTATTTTATCACCATATTCCAAGAAAACTCTTAGAAAGCAAGGAATGTATCATATACTCACAACACCCAGCCCAAGATTAAGTACAAAGTAAATGATCAATGTTTGTTGAGTGAATAAATAAACGCATCTCTGTGGTATTCCTCAATACCTGCTCTTCTTTCCTGAAATTCTAGATTTTGCTATCAAGAAGATGGCCTAAAATGAACATGAATATGTAATAAGAAATAAAACACTAAAGCTAATCACTGCATTTCTATTTCAATTTTCTATTAGGTTGAAATGGAAATATGAACTCTGAATAAATGCAGAACAGACCATTATGTCTGACAGCAAGAGGAACTAGAGCCAGGATACTAAGAAGGCCTGCAAATAAGATCACCATACACTATCAGTGGTCTTTGAGGCAATTGTGGAGAAGGGGATAGTTGCCAAAAAGCTGGACAAGGGCAAACCCTACAGACTACAGAATGTGATGTCACTCAGGCCATGTTCTTGAACAGATTCATAAAAGGGGCACTTGTGAGCACCTAGGACAGGAAGCAATGTCCATTTGGAGCCAGCAGGGGGGTCACCAAGAGCAAGTCATGTTAAATTCATTTCAGTTTCTTTGCTCTGACAAGGTTCCTAGCCTACCAGATTAGAGAAATATAGCAGACATAATATATATGGTGCAATGCAGGAGTGGGCAGTGAAAGAGCTGATTCAACCCTTGGGTTATATTAATGAGAGCATTAGGTATAGCATGAAGGAGGTGACAGTTCTTTTCTTTCTTTGACCACATCTAGAGAATTGCATTTAGAACTTAATAGCATTCTTCAAGAAGGACACTGATAGTACAATTTTCTGGAGATTAATTTGGCAAAAACTCTTTAAAAATGTAAAGCTCTCATCCAGATTAATGGCATCTGTTGAAAAATCGAAAGATCTAGCTGGGCCTACATTCCCACATGGCAATAACTAGTTGAACCCAAGTAGTGACTGCCCGTTTAGATGGGGCATGTGCTCTCTGGTCCACCAACCCCTTTCATATTGCCCTCACGGAGGTGGTGCGTCAACCTCCACAAATTATCTCACTTGGCCAGCTTCACTCATTTATTCTATTTGCCAAGCACCCAAAGGCATCAGAGTTTGCATTCCAGGGTCAAGTGGATCCAAAAGGAAGTGAAGATGGTAAGTGGTGGGGAGCCATCTTACATGAGGGTAATCATAGTCCAGGACCTATAATCTGAGTCTCCAAACACCCAATGGACAGTCATGGGGAAGAGGAGACGCATCTGTCTTGTTCTACAATGTCCTAAGGGGCAGAAACTATAGGACCAATAGGTAGAGTATTTGTTGTTGTGTGCTGAAGAGTCAATTCCTACTCCTAGTGACCCTAGATGACAGAGTATAACTGCCAAGCCAGGTTTACCAGCTGTAATCTTTACAGGAGTAGATCGTCAGGTTTTTTCTTGTGGAGCAGCTGATGGGTTCAAACCACAGACCTTGCAGTTAGCAGCTGAGAGCTTAACCATTGCACCATCAGGGCTCCTTTTTTGGTGCAGTAGAGACACATTCAACCCAACATAAGAAAAACCACTTACAATAGCTAGAGCTGTCCACAGGTGGGTATGTGGGCTGCGGAGGGGGTAAATTCCCCATTACTGGAGATGTACATACATCTGGCACATAAATGTTTTGCAAGTACATAATCAAAGGGATTCAAGTATTCAATGGGGCAAGAGAAGGCATGAGTCCAGAAATTTTTACAATAGAAGAAGTGATGTTTTAAAACATTCCTTTTTGTTAGGTCAGTAAATTCTTCAAACAGAAATAATAAGCAGTACGTCAACAAAGCACCCAGCATCATTTTTAAAAACTGCAAATTCCCTTGACAAAATTAACAATGTGCAAAATCTGACTAGGTGGAGCTTTTGCACCAGATCAGCCAAATGATACCCAGAGAGAAAAGTAATTGGCATCACACATTATTTTCAGTGATGGGTCAATCGTTCTTCCCGAGGCCGAGGCAAGCAACAAAGGCAACGGGATGAAAGTAAGAGGGTAAACAATGGAGCTCCAGCAACACGCAGCCAGTCCCCACCCCAAAACTGCCATCTGCTACTGACATTAATCCTTCAAGGGGCAGCTTCAGGCAAACAACATATCAGGGAGCACTATGCCTGGAAGGAAACCAAGAAAGGAGCCTTCAGGTTCCCAGCCTTGTGACCTTGGGCAAGTCATTTAACATCAGTGGGCCTCAGTTTCCTCACCGCCAAAACTGAGCTCCTAACTACCCTTTCTGTACACTGTGTGGGCCAACAGTAAGACTGTCTGGAAGCGAGCCATAGACGATGTAAAGACCTGTACATACATCAATCATTATGACAATTAGCACAAATACAGTTGCGAAAGAAAAGATTTCAGATGGTTTCAGGCACAGCAGTATCCTGGCCTAAATCTTATAGATGTCAGGCTCTCAAGAAATAAAATTAAACTTCTGTAACCAGAATGCAGAGGAATTTAGAGTCTGGAAGAAACAAGATCATTTGGACATATTTCCTGATGAAATTCGTTACCTCGTATTTGCTAACGAGTTATCAAAATAAAGGTGAAAGAAAGGTAAAAATAATAGAATCACCCACAGAATAAATCCTTAATCGATCCTCAAGAAAAGTTCGCCGGCCCAGTGGTAGGCACCCTTCAAAAACAAGACAAGCTTATTTCCTACCAAGGCAACGCTTATAAAGCCCAAGCTGTTCAAAACGCAGCATCTCCTCCTCTATGAAGGCTTTTTTTTTTTTTAATAAGAATCTCATTGAAAAAAAATGATAATAATCACCCACATTAGTTCTTTAAGACATGAACTCCCTAAAAAGTGCATATTCAAGGACTGACACAGGTTTTTATATTGGGTGAATTCAAATCTCTGATCAATAAAGGGCTTGCCTACCAATTTTCAGCAAAGCAGAAATATCAAAAGCCACTGTTTTCTACCCTGAACTGAAAACTAAACAGGCAGCAAGAAGGAAGAGAAGGGTTTTCCTGCTCATTTCACTCTGGCGTCTACCCGGAGGTGATTAGCATGCCAGGTTTGACCAGAACTAAAAGGCAAAAAAGATTGTTGGCGAGACTGGGGAAAAACAAAGGCCTCCCCTGGCTACCGCCCCCCTCCCAAAGTTTCCCAAGCATCTGAAGCGTGTACAGCAGCTGCGGACGCCTGGCCTCCTGCAGCGCCTGGGGAGGCCACCCCGCTTCCTGGGCCGTGGAGTCTTCAGCTATAGTGGCACCCAGCAGCAGGTGTGGCAACCTCAGGTCATCTGAGCCCCAAATAGCCGACCTGCTTAGTAGTCTGTACATGACCTCAAGGATGGGCCTGACCCTCCTGCTGAAGATGTATTTTGTCTTGACTCTTTCGCAGCAAGGACAGACTGACCAGAAAGAACACGGACAGGAAGAGGCAAGGGCCCAGCCTTCCCTGAGTGTGCATCCTCTGAGAAAGGGTGAGCATGGTGAACGATGTTTGGATGTTTTTTCCCTGCCAAAGCTGAGCCCAGACCTGGTGGGGGCGGGAGAAGCACTCCTCTGGCCTGGATGAAGAGTCTGCCTGCATTTCTCTATGTGACTGTGCCTGTTTTCCTATTCTGCCTTGCTAGTGTGGCTGCAGGGAGTCGGCCGCTGCAAGAAGTGTGGACCCAGTGGCACCAAAGCTGGAACGAGCAGCCGGAGGTCATCTCACCCTCCTGGCAGGCTTCCCTACAGACCGCTGAAGGCAGGCAGCGCCTCCCAGCCCGAATGGCACCCAAGCGGTTTGCCTTGAATGAAGGTTGCTGGCCCTAAACGTTACTGCACGGCTGGGCTCAGCGCTGCACACCACGAGATGATAATACATTTCTGCACCGACGCCTTCTTTCTGCGTAAATGCCTGCATTAGTTTTGGATCAATATGCCCCATAACAGCTCATCCATGGCAACCCAGGCCAGCTGAGACACCGACAAAGAAGTGCAGCCCGGCGATGCTGCCTCCCCGTGCACATGCATGTGAATTCTAGCCCAGAGAGAGAGGCGAGGCAAAACAACAACCAAAACCGACAAGGGGGGTAAAAGATCTGTAAAAAATATCCATCAATATCAATGGGCTTTTACTATCTGGGGGTGGGGGCAGTGACGGTCAAAATAGCCTTAGAGTGACATGTCACCGCCAAGATGATGGAGTATCAGCGACACTCCTAAAGTCGGCTGTAGGAGCCTCCTCACACACCTGCAATGCAGTGATTGCCGCCCGTTCTATAATCCATACTACCAGCCCCAGCACTATCTGCAGCTGAAACCAGTTCGGACTTGTGCGGCTGCCACCGTTCCTCCTCACAATAAGATTATTGATGCATAACAACATTTCATGATGGCAGGGAGGAAAAAGGAAGGGGAAAAAAAGCCGGAGAGAAGGGAAAGGGGAGGGGAGGGAAAACTCCCCAGCCTGCATCTCACCTTTTATTTGAGCTTCATATTCAGCAATGATCTCTTTGTCTTTCTTGAACTTAGTTTGAGATGACATCTTCCGCAGCCAAAGGGACTGGCAAGCTGTTTGATTTATTTCTCCTTTTCTTCCCCAGTCCTCTCTCAAGCCCTGGTAATCACACGGCTCTGGTCGATTTCACAGGTTTAAGGGCTAATCTCTTTTCCTTGGCTGCAGAGTAGAGGAAAAAATCCTTCTCCTTCTGGGAGGAAAATTCTCTTTGCTCGCTGAAAAATGGCTCTAATGGCTTGCTCTGGTCAGCTCCTCTTGCAAAAGGGGAACCACCCTTTTAACACAGCAACCTGCCCCAGATTTTCAAGGTTTCTCTTCCAAAAAAATAAGAGCCTGGAGCCCTCACACACTTGCACACAAGCACATTCACGCATGCACTCGCACACTCACCCGGACACGCATACACACAGTCACAGTGTACACACACCCTCACTCACACATGCATACACACTTGCTCACTCACTCACTCACACACACATATCCACGAGAGGCGCCTCCTAGGTCGCGCAGGCTTTCAAAGGCTCTGCTAAGGAGATGGTCAGGTTGCCAAAGTGCGGGTCATCTCGCATCCTCCCTCTCTTCGGCGCCTCTGGTCTGATGTACAGTGAGGATCAAAGCCAGGAGAGCGAGATGGAAGTTTTCCTGCTGCAACGCTTGAGCTCCGGTGAACCCAGGCTGGACTGCACGCCCTGCAGGGCTGGCTGAACGCTCCCCCACCCCTCTCGTCACCAGGCTCCGCCTCCTGGATTTTATAACAACTGACACATTGTAGCCTACAGGAGAGCAGAACTCACTGCATGCAAAAACGGGAAGAAACACTCACAAAAGAGAAGGCAGCAAGAAAAAGAATCAGGTTGGGAAGGTTTGAGAAGCCCCTGTAAAACTCCAACCTCCAGCAGCTCTCCTAGGTGTCTTTGCACCCTGCAATTTAATTCAGTTTCTTGCAGTGACCACTATGTGACAGTTTGTCACTCTGCCTTGAGAATCTAGCAGAGGGTCTGGTCCATGTAGGGATGCACATTAATATTTGTTGAGCAATTACTAGGTGTCAGGGACTTTGCCAGCCAGGCATTTTGGACATACAGCGTAGCAAATGGGTTGAGAGCGTGAGTGCTGGGTCAGTGACTCGTGGGACTTTCGGCAAGTGAAAAACACATTAAGCCTCGGTTTTCCCACCAGTAAAATGGACTGTCTTTGGAGACTCATTCATTCTTTCAACAAATATTTATTCAAAACTTGCTGGTCTGACAGAAACTGGAGAAACCCCAAGAGTATGGTCCCCGGACACCCTTTAACTCAGCACTGAAGTCACTCCTGAGGTTCACTCTTCAGTCAAAGATTAGATGGGTCTAATCTTGACAGCACTGGGGTTTTTTTTTAATCTTTGGCCAACAATAACACAAGTGAGGGACGTGCTTCGTAGTTCAATTCATGCATAAGAGACTAAATTGGCACACCAGCCCAAAAACAAAGAAGAGAAGGCAGGAAGGGACAGGAAAACTGGACAAATGGAAACAGGGAACTAGGGGTGGAGAAGAGGAGAATGCTGACACATCGCGGGGTTGGCAACCAATGTCACAAAACAATTTGTGTATTAACTGTTTACTGAGAAATGAATTTGCTCCATAAACTTTCACTTAAAGCACAATAAAAAGAAAAAAATACATATATATATATGTTCAAACTTACTATATGTCAGGCACGGTTCTGGGAAAGGGGATAACAGCAGTGACCAAAATAGGCAAAAAATGTCTGCCTTCCTGGAGCTTACATTTCCATCAGGGCAGGGTCCCCATGTCAGAACACTCTGGGAAGTCACCACCATTCATGTTAATAGTCTCGGTAAAAGCACTCTTGAAGCACAACTCACAGTAGATTCTGAGTGGTGCTCCCCGAAGTTGTGCAAAGCAGGAGACCCAGAGAGGGAAGACGAAAGAAAAGTGTAATGAGTAAATTATGTAATGTGGCAGAATATAAGTGCCATGAGAAAAAATATGGCAGTATAAGGGATATCAGGACTAAAGGGAGCTTTTGCTATTACAGCTACCACTTGTTGAGGGCTTACTATATGCCAGGCAGTGCACTAAGCTTAATCATTACATTATATATGGGGCACAGTTCTACTCTGACACACATGGGGACTCCATGAGTCAAAACCAACTTGACAGCAATTAGAACTGCAACTGGGATTATTATTATATAATAATATCATACAATATTTTATTATATAAAGTATACCCCATTATATCCTCCCAACAACCTAACAGTATAAATACAAGTATCCCTCTTTCACAGATGGAGAAACTGAGGCTCAGATATGGGAAGTGATGACCCAAGGACATATTTAAACCCAGGCTGTCTAATACCAGATTTTGTCTGTGGGAATGCTCATGCATTCCAGATAGAGTAAATCCATCCTGTAAGAAAGGAATCAAGCACTATAGGGCCACTGGCCACTGGGATGTCACATATTAAGATTGTCACTTACACGTATTTTCTGCTGAGTGTGGTATTTTCACACTCAAAATAAGCAAAGTCTGCAATTTGCCTTTTCTAAGTATATAAATATTTATATATTTGTAAGTATATATGGATATAAACACACTTTTCTAAGTATGTAAGTGTGGTGGAGTGAATTACTTAATATGGCCCTTCTAGCCATAGTCTTTACCACTTCCACACAATGACTGGGTGGGACTATGCAAATAAGGTGTTTGTGGCCCACCAACGGGATTGAACAGCCTGCTAATAATACAACTAAGGCTCATGGAACAGTTGCAGGGGTGGGACCATGCAAGTAAGGTATATGGAATCCTAACAAAGGGATTGGTCAGTTTTGCCATCCCACTAGGCTTAAAAGGGAGCCAATCCCAGAAGTGGAGAGGGGAACCTCACTCACTACTGCAAAGAAGTAGAGCCAGCAGTGGACCATGTCCTTTGGACCCAGGGTCCCTGCACTGAGAACCTCCTAGACCCAGGAGACAGATAGAGATGTAACACCAGAGATGGTGCAAGACAACAAGTAGCAGCAGCAGAGAAACAGCGGCAGCAGAACCAGGAGACCTGTGTGAGGCGGGCTGGTGAGCTTCTCAGCCCGCAAAGCAAAGTAGCTACAGTGGATATGCTGACACAGAGGGAAAGGCTGAGCGCCTTCAGGTAGGAAGCTTCCTGACAGAGTAGAGTGCCTCCAGGCACTTATCAGAAGAGCTTTGTAACACTTAACAAAGCAGGGCCAAGGGCCAGGGGCAAGAGAGGGAGCCTGTCCTGAGGGGTCGGAGAGGAGCCTGTCCTCAGGAGGCCATGAGAAGCCCTGCATGGCCAAGAGGAGCTGAGAGAGCTGTCCTGCACTGAAGAAGGAAGACTTTGCCTACATGCTTCCTGATCTTGATCCCGAGTAGTAACTTGGTACTTGCCTAATAAACCCCATAACTGTGAGTATGGTCTGTGAGCTCTGTGTGGCCATTGCAATGAATTACCAAACCCAGCGGAGTAGAGAGTGCCGTGGGAGGGACTGCTGATATCAGAATTGGTAAAAAGATTGGATGGTGGAAGTATGTTTGACTTCTACCTCATAGGAATCAACCTTGGACTGATGATCTTGATTCTTTTTCCTCCCCCTTGTGAAGTTAGACAAGGTCTGAAGCCATCATGCCATTTTTACAGTAAGTATTATAGGAGTCCCTGAGTGGTGCAAATGGTTAATTTGCCCACTATTAACTGAAATACTGGCAATTCGAGTTTGCCCACAGGCATCTTGGAAGAAAGGCCTGGCAATCTACTTCTGAAAAATCAGCCATTGAAAAACCCTATGGAGCACAGTTCTACTCTGTCCTACATGGGGTTGCCATGAGTGAGAGTCAACTCAAGGGCAACTGGTTTTATAAGTATTATAAATATAATAAATTGTTTGACTTGGGCTCAGAAATGAATACATTATCCATGCCAGCATAATGGGGGCAAATAGCACAGTCCATTGAGGCTTTCTAGAGAAGGGCGTGGTTGTAGTGGGTTTCCCCGACAGGCATGGGGAAGAAGGAAGGAATACAGGGTATTCCTATGGAGGGAACAGCATCAGCTAAGGCCTACTGGTGGGGAAGCACAGGATCTGCTTGGAAAGTTCTAGTTAATGGATCACGGAGCTTGCTAGAACATCAATCTGGAGACAGGAGGTTGCAGAGTTCATATACAGATGCCCCTGGCCCTCAACCATTGCCATCACCTCCTGATCACCTTGCCCATGGGCATGCTCAGGCCCTCTACTGTTCCCATCTGACTAATCTAAACACAGGTTACCTGAGAAAGACGTGCTGAGAGACTGGCGCCCCTGCCTCAAACCTAAATTCTTGAAAGAAGATGGGTATTAATACCACATACCTTAGAGTGGAGCAAACTGTATTCCATTCCTGGCTCTGCCGTTAAGGGCTCTGAAAACTTGAGTTAAGAACTTAACCTGCTCGTGTGTCTATTTGTGGCACTGAATGTAGTAAATGTCAACTATTCTTACCGCTAACTTTTTAAATCCACAGATATTTCTGGAAGACCCATGTAAGTCACAGAAATATCACAAAAAATCATACGAAACTGAAGCCGGGTGTGGTATGGCGCTGTGCGCTGACTGTCAGAAAGAGCTGGATTTTGGTGATTCACATTGTGGCTCTGCCACTTACCTGATCTGTGTGTGGAGTGGGGGCGGGGTTCGCTTTGGTAGCTTCTGCACTTTCTCTGAGCCTCAGTCTCTTCATCTGTAAAATGGGGTTGATCTTATCCACCACACAGGATCCAATGCAATCATGGATTTCATGTGCCTGGCATATAGCAGATGTCCTATGGATGTTATTTCTCTTTTAGGGCCCAGCCAAGCTGGGTCTAAGACCTGAGCTGGTGCTCCACAGACATTTGTGTTTGGAGCAAAAGAAAGAAGAAGGTTGTGCCCCTAGCAAACACTTTGCACACAATCAACCCACATCATCCCGAATCCTCTTTTCCCAAGAAGAGTGTGACCTGGGCAGGCCCCCTGGCAACTGCTCTGGCTCTGTCCCTTCCAATCCTCCCCCCCAGCTCACCCCATCTCCCAGCTGCCCTTCTGTGACACCTTCCTCCAAGGGGCTACTTCTTTCTTGCTGTGTGAAAACCAACTGTTATTCCTGAGGTCTTACACTTCCCATGGCAGTAACAGAAACAGATTTCCCTCCAAATAAACCTGGTCTAACAAAAGCCCTGGTGGGACAGTGGTTAAGTACTTGGCGGCTAACTGAAAGGTCGGCGGTTCGAACCCAACAGCGACTCCGAGGGAGAAAAATGTGGCAGTCCACTTCCGTAAAGATTGCAGCCTTGGAAACCCAAGGGGGAGTTCTACTCTGTTCTATAGTATCACTATGAGCTGAAATCAGCTTGATGGCAACGGGTTCTTTTTGTTGTTGTTAAATGTGGTCTGCAGCAGGGGAGGGGCTCTACGGTATGATATGATCTGTGCCAACCCCCAAGGATGGGAATACATCCTGGAAGGGTATGTTCCCTCTCCCTTGGGTTCATTTCCTGAGTTTGTTTAGATAGTTCTGATTTAGGCTAAGAGTTAGTATAAATTAAGCCCTTGTTTCATGCAGGAAACCCTGGTGGTGTAGTGGTTAAGTGCTACAGCTGCTAACCAAAAGGTCGGCAGTTCAAATCTACCAGCTGCTCCTTGGAAACTCTATAGGGCAGTTATCCTCTGCCCCATAGGGTCACTATGAGTTGGAATTAACTCGACAGCAACGGGTTTTAACAGGTTTTGTTTCATGCAGGCACTGGGCCAAGCATTCTACAGATTTTACCACTGACGTCTTACTACAACCCAATGAGTCAGGTGTTAAAATTGGCCCTGCTTTACAGAAGGGGAAACTGAGGCACAGAGTAGTGCAGCAATTTACCCCAGATCATGCAGCCCTGGTCTGACTGCTTTCAGGGCCCGAGGGTTCATCAGTACCGTATCCCAGAGGAAGTACAGACATAACTGCTGTCAAGTTTTAACAAATTTATTTAAATCTCTATAATTACACCTGTTTCAATATGGTGGTCAACCTGAATTCACCTTTAAAAAAAGAATTTAGGATTAAAAAACAAGGAAAACATGCCACCAAGGGCAATGGGTAAGGCATAAGTTAGAATTACAGCTGAATAATAAATACAAAACCCACTGAACTGGTCTCTTTTCCTGGTAGAAAAAAAGGCTACACTTGGAGGAAGAGTGACCAGAATAGTTTTTGGTTTAAGGCAATTTTCTTTTTCTGGTCAAATATGAACCTCTTCCCCAAGATGACTAATAAATAGTTGAAATCAATCGTTGCATGACATTCTCTACGTTTGTTATTAACTAACGCATCCTTGGCCAGGTCAGGGAATGGTTCTGCCCTTCAATCTCTGCTCTACAAAACGAAAGCAACAATAGAACTCAGCTACTCAGTGCCAGAATGTGATACAATTAATAGTGATAACATGCCTTGTGTTTATATGTCACTTTATATTTCGTATCATTTATTTTGTATGATTCTCACAATAACGATGGGGGCAAGTCGGGCTGTTTTTAATCTCTGTTTTACAGATAAGAAAATGAGTGGACAAGCAGAAGCTTTGCTGGGAGAATTATTTTATAACCTCAAGTGCAACTATAGCCTTTCTAACTGTGTCACAAAACTCATAAGCCATGACAGGCTGACAAATTCAACCACATAAAAAAATTTTTTTTAATTCTCCTGGGCAAAAATCACCATAAGCAAAGTCAACAGACAAATGGCAAACTGAGAAATGATATCTGCAACACCTATCAGTCCAACTTATTTTCCTAATATACAAAAACATTCCTTCAATTCAAACAAATGTTTGTACATGAATGTTCATAGCAGCACTATCCACAATAACCAAAAGGTGGAAACAACCACAATGTCCATCAATGAATGAATGGATAAACAAATTGTGGCATATCCATACAACAGATTATTATTCCGCCATGAAAAGAAATGAAGTACTGGTATATGCTACCACATGGATGAACCTTGAAAACATCATGCTAAGTCAAAGAAGCCAGACAAAAAGGCCAAATATTGTAAGACTCCACTTATATGAAATATTCAGAATAGGTAAATCCACAGAGACAGAAACAGATTAGTGGTTGCCAGGGACTGGAGGGGGGCGGTAATAGGGAGTGACTCCTTAATGGGCACAGGAGCTTCCTTTTGGGGTAATGAAAATGTTCTAGAACTTGATAGTGCTGGTGGTTACACAACTTTGTGAATGTACTAAATGCCACTGAGTCGTACACTTTAAAATGGTTATTTTATGTCATATGAATTTCATCTCAATAAAAAAAAATACAGCTTTTTAAATGTTCCTTCAAATCTATGAGAAAAATACCAATAGCCCAGTAAAAAATGGCTAAGGAATCCAAATGGCAGTTTGCAGAAAAAGAAATACAAACAGGTCTTAAGCATATGAAAAGGCAATCAACCTCACTCACAACAAAACATAAATCAGGCATGGCTGGATCCAGAGGCTCTAACAATGCAGGACATTGTATGTCTTTCTCCAACTCTCCAGTCTGCTTTCCTGTCTGGGAGCAGGCTCTCCCCATAATGGCAAAGGTGGCCCCAGCAGCTCCAGGCGGGCTTACTTTCTCCCAATTTGGCAATCCAGGAAAGGTGAAGTTTTTCCCAGAAGTTCCAGCAAAAGCCCAGAAATGGTCAACCAGCGCCAGCTGGGGCATATGACTATCCCTGAACCGACCGCTGTGGCCAGAGGGATGAAGCATTCTGCTTGGTCAGCCTGGATTGTGCGCTTGCCCCTGCAGCTGGGAGATGGGGTCAGCCCCAATCAAGCCACAGGACAGAGAGATGGGGAGAGTTCCCAGAAGAGGATCCAGGTGCCGTTCGGGAAGAACAAGGAATGGATGCTGCCTGGACAAAACCAACACGTATCTAGTGTGAAAGGATGTGGGAAAGGAGGAAGGGGCTTCACAGGAGAAATCTACAGAAAATGTAACGATAACAGTTTGAAATTATCCAACTTTACTTATAAAACACTTTCTCCAACACCCCTTTGAGATAAGTTATAAAAAAAAAAAAGTTATAGTACCCCCATTTTACAGATGAGGAAATGAAGGCACAGGGAAGCTTAATGACTTTCCCAGCATCACATGGCTAATAGATGGGAGAGCTGGGCAAGAAACCAGGATAGCTGCCACTCCATCTGGTGTTCTTTCCCCACACACGCAGGCCCCAGGCTCTACTGAGATACGCACAGGAGAATTCACAGGCCTCGGCACGTGCCCACTTGGCTTGGACTGGCCCTGCCACACCTGAGTTGCTTTCTGGTTCCTGCTCTGCTAAGAAAAGGGAGGACATCATTTCTTGGCAATCAGGACTTGTCACTAACCCTGGGGAGGGCTGCCGAGTGAGGTGCACAAGCCCTCTGGCTGGAGCCCCAGCGACAGCGATTCATCGTTGAGCCTCTGAATCTGAGTTCTGGACAAGCAGAAAGAAGGGTTTTAAAACACTGAGCCCTTGACTCCATCACCAGTGAAGTTTGCTCGCTCCTAAAGATGTTGAGGCATTTGGTCTATGGCCTTCGCAGGGTTAGAGAGAACTTTCCTCCCACCTGGAGAGAACTTAGCTAAACTCACACTTCCAGTCTCTCTCCCCAACCCTCACTCACTTCTCCCAGGGGCAAAGTGCCTTTGCTTATAGGTGAATTGTGAAGAGACAGAGTTCACCCTTTAATCCTGTCTTTTCAGGTCTGCCTGCTCGCAGGGAGGGTTCATTCTGCTCTGCTCTTTCAGCCTTGGCCTTGAGGTAGGAGTAACAGGGCCAGCTCTGTCCCTGTGGAGGAGATCTGTGATTGCCACAACTGGCTGGGAGAGGCTATCTAGTTCAGGGATAGAGTTAGCTAGCCTTTCAGGACACACACCTCCAGTCTCTCTTTTGTCATTAATAAAGCCTACATTTTGAGAAGCAGAATAGCAAGAAATAGATTCTGGCGCTGGGTTTGAAGCCTGGCTCTGCCACCTACTGGCTTTGTGACCTTGGGCAAGTTGTCCAGAACCTGATAAGTGCCATTTAAGTGTTTGTTAAATAAAACCAAAATTTTTATCTGTCTGTCTCCTATATCTACTTCTCAGTTGGTTCTGAACTTGAAAGGAGAAGAAAACGGTGTTACATACTGACCCTATGAAAGTCCAACACAAAAGAACTTATACCTTTTTATTTTTTTTTAATTCTAAGGCCTGGGGTAGGTAATACCAATGGCGTAGTCAATGAGTGCCTTGTCATGTGGCAAGGACTCAGGTCAGAGCCTGCAGACCAAAAGATGCCTGAATGAGTAAATGAACAAAAGAAAAGGAACAAGAGATCATGCAACAAGAGCATACGGAGAATGTTCCAGAACCATGACAGACTAAAGACTGCCAGAGTCTTAGCCTCCTCACCTCTGCAATAGGAGAATAATACAACTTTTCACGGCTCTTGGGAAGATTAAATAAGATAAATGAATGAGAAGCTGTGTCATATAAAAAAAAAAAAAATTTTTTTTTTTTTTTGTGTGTCATATAGATATGGGGAATTCTTAAAGTGACACACTGGCTCTTGATAATAACAAAAGGTATAGGGAAAGGAAGTAGCTATACCAAAGGATATAAATAACCCATTACCATTGAGTCAAAGGATATAAATAGAAGATTTTTATTAATTAATTTACTCATTCATTCAACAAATATTTCTTAAGCACTTCATATGGGCTAGGCATTGAGTTAGTACTGAACCAGATAGACACAGTCCCAAATGGTGTGGAGATATAGTTTAATGGAGGAGACAGTTAAACAAAGGTTTGCAATTAAGTGTTTGCAATTGACCAAGTGTTTCCTGACTACCTTAAGTGCCCTCTGTCAGGTGTTGGAAGAAGCAAGAGATGATGTGACTGGACCAAGGTCTTATAATTCATAATGAAGCTGCGCCGTGGTACCAAGTCATCGACCATGCACTGAAGACCATCTCCACTATACCATGTAGGCCATCAACTGCCAGTGGACACATAAGAGATCTAGAAATGGTATAAGAAAGGAGGAAACCAGATTCTCATAGACTCATTGACTCATGTACTCATATACAGGGGCCCCGCTGGATTCACCTCTGCTGTCCATCACAAATCCCTGTGGCTCACATAGTTAGGTTTCTGCCTCCACTCACCACCCCGGAGACTCTGAGGGCACACCCAGTTGTGTGGTTCCCTTGCATCCGGAGTACCTAGCATAGCACCCACAGGGGAGGGAATTAATATACGCTTGTTGAAAGAAACAAAGGGTCACTGATGAAAAAGTTGAGACATTTAGAGCTGGAATAGCCCTTAAAGGTTAAATAATCTCTCTCATTATGCAGATGAGAAAATTGACTCCAGAGGGTTAGGTGATTTGCTTACGTCAAAACAACTTTTCAGGGGCAGAATCAGAACTGGGGTCCAGTGCTCTTTTAGGTCCAGTCTCTTTCCACTTTACTAAGTTGCCTAACAAGACCTATTATACACTAGGTGGGCCTGGGGGTCGAGAAAGAGCAACCTGCGTGGTTGAATGCCAGTTTGGATATGTTTGGAACAATGAATACAGAGTAATGAACTAAGTTAGCACAAATAGCAAAACTAAAAATGTCGCGGTTGCTTTTGCTTCTTTGCTAAATGTTTAACTTGCAAAATGCTCTCTCTGGTTAGAGAGAGAAAAAGAGAAAACCCATTTCAAATTTTTGGCTCTCACCTGGTCTCAGGTAATAAAGCCTGAAGAATGGTTGTTTCAAAAAATAACAATAATTGAGAAAAAAAAAAAGGGTATAGGAAAAAGGAAGTAGCTATAGCAAAGGATATGAATACAAGATTTTATTAATTCATTCATTCAACAAATATTTCTCCAGTAAAGGAACCCTGGTAGCTCAAATGATTAAGCACTCGGCTGCTAACCAAAAGGTTGGAGGTTCAAACCCACCCAGCAGCTCTGCAGGAGAAAGACCTGGTGACCTGCTTCCCTAAAGGTGACAGCCAAGAAAACCCTAGTAGAAAGTTCTACTCTGTCACATGGGATCACTGTGAGTCAAAATCGACTCAACAGCACCTAACAAGAACAACAGCAGACTTGACATTGAACTAGACACAATAGTGAAGCAGAAAGACATGGTCCTCATTGTTGTGGAGATCCTAGTTTAAGGGAGGAGATAATTATAATTCAACATGATGGGGAAGTACAGTTTCCATGGGATCTCACAGTTAAGGGCATTTGACCTCGACTTAAGGAGTCAGTGCCAGCTTCCTGGAGGCAGAAACTTCCAAGCTGAGCCTAGAAAGACAAAGAACTGGGATAGTATGTCCATGAGGGGAAAGGAAAGTGTTCTAGGCAGAATAGCTCCATGAGCCGAGAATAGCTGGAGCCTGGAGGTCGAAGTGGAGACTGGGGAGAGACAAGGCTGGAGAGAAAAGCAGGCAGATTCTGAAGACCCTCCTAAGCCCTGTTAAGTTTGGAGTTTAACCTGAGTTCAGTCAGGAGTCCCTAAAGGGGACTGACCTCATCCGATTTGCATTTTAGAAAAGGTGACTCCAGTGGCAATGGAAAAAATGGGCTAGAAAAGCAAGAGGAAGGCTCAGAAAAAAAGCTGTGAGGCTGTAACATCACTTAGAAGAGAAACAAAGGTGGGTTAGACAAGATAATGCCAAGTAATGGTGCCCAACTACTACCACTGACTGCTCTGACAGGGCTAACAATAGAGAGTCCCGGACAGAGCTGGAGAAAAATGTAGAACAAAATTCTAACTGAAAAAGAAAGACCAGATTTGCTGGCCTGACAGAGACTGGAGAAACCCTGAGAGAATGGCCCCCGGACACCCATCAGCTCAGTAATGAAATCACTCCTGAGGTTCACCCTTCAGCCAAAGATCGGACAGGCCCATAAAAGGAAACAAGACTAAAGGGGCGTACCAGCCCTGGGGCGGGGCGTAGAAGGTAGGAGGGAAGAAGAAGGCTGGTAATAGGGAATCTAAGGTTGAGAAGGGAGAGTGTTGACATGTTGTGGGTTGTTAACCAATGTCATAAAACAATATGTGTACTAATTGTTTAATGAGAAACTAGTTTGTTCTATAAATCTTCATCTAAAGTACAATTAAATAAATAATTTTTTAAAAAAAGAATCATATCAGATTACTATGAAAAATTGTACTCTAACAAATTTGAAAACCTAGAAGAAATGGACAAATTTCTAGAAACACACTACCTACTTAAACGAACACAAACAGAGGTAGAACAGCTAAATAAACCCATAACCAAAGAAGAGATTGAAAAAGGTAATTTAAAAACTCCCAAAAAAAAGATAATGCCAAGCACTATTGTACTTTAACAATTACTATATTAAGCATTGGTCAGCTGCTTGAATCCACCAGGTGCTCCTTGGAAACTCTATGGGGCAGTTCTACTCTGTCCTATAGGGTCGCTGTAAGTCGGAATCGACTCTACAACAACAGGTTTGGGTTTTTGTTTTTTGAGTATTATCTCATTGCATCCTTACATTGGTAACATCATAAATTAGGTATTATTATTGTCCCTGAGGCATTTGTGATCCAGCGGTAGAGTTCTTGCCTTCCATGCAGAAGACCTGGGTTCCATTCCCGGCCCATGCACCTCACGCACAGCCACCACTTGTTTTCTGTCAGTGACGGCTTGCGTGTTGCTATGATGCTGAACAGGTTTCAGTGGAGCTTCCAGGCTAAGACAGACTAGGAAGAAAGGTCTGGTGAGCTACTTCCAAAAATCAGCCAGTGAAAGCCTGATGGGTCACAAGAGTTCCATATGCCACAAATCACGGGGATGGCGTGGGACTGGGCAACATTTCATTCCATCGCACGGGGAGTCACCATGATCCGGAGGCTGACTCCACAGCAGCCAACGACAACAGCGACGGTATTGTCCCTGCTTTTTCAGATGAGGAATTGTCTGATTCAAATTGAGATTCATGCAGCCACAGAGATGCCCGCCATGAGCACTGCCTCCCTCTGAGGTTAGCTTCCGCCCTGTGTCCATGATGCCAAGACCCTGTCTTCTCTCACCTGGACAATTCGAATGGCCTTCTTACTGGTCCCTCTGCCTCCTCTCTTGCCTCCCTATAATCCATGATCAGCCCAGAGCCAGGGTGAACTTTTAACATGTAAATCAGATCATAACACTGCCTTGGTTAAAAGTTTGCAATGGCTTCCCACTACTTAAAATTAAATCCACATTCTACCCCGTGATTCCTCTGGATTGAGGTTCTGCCTCACTCCTGACCCTGCTCCTACTGCTCTCCCTCTTGCTCCCTCCTTCCGGTTGCACCAAAAAAAAAAAAAAAAAAACCATCCTTCTTATATTTCTTGAATGCTCCAACTACTTGCTGTTCACTCAGATCTTTGTGTGACCTGCTCCTCCCAGGATCTTGGCTCATGTGTCACCTCCCCCAAGAGGCCCACCCAAACCACCGTACGTATCCATAGGGCCAGTTTAGCACATTTCCCCCTTTTGGCACAAATGGTTAAACCCTCAGCTACTAACTGAGAGTTTTGTGGTTTGAAGCTACCCAAAGACACCTCGGAAGAAGGACCTGGTGATCTACTTCCAAAAAAATTAGCCACTGAAAACCACGTGGAGCACAATTCTACTCTGACATACATGGGGCCGCCATGAGTCGGAATCGGTTCAACAGCAGCTGGGGGTGGTTTTTCTTTTCTTCATAGCACCACCACATCTGAAGTTATTTATGTATTTGTTCACTTCATGACTGGTTCCAGACTCCCACCTCCCACCTCGGTATGTCCAACTGAATTTTTTGCAATGATAGAAATGTTCTATAGCTATACTGTCCAATCCAGCAGCCACTAGCCAGGTGTGGCTGCTGAGCACTTGAAATGTGGCTGGTGTGACTAAGGAACTGAATTATTTTATTTTAACCAGTTTAAACTGAAATTGAAATAGCCACATGTGGCTAGAGGTTATTGTATTAGACAGAGCAGCGCTAGGCTGTAAGCTCCAAGAAAGGAGGTTCCCTGCCTGTCGCTATATCCTTAGTGCCTAGAACAGTGCCTGACATACACGTAGGTGAGCAATAAACATTTTTGCGTTAATAAACAAAGATAGGAACAAACGAACCACTCGATTCTTTCAGGTCTCCTCTCTCAGATCTGCTGTCCACCTCATAGTAGAGGCCTGGGAGCCCCTACCCCCACCCCTAGGGGTGGTTTGCTGCACTGACCTTAGGCATTTGGCAGAAACCCCAGGTGCGACATCCATGGAGTCAATTACTCCCTCCACTGCACTCCGTTTGGAGCCGGACACCCCCTGTGAGAGGTGGGACGGTAATGAGGCCTTACCAGGCCCCAATAAATGCTGCAGCTGTTTCCTATGCAGTCATTTGGGCTTTATGGAATGTGGAAGCAGCTCAGCCTATAAATCCACGTGAATCACTTTATTTGTCTATTCCTCCTCCTCCTCCTCCTTTGTTTAACGTTGGAAAGCACAAGGAGGGAGAACCAAGTCAGTGTCAGGTCAAGAGGCTGAATTCAATTAAAGTGTTATTTGGACCCAATCTCTTTTAGGAAATGAAATCAGCATTGGACTGAATTTTTTTTTTGCAAGTTAGGGTCCCTCCTGGGCTCCATTTAGGCAGAAAAATAATTCAGAACAGACACTCAGTCTGATCATAGTTCTACTGAGCGAGGATGAGAACATCTACATTACCCCATGGCAATAAGACAAGGTTGTACTTACCCCTTTAATAGCCCCAAATGATGATTAAGAAAGATATGGCTCCCAATGCCTCTGGAAAACATTAATTAACCTTAATTGTGCCCAGGATCAGATGTCAAGAGTGGACATAGATGCTTTGAGATATTAACGAATATGGGACAGAGAACAGAGACAATGGTTTAAGAGATGGGACAAACCCAGATCAACTACACAAAGGTGGCTCAAGTTGAACTTCCCAGAGACTCATGTCACAGCACAGCAATGGATGCTGTAGGGGGTCTGGTTCCCAGGAAAATGAAAGGACACTCTTGAGCTTACTGCTAGAGACTGAATTGTGGTCATATTAAGGGAGACAACAATAAGTGTAACTTCCATATTTTCCATGAGTCTTGTCTGAGAACAGCCAGTCTGAGATGTTTCAAGGAAAGAATGTGTTATCTTTAGAGTTTAGCAACTGTCCTTTACTTTCGTGCCACAGTAGGATACAGGGGACTATAGCCAGACTCCTGGGTGTCAGGTATTGTAAAAACTATTACAGTAATAATAGTTGCCATTTAGTAAGCCCGACAATGTGCCAACCTCTCTGCAAAGCCATTTTCTACATTATCTCAGTGAGTCTTCACAACTCAAGGATAGTTATAACTATACCCATTTTACAGGTTAAAAAAAAATGGGGATCCAGAAGGGTTAACTCTTCTGCCATGTTGGAAAGGCCTGTGTGGCAAGTGACCAAGGAGGGCTTCTGGCCACAGCCAACAAGGAACTGAGGCCCTCCACCAAAAACCCATGAGGAACTGAATCCTGCCAACAACCACATGGGTGAGCTTGGAAGAAGATACTGTCCTAGTCGAGCCCTCTGATGAAACCTCAGCATCAGGTGACACCTTGACTACAGCTTGTAAGACACTGAAGCAGAAAACCCAGATAAGCCAAGTCTGAATCCTGACCCATAGAACCTGGAAGATAAGTGTGTGCTGTTTTAAGCACTAAGTTTTGGGGTAATTTGTTATAAACAATAGATAACAAACACAGTCACACAGCTCATAGGTGACTCAGGTCTGATTCTAAATCAGGTCACCCTGGCCCCAGAGCCCACTCATTTTTGCACTACATCACACTGCCTTTCACGTTTTCTTCTTTCCCTCTCCCCAAAAGTGCCCTACAGGGGCCTGTTCTTGGAAACAGTCTGATGCTGCCCCTTTTCCTGCCCCCTGTCCACCAGGAGTAAGAATGAGACCATGCCCACTCCAGGAGGCAGCACCACAGAGTGGAAAGAGGGTGCAATATGGAGGGGGTGACATGGGTTGGAATCACACACTATGTGACTTTGGGCAAGCCACTTCCCATCTCTGAGCCCTCACGGGTCCTCTCTTGAAAGGCCATTTCTTGTAAAAAGCCTTCACTGCGAGGGCTACACTCTGTGGATGATTGTGGGTAAGGTCCCTTGCCTTCTTCTTTAAGGCTAACAAACATCTTCTCAAAGCAAGTGAGTCAATGGGCATTTTCCAAGGTGGACCAAAGTCAGGCCAGTCAACTTGGAGTCTAACAATGGATGTACTGCTCCCCAACAGAGGTGTGTTATGAGGCCACAGGGAAAAAAAAAAAAAAACAGACCAAACCCAATGCCGTCGAGTCAATTCCAACTCAGTATAAGGCCACAGGAAGGGTTATTGTTTGACCAGATGGGGCCCCTAACAAAGCCACTAGTTACCTTTTCTTTAAGATGTCTGCCCACCTAGACCTCTTGAGTCAGATTCTTATTTGGGACTACTAGTCTCAGCCCTCTTTGCCACTTGCCTGGATAAAACCGTTACTTAAAAGCACTAAATGAGACGAGGCCTGTTTGTAAATCTTCCCAAATACAACTGGAGCCATTCCACCCAAACTCACATTCCCAGCATCATCACGTTAGACGGTGATGAGAGTGAGTAAAGGAAGCCATTCACAAGTGCCGTCTGTGCTGGGAAATAGTTATCCCAACGGGAGGCAAAAGCCCAAACAAGCTACATTTAGCCTCATTACTACACTCAGACCACACCAATTTTTCTTGGTTGGGATAAGTTAACTCACTAACTACCTGTCATGACATGGTAATCCTTCTGATAAACTTATAGGAAAGTGTGAGCATCATATATGATTTCATCTATGTAAAAATAAACAGATAAATAAGTGAAGGAAGGAAGGAGGGAGGGAAGTAGGGGAATGGGAGAGGAGGGGAGGAAGGAAGGAGAAAGGAAAGGGGGGGAGGGGAAGGAAGAGAGAGGGAGGGGGGGAGGGACAGAAGGAAGGGAAGAAAGGCATTGTAATGAAAAGGTTCTCAAATTAGCATGTATCAGAAACATCTGGGGGCTTCTTAAAACACATTGCTAGCCTCCACTCCCAGAGTTTTTGACTCGGTAGATCTGGGATGGGACCCCCAAATTTGCATTTCTAACAAGTTCTGTTGATCTTACTGGTCTGGGGTCCAGACTTTGAGAACCGCTACTATAAGAAAATATGCCAAGATGCAGTGGTTACCTATAGAAAGTAGATCTAGGAATGATTATTTTTAATGCTGCATAGTAATATTCTACATGATCGAATGTTAGGAAATAAATGTGTATATATTTTACAATTAGAAAAATATGTGAGTAGTATTTTAGGGTGGCAGTTCAAATCCTACAGCCACTCCTTAGAAACCCTATGAGGCAGTTCTACTCTGTCCTGTGGAGTCCTTATGAGTCAGAGTGTACCTAACAACAACAACATTATACAAAGGGAGGGAAGTCAATCCTTAAATATGCGCATATCAAAGGAGTACATACTCTATGCTTCTTTTCATGTAAAGTTCAAGTACAGACAAAACTAATCTATGATGATAGAAATCATAACGATGGTTGTCTATAGGGGTGGGGACTGTCCAGCAAGTGTCACAGGGAACTTTTTAGAGTGATGAAAATGTTTACATTGACTGGGGTGATAGTTACTAAGATGTATACATTTATCAAAACTCATCTAATGATACATTTAAGATCTGCACATTTCTCTGCATGAAATTTAATTTATTTTAAAAAAAAAAAACTGCGATCAGTAAAAAAAAGTATGTTGTCCAAGGCTGGCATTAATCCAAAAAACACAAAATAATATGTGTTGGAGAGGTTGTGGAAAGACTGGAACGCTTATACATTGTTGGTGGGAATGTAAAATGGTACAACCACTTTGGAAATCGATTTGGCGCTTCCTTAAAAAACTAGAAATAGAATTACCATATGATCCAGCAATCCCACTCCTTGGAATATATCCTAGAGAATTAAGAGCCTTTACACAGATATATGCATACCTATTTTCATTGCAGCACTGTTTACAATAGCAAAAAGATGGAGGCAACCGAGGGCCCATCAACAGATAAATGAATAAATAAATTATGGTATATTCACACAATGGAATACTACGCATCAGTAAAGAACAATGATAAATCTGTGAAACATTTCATAACATGGAGGAATCTGGAAGGCACTATGCTCAGTGAAATTAGTCTGTTGCAAAAGGACAAATACTGTAAAAGACCACTATTATAATAACTGGAGAAATAGTTTAAACAGAGAAGAAAATATTTTTTGATGGTTATGAGAGTGGGGAGGGAGTGAGGGAGGGAGAGGGGTTTTCACTAAATTAGATAGTAGACAAGAATTATTTTAGGTGAAGAAAAAGACAACACAATACAGGCAAAGTCAGCACAACTGGACTAAACTAAAAGCAAAGAAGTTTCCTGAATAAATTGAATGCTTCGAAGCCCAGCGTAGCAGTGGCAGGGGTTTGGGGACCATGGTTTCAGGAGACATCTAAGTTAATTGGCATAATAAAATCTATTAAGGAAACAGTCTGCATTCCACTTTGGAAAGTGGTGTTCTGGGGTCTTAAATGCTAGCAAGCAGCCATCTAAGATGCATCAATGGGTCTCAAACCACCTGGAGCAAATGGGTCTCAAACCACCTGGAGCAAAGGAGAATGAAGAACACCAAAGACACAAGGTAATTATGAGCCCAAGAGACAGAAAGGGCCACATAAACCAGAGACTACATCAGCCTGAGACCAGAAGAACTAGATGGTGCCCGGCTACAACTGATGACTGTCCTGACAGGGAACACAACCCCTGAGAGAGCAGAAGAGCAGTGGGAATGCAGACCTCAAATTCACATAAAAAAAAAAAAAAAAAAAAAAAACAGACTTAATGATCTGACTGAGACGAGAAGTACCCCAGAGGTCATGGTCCCCAGACCTTCTGTTAGCCCAAGACAGGAACCATTCCCAAAGCCAACTCTTCAGACTGGGATTAGACTGGACTATGTGGTAGAAAATGATACTGGTAAAGAGTGAGCTTCTTGGATCAAGTAGACACATGAGACTATGTTGGCATCTCCTGTCTGGAGGGGAGATGAGAGGGCAGAGGGGGTCAGAAGCTGACCGAATGGACACAAAAATAGAGAGTGGAGGGAAGGAATGTGCTGTCTTATTAGGGTGAGAGCAATTAGGACTATATAGCAAGATGTATATAAATTTTTGTATGAGAGACTGACTTGATTTGTAAACTTTCACTTAAAGCACAATAAAAATTTTAAAAATAGTATTCCAGTTAAAAATGACATCCAAAAAAAGTGTGTTGTCTATATACATGTGTGTACAATATAAATATTAAATATACACACATATACACAATACCTATAATCATAACTATGTATGTGCATAGGATAGGGACCAGATAATAACACAGCAAGCAAAAACAAGTGATTCAGAAGGGAGATGGGAGTCTAATAATTTTTTATTTCCATTTTGCTGTTACAATATTGTTTGAGTCAGGAATTAAAAAAAAATAAATCTTCTCCTGTTTTGTTTGTGCTGCTGGTATCTTGTGCTACCTTTCCAGGAAATGCCCTCCTTCTTGTACCAATAATTCCTGAAGAAAAAAGCAAAGGATGGGTGTATCTGAATGTGTCCTCATGGAGATGTGGGACATGCACACTGCACTGGGTGACACTGTCAGAGGGTCACCAAAGTGACTGTCTATAAAAATATCCCTGTAGTTAGTTATAACATCAAAAATATTTTTCATAAGCCCAGTTTACATGTATCGATATACCAACAAGGCTAAAACTCTATGCTAATTTTTTTCTTGAACCTTCTAATGCACTTTGGACAGAGCTGTCATTATTACCCAATCACAAGGATGCTTCATATCACACGGTTTTGTCTGCTACAAGCACATGCTATTGTTTTCGTTGCTGCTGGTGTTTTTATAGTCACCAATTTTGTCAAATTTTCTGGTGTTTCCGCCCTGACAGGGAACACAACAGAGAGTCCCTGACAGAGCAGGAGAAAAGTGGGATGCAGAACTCAAATTCACTTAAATAGACCAGACTTAATGGTCTGACTGAGACTAGAGGAACCCCAGAAAACATGGCCCCCAGATTCTCTGTTAACCCAAAACTAAAACCATTCCCAAAGCCAATTCTTCAGACAAAGGGTAGATTGGACTATAAAACATAAAATAACACTCATGAAGACTGTGCTTCTTAGTTCAAGTAGATACATGAAGCTAAATGGGCACCTCCTAGCCAGAGAGAAGATAAGAAGGCAGGAAGGGATAGGAGCTGGTTGAACGGACACAGGAAATCCAGGGTGGAAAGGGGGGGTGTGCTGTCACATTATAGGGATAGCAACTAGGGTCACATAACAATATGTGTATAAATTTTTGTATGAGAAACTAACTTGAACTGTAAACTTTCACCTAAAGCACAGTAAATAAAAAAAGAGGATCAAATAAAAGAGTATATGTTTAAAAAAAAATTTATGGTGTTTAGCTACAATATCTTGGTGATTAGTATTTGTGAACCTATGTTTTTATGTCAATAACTTTAGTAGTAGTTAAAGGAAAAGAAGGAGTGATATACAGGAATTACAATTTATGAGTAACATTACTACAAAAAATAGTACTAAGGATTCTGTATAGTCTGGTAAGGGAGGAGGTCTATGGGGGGGGCACATGAATTACCACACTGGGTGACATCAACCCTAGTAACACCACTGTGTGCCTCACACCCACGTTCCTCTTCAGGGCTGAAATGCTCACTCCCACCTGCCCAGGAGTGTTGGCTGTTGAGGACGGACAGCCAAGACTCTCCTTGCCTTTAGCCAAGGAGAGTACTTCACCCAGGTTATGGCCTTCCCAGGACGGACACAACCAATGGCTGTGGGGCAAAAGACTCCACCCCCTTGCCTCATTTTGAAGGACTCTAAAGGACTATACTAGCTTCAAGCTTCCCAGGGAATTGACTGAGGCCTCCCCCAATCCTGCTGCCCTCACTCCCTCATGGGCGATGTTGCTAGGAGCGAACCCCATAAGACTCCTACTCTCAAATCTCCAATTTGGAGTCCGTTTCTGGGGAGCTCAATTTATGACAATTGGTTTCCTCTTTGAACAAAAGGTGACACTTCTTAGGGCTGGGTTTCCATTACATTGGCCTTGTGTCAAAGCAAAATGAACGGGCAAGTCAAAGCATGGAGCCCAAAAGAAAAAGCACAGAGTGACAAAGGATATAGCATAGAATCAGTAACTTATCCTCTGTCCTGTTGCCTAGAACATATTAAGCCCAGAGACAATGTCTCAAGAATAAATGAACATGGGCAAAGAACTTGAATAGACATGCAGATGGCCACCAAACACATGAATAGATGATCAACATCATTAGCCATCATAGAAATGCAAATCAAAACCACCATGCAATACCATTTCACTCCCATTAGGACGGCTACAGATAGTTCAGCTGCTAACCATAAAGGTCAGCAGTTCAAATATACCAGCCACTCTTTGGAAACACTATGATGCAGTTCTACTCTGTCCTGTAGTGTCGCTATGAGTGGTAATCAACTTGATGGCAATGGATAGGATAGCTAAGATTTTTTTTTTTTTAATAACATGTTGGCAAGGATGAGGGGAAATTGGAACCCTTTAACCACTGCCGTAGGAATGCAAAATGGTACAGCCGTTGTGGAAAACAATGTGTGGCAGTTCCTTAAAAAACTAAAAACAGAACTACCATACCAAAACCCAAACCAAACCCAGTGCCGACTCATAGCAACCCTATAGGACAGAGTAGAACTGCCCCATAGAGTTTCCAAGGAGCACCTGGCGGATTCGAACTGCCAACCTTTTGGTTAGCAGCCATAGCACTTAACCACTACACCACCAGGGTTTCCAGAACTACCATATGACCCAGCAATTCCACTCCTAGGTATCTGCCCAAAAGACCTAAAAGCAGAGACTCAAGCAGAGACTTGTACACCAGCGTTCATTTCAGCACTATTCACAATAGCCAAAAGGTGGAAACAGCCTAAATGTCCCCCAACAGATGAAAGGATAAACAAAATGTGGTACATACATATAATGGAATACTACCCAGCCACTAGGAGAAATGAAGTCTTGATACATGCCACAGTGTGGCTGGAGCTTGAAGACATTATGCTGAATGAAATAAGTCAATCACAAAAGGACAAATGCTGGATAACTTCACCTATATAAAAAGACAAGAAAAGACAAATGTATGGAGAATAAAGTTTATTAGGGCTTACCAGGGGCAGGAGGGAGAGGGAAATACGGGGTTAACGGTGACGGAAATATCGCATTGATTCAGGGTAGGGTTGCACAGGCTGATTATACCAATTGTTGTCAATAAGTTGTACACCCGCAAAAAGTTGAACTGGCAAAAGTTGTGTTATAGGTATATTTACAAAATGACAAAAAAAGAGTAGCTGTTGAGGCTACTTACGTATAACCAAACATCTCATTGGATTTGGTTGCTTGGTTTGGAGGTTTAGGGTCATGGTTTCATGGGACATCCCTAATTGACTTAACAATGTGTTTAGTGCTTCTGTTCCACCTCCTGGTTTGTTGCATAATTCCTGTGGTCTTAAAAACTTGCAGGCAGCCATCCAAGTCATGACAACTGGTCTGTATTTGCCTGGAGCAACAGAGAAAGAAGGAGAGTCAGGAATAGGAAGAGGATATGGAATGTGTGGCTAGTTACCTCCATGAACAACTGTGTCCTTTACTATGAGACCTAATGAAGTGGGATGGTGCCCAGCTATCATTACTGAACATTCTGAGCAAAGATCCTATAGAAGAATCCTGATCAAAAGGGGGAAAATGCAGAGCAGAATTTCAAATTCTCATACACTCCATACTTTCAGGAGCCATGGTGGCTGGGTGAACACCTGAAACTATTGCCCTGAGATAATCTTAAACCTTAAACCAAAAATATCCCCTGAATTCTTCTTAAAACCTTAACTGGTAAAGAATGTCTGCCTTGAGCATTATGTTCTTTCAAGGTCTATCTTTATTGGGTCAAATTGACAACAGCAACTCAAACGATTAGATAGCAAACTTAGGGGGCCATGAGTATAAGCTAAAGGGAGAGAAACAACTCAGAAAAAGACGGTGAGAGGGGTTGCACCACTCGAAGAATGTGATCAATGTCACCGAAATGTACATGTAGAAACTGTTGAATTGGTGTATGTTTTACTGTGTATATTCTCAACAACAATGACGAAATGAAAGTAATAAAATAATGAGGACAAAAAAAAAAAGAGGTACCCTACACCTGTCTCTCCACCACTCACCTGTCAATTTGTTGTACTGTGGTGCCTTGTGTGTTGCTATGATGCTGGAAGCTATGCCATGAGTATTTCAAATACCAAGAGGGTCACTCATGGTGAAGAGGTTTCATCAGAGCTTCCAGACGAAGCCAGACTAGAAAGAAAGACCTGGTGATCTACTTCTGAAAACTAGCCAGTGAAAACCTTATGGATCACAACAGAACACTGTCCAACTCATTGGCTTTGGACATATCACCAAGAGGGATCAATTGCTAGAGGACGACATCATGTTTGGTGAAGCACAGGGCCAACAAAGGCGAGGAAGACCCTCAGGGAGATGGATTGTCACAACAGCTATACGATGAACTTGAACTTGCCAGCGAGAGTAAGGACGTAGGTAATATTTCATTCTGTTTTGCATAAGGTCATCAGGAGTCAGAGTGGATTCGTTGCAGCTAACAACAACACCTCACTCTACTTTTTATGGCACTTTTACGTTGTATTGTAATCACAACAGCAGGTCCTTTGCCTGAAGTTCTGAGATCTACTCCATTTCAGAACTACCGTAGTCCTGGAGTTTGGACATCTCAATACAAAAAGACTACAATGATTTTTTTTCTTTAAAAAAATTCCTTGTTCATAAACAGAATACAAAACATTACCAAAAATGACGAAGAGAAACCAGATAACTGGGAGCTCCTAAAAATCAAACACCTATGCTCATCTAAAGACTTCACCAAAAGAGTAAAAAGACCACCTACAGATTGGGAAAGAATTTTCAGCTATGACATCTCCGACCAGCGCCTGATCTCTAAAATCTATATGATTCTGTTAAAACTCAACCACAAAAAGACAAACAACCCAATCAAAAAGTGGGCAAAGGATATGAACACGCACTTCACTAAGGAAGATATTCAGGCAGCTAACAGATACATGAGAAAATGCTCTCGATCATTAGCCATTAGAGAAATGCAAATTAAAACTACAATGAGATTCCATCTCACTCCAACAAGGCTGGCATTAATCCAAAAAACACAAAATAATAAATGTTGGAGAGGCTGTGGAGAGATTGGAACTCTTATACACTGCTGGTGGGAACGTAAAATGGTACAACCACTTTGGAAATCTATCTGGCATTTCCTTAAAAAGTTAGAAATAGAACTACCATACAACCCAGAAATCCCACTCCTCGGAATATACCCTAGAGAAATAAGAACCTTTACATGAACAGATATATGCACACCCATGTTTATTGCAGCTCTGTTTACAATAGCAAAAAGCTGGAAGCAACCAAGGTGTCCATCGACAGATGAATGGTTAAATAAATTATGGTATATTCACACAATGGAATACTACGCATCGATAAAGAACAGTGACGAATCTGTGAAACATTTCATAACATGGAGGAACCTGGAAGGCATTATGCTGAGTGAAATTAGTCAGTTGCAAAAGGACAAATATTGTATAAGACCACTATCATAAGATCTTGAGAAATAGTATAAACTGAGAAGAACACATTCTTTTGTGGTTACGAGGGGGGGAGGGAGGGAGGGAGGGAGGGAGAGGGTTATTTACTGATTGGTTAGCAGATAAGAGCTACTTTAGGTGAAGGGAAGGACAATACTCAATACACGGAAGGTCAGCTCAAAAGCAAAGAAGTTTCCGGGATAAACTGAATGCTTCGAAGGTCAGCGGAGCAGGGGTGGGGGTTTGGGTACTATGGCTTAAGGGGACTTCTAAGTCAATTGGCAAAATAATTCTATTATGAAAACATTCTGCATCCCACTTTGAAATGTGGCGTCTGGGGTCTTAAATGCTAACAAGCAGCCATCTAAGATGCATCAATTGGTCTCAACCCACCTGGATCAAAGGAGAATGAAGTACACCAAGGTCACACGATAACTATGAGCCCAAGAGATAGAAAGGGCCACACGAACTAGAGACTTACATCGTCCTGAGACCAGAAGAACTAGTTGGTGCCCGGCCACAATCGATGACTGCCCTGACAGGGAGCACAACAGAGAACCCCTGAGGGAGCAGGAGAACAGTGGGATGCAGACCCCAAATTCTCACAAAAAGACCAGACTTAATGGTCTGACTGAGACTAGAAGAATCCCGGCGGTCATGCTCCTCAAACCTTCTGTAGGCCCACGACAGGAACCATTCCCGAAGACAACTCATCAGACATGGAAGGGACTGGACAGTGGGTTGGAGAGAGGTGCTGATGAAGAGTGAGCTACTTGTAACGGGTGGACACTTGAGACTGTGTTGGTGTCTCCTGTCTGGAGGGGAGATGGGTGGGTAGAGAGGGTTAGAAACTGGCAAAATGGTCACGAAAGGAGAGGCTAGAGGGAGGGAGCAGGCTGACTCATTAAGGGGAGAGTAAATGGGAGTATGTAGTAAGGTGCATATAGGCTTATGTGTGACAGACTGACTTGATTTGTAAACTTTCACTTAAAGCACAATAAAAATTATTTAAAAAAAAAAGTCCTTGTTATCTGCCAAAACAGATATACATCGAAAAACCATCGTAACCCGTGTTGCCACGAATTCATTGCAGTCTCACTGCCATTGTCCACTACAATCTGCTTTATTTGTGCAGCCACGAACACACCCACCAGTCATGCACAGCCATTGGACAATGTCAGTCAGTAGAGTGGTGTGATTTTTAAGTGTGTAATCACTTTTCAAAGGAGCCTTGGTGGCGCAATGGTTAAAGGCTCAGCTGCCAGCCAAAAGGTCAGCAGTTCTAACCCACCAGCCGCCGCTCTGTGGGGGAAAAGATGGGACAATCTGTTCCCATAAAGACTGTTATTAGGCGCTGTTAAGTCAGTTCCAACTCATAGCGACCTCATGTTCAACAGAACAAAACACTGCCCAATCCTGCACCATCCTCATAATGGTTGCTATCTTTGAGCCCATCGTTGCAGTCACTGTGTCAGTCCATCTCATTGAAGGGCTTCCTCGCTTTCGCTGACCCTCTACTTTACCAAGCATGATGTCTTTCTCCAGGGACTGGTCCCTCCTGATAACATGTCCAAAGTATGTGAGACAAAATCTTTCCATCCTCACTTCTAAGGAACATACTGGCTGTACTTCTTCCAAGACAGATTTGTTCGTTCTTCTGGCAGTCCATGGTATATTCAATATTCTTCACCAACACCATAATTCAAAGGCATCAATTCTTTTTTGGTCTTCCTTATTCTTTGTCCAGCTTTCAAATGCATATGAGGCAATTGAAAATAACATGGCTTGGGTCAGGGACCTTGATGTCATGTTTGATCAATTTCAGACTGCAGAGGTTGATAAAAGTCTTCAATTTCTTCACCTTTAGCATTGGTGGTTGCTGTGCAAATTTTAATAATAGTTATATTAACTGGTCTCCCTTGTAGGCATATGGATATCCTATTACTGACAGCGTTGTACTTCAAGATAGATCTTGAAATGCTCTTTTTGACAATGAATGCAATGCCATTCCTCTTCAATTTGTCAGCCCTGGCATAGTAGACCATATGATTGTCCGATTCAAAATGGCCAATACTCGTCCACTGCAACTCACTAATGCCTAGGATATCAATCTTTATGCATTCCATTTCATTTCTGACAACTTCCAACTTTCCTAAATTCATACTAATAGGGGAACCCTGGTGGTGCAGTGGTTAAGCGTTTGGCTGCTAACCAAAAGGTTGTCAGTTCGAATCCACCAGCCACTCCTTGGGAACCCTGAGGGGCAGTTCTACTCTGTCATATTGGGCTGCTCTGAGTCAGAATCAACTGAACGGCAATGGATTTGGTTTTGGTATACTAAAAGGCGGGAGGGAAATAAAGGAGGGAAGAATCTACTGCTTAGAAAATATAGTTTTCTTCATTGGGCTACAAAGATTTATTGAATGAATGAATGAATGAACAAATGAATGAATGTCATCACCAAGCCTTAGTCAGTGTCAAGATCCAGATGCATTCCAGAA
The DNA here is from genome assembly GCF_024166365.1 of Elephas maximus indicus. Lineage (NCBI taxonomy): Eukaryota > Metazoa > Chordata > Mammalia > Proboscidea > Elephantidae > Elephas > Elephas maximus. The sequence continues at coordinate 34,292,999 of NC_064838.1, forward strand.
GCTGCAGCCTCCACTAATGTTAACTCCTTCTCATGCGGGAAATGGGGTGGAATGGAGAAAGAGTCCAGTTATTTAAGCACTTACTCTGTATTGAGCATTGCTGGGTGCTTCACAATGTTGTGATTAAGAACTCTTAACCAGAATGTTTGCTCTTCCCGTCATGTCAGGTCTCCTCCAAAGACAACTACCTCCAAGGTGTGCAGTGGTCAAGGCTCTCTTGGGGAAAAGCAGGGGACAAGAGGCCACCAGTTGGGTCATCCCCAGGAAGTAATTTGAGAATTGGAATGAACATTAAACCAGGCTTAAAATAAGCAGCCCCACTTGGCCACTCACTTGCTAAGTGTACATGCAATCAATCCTCAACACCCTCATCTGCAAAATAGGAATGATAAAACTGTGTTTATGATAATAGTGCTGTGCTGCTAGCACGTGACGAGAACAGTAGAGGTGTCACAAATGTAAGACTGTTATTTAAAGTCAGCATAGGATAGTGGAATGGACATATTCTTAGGAGCCAGGAGAACTGGGGTCAAATCTCAGCAATCAGGTATGCTGGATAAGTTATATCACCTCTCTGAGCCTTGGTGTCTTCATCAATGGAAATACATCAGGACTCTTTTAGTTGTGAGTGACAAAAAAAAAAATCTCAAACTGACTTTTGATGCAAGAAAGAGGGGGAGAAGTTTATTTTGACTCAGTTATTTGGACTTGAGTCAAGGCACACAATATCATCAAATTATAGGTGTTCTTGATCTCTTAGGTCTGCTCTCCTCTGCACTTTTTCTTTCTCCTCAAATAGTAGCCCCAGCACATCAGGATTAATTCCAATGCCCTAAATAAGCCTGGAGCAAAAATTTCTCTTTCCCAAGAGTTCTAACAGAAATTCCAGAGTTAATTCTCATTGGTCTGACTTGGATCATGTGTTCATCCCATTGGACATCATGTGTCCAGTCATTGATAACATTGTTAAGAATATTTTGATTGGCCAAGTCCCAGAGTAAGAAAGGTCAGCAATCAAAAACTGAGCAAAGAATTTGATTGGACATTTCAACAAAGAAGATATACAAATGGACAACAAGCATACGTAAAGGTGCTCAACATCATTCCTGATAACATACCCAAAGTACATGAGATGAAGTCTCACCATCCACACTTCTAAGCAGCATTCTGGCTGTACTTCTTCCAAGACAGATTTGTTCATTCTTCTGGCAGTCCAAGGTTTATTCAATATTTTTCACCAACACTATAATTCAAAGGCATCAGTTCTCTTTTGGTCGTTCTTATTCACTCTCAGCTTTCACATGCATATGAGAAGATTGAAAATATCATGGCTTGGGTCCAGTGCACCTTAGTCCTCAAAGTGACATCTTTGCTTTTCAATACTTTAAAAAGGTCTTTTACAGCAAATTTGCCTAATGCAATACATCCTTGACTGCTGCTTCCATGGGCATTGATTGTGGATCCAAGTAAAATGAAATCCTTAACAACTTCAATATTTTCTCTGTTTATCCTGATGTTGCTTACTGTTGTCAGGGTTTTTGTTTCCTTTTGTTGAGTTGTAATCTATACTGAAGGCTGTAGTCTTTGGTCTTCATCATTAAGTGATTCAAGTCCTCTTCGCTTTAAGCAAGAAGGAAGGGTATTTGGAAAATTGGGCCTTGGTGATAGAAATGACACCAGAGATCGCATGATAGAATTTTGCAAGATCAATGACCTATTTATCGCAAATACCTTTTTTCAACAACATAAATGGCAACTATACACATGAAACTCGGCAGATGGAACACACAAGAATCAAATCGACTAAGTCTGTGGAAAAAAGAAAATGGAGAAGCTCAAATTATCAGTCAGAACAAGGCCAGTGCCGACGGTGGAACAGACCATCGATTGCTCATATGCAAGTTCAAGTCAAAGCTGAAGAAAATTAAAATAAGCAAATGAGAGCCAAAGTACAATCTTGAGTATATCCCACCTGAATTTAGATACCATCTCAAGAATAGATATGACACATTGAAGACTAATGACCAGACGAGCTGTGGGATGACATCAAGGACGTCATACATGAAGAAAGCAAAAGGTCACTTAAAATACAAGAAAGAGGGGAGATGAGAAGGCAGCAGGGGACAGAAGCTGGTTGAATGGATACAGGGAATAGAGAAGAGTGTGTTGTTTCATTAAGGGGAGAGCAGCTAGGAGAACATAGCAAGGTGTATATAAATTTTTGTATAAGAGACTGTTGTGATTTGTAAACCTTCATTTAAAGCACAATAATTTTTTTAAGATTCAATAAAGAAAGAAAAGACCAAAATAGATGCCAGAAAAGACTCTGAAACTTGCTCTCAAACTAGAGTAGCTAAAGCGAATGGAAGAAATGATCACGCAAAAGAGCTGAACAGAAGATTTCAAAGGGCAGAAGACAAAGTAAAGTATTATAATGAAATGTGTAAAGACCTGGAGTTAGAAAACCAAAAGAGAAGAACATTCTTGGCGTTTCTTGAGCTGAAAGAATTGAAGGAAAAATCCAAGCCTCCAGTTGCAATTTTGCAGGATTCTAGGGCAAAGATGGAACAACACATGAAGCATCAAAAGGAGATGGAAGGAATACACAGAGTCACTGTACCAAAAAGAATTGGTCGACTTTCAGCCATTTCAGGAGGTAACATATGATTAAGAACCAATGGCAGTGAAAGAATAAGTCCAAGACACACTGAAGGCATTGATGAAAAATGGGACTCCAGGAATTGATGGAATACCAACTGAGATGTTTCAACAAATGGATGCTATGCTGGAAGCACTCACTTGTCTATGCCAAGAAATTTGGAAGACATACTAATGAGCTCGGTGTTGCCTTGTCATAAATAACCAGACATAGCATGCAACCTCTGGAACTGCACAACTGACTGGAAGAGATCCATACTGTGCCCATTCCAAAGAAAGGTGATCCAAGAGAATATGGAAATTATCAAAAAATATCATTAATATCACATGTAAGTAAAATTTTGCAGAAGATAATTCAAAAATGGTTGCTGCAGTACATCAAAAGGGAACTGCCAGAAAATCAAGCTGGGATTCAGAAGAGGACATGGAATAAGGGATATCATTGTTGATGTCAGATGGATCTTGGCCGAAAGCAGAGAATACCAGAAAGATGTTTATCTGTCTTTTATTGACTAAGCAAAGGCATTCGACTGTGAGGATCATAACAAAGTACAGATAACATTGCATGGAATGGGAATTCCAGAACACTTAACTGTGCTCATGAGGAACCTGTACACAGGCTAAGAGGCAGTCGTTTGAACAGAACAAGGGGATGCTCCATGATTTAAAATGAGGAAAGCTGTGTGTCGGGGTTGTATCCTTTCACCATACTTATTTAATCTGTATGCTGAGCAAATAATCAGAGAAGCTGGACTATATGAAGAAGAACATGGTATCATGATTGAAGCAAGACTAATAAACAACCTGTGATATGCAGATGACACAACCTTGCCTGCTGAAAGCTAAAAGGACTTGAAGCACTTACTGATGAAAATCAAAGACTACAGCCTTCGGTAATTTAAACATAGAACTACCATATGAACCAGCAATTCCACTCCTAGGTATCTACCCAAGAGGCCTAAAAGAAGCAACACAGATACATGTACACCAATGTTCACTGCAGCACTATTCACAATAGCCAAAAGTTGGGAACAACTGAAATGTCCATCAACAGATGAATTCATAAACATAATGTGGTGCATATATACAATGGAATACTACTCAGCCATAAAGAGAAATGAAGTTCTAATACATGAATGAACCTTGAAAACATTATGCTGGGTGAAATAAGTCAGACACACAAGAACAAATATTGTCTGATCTCACTTATATGAAATATCTAGAATAGGTAAATGTACAGAGACCAAACTTTATTAGTGGTTACCAGGGACTAAGAGGAAGGGGAAAGGCACAGTCATTGCTTAGGAAGTGTTGAGTATCTGTTGGTGGTGATGGAAGATCTGGCGATGGGTGGGGTGGCAGTTGCATAACATGATTAATGTATCTGGTGTCACTAAATTCTTCATGTGAAAAAGGTTGAATTGGCAAATGTTGTGTTATCTATATTTTTACAACAATAAAAAAGGGGTAGATGACCCCACTAGAAACCGATAAACTGAGAATGAGGTGGTGGGGGGGGAGTGGTTCCCCAAAAGACAAAGTGATATTAACTAAAAAGGAGGAAATGGATGCTGGGCAAGAAACAACAGATGTCCTTCACAGAGCTGTCTCCAGGTTTAAATGAGCCTTGTAGATACATACGGAATCATGATGATTATAGAGGAGGACAGGGCTCTGCTAAGTAAAGTCTGAGCTACTGAGAAGTCAGTCTAATGGGAAGTAAAATGAGCAACCTGATTGAGGCAAATGTGGAGGGGATGGGGACCAGAAGCAAGGTGGTGGACTCTGCACTGGAATAGTGCTGGGTAGGAGTCTAGATCAGCCCCATAAGGAGGAATTTGGGGCTCAGAATGGGCAGATGACAAGATATGGTTGGGGTTGTAGCCAAAAGCCTGATGCTGATGGAGCCTGTGCCTCTGGCTTTTGGCTGAGTGGACAGCTTGTACCCCTTAAAGGACCAGGCCCAGCAGGCTGAGGAAACCATAGCAACCACAAGTTAAGGACGACAGATGAAAAGCTTGTAAACACAGCCTCCAGCCATGTGGCATAGCTTTGGGCTCCTAGGAGACAGCCACATAAAGGCCAGTCTGACTCATGGAGACCAGGCGAAAAGGGACATTTCTGGGCACGACTGTGGGCTGACTAGGAGTCTATGCACCAGACAAGCAAAAAGGAAAACAGGAGGTACAAATACAAACAGTGGTTACAAGTGCAAGCTGAGGCCTCGTGTGTCGCACTTCCAGCTGCTCACATGAGCCCAGGGGCCATGTCTGCTCCCTTGCCACTGCTGCTCTGCTGTCACCTCCCTGCACCAGTCCATGTCCATCTTTCCTTCTCATCTCTTAGCAAACTTCTGACCTGGCCTTCCATGCTGGGCGGTAAGTGACCATGTACACAGTTCGGTGGTGACTGGGAAACCTACTAATGAGCTCTGCCTTGCCTCGTCATAAATAACCAGATGCAGCAAGCAATCTCCGGAGTTACACCACCGGCAATGTCAACCTTCGTTTCCATCCATCACCAGGCAGTGGTTGTGGGTCCTCAGCAGGATGGTGATAACTCCATTTTTCAAGGCCTTAGCCAAGCTGCTTTTCACTGCTTGAGAGTTAATTATGATTCTGCAGTGCTGGGTATGACAGTTCCCACCCAAACCAGACATTGAATAGAACATAAAACCTGCTTTCTCTCCAATCTGCTTTTCCAGAGGCAACAAGAGAAAAATCAGCAAACTCTTTTTGCCTGATAAACACTCAAAATTTTCAGTGCACAGACCCCAAACAGTTACTATGGCAACGCAAGCCACTCCAGGAAGACTAACACAGATTATTTCCAGCACAATAGCCTGGCTTGTGCTCAGAAGGCAGAGGTAATGCTGGCTGAAAGCAATTCCTGAATTGAGAAAAGGATCCTCCAGCAGTGGAAGCTTCATGCTTGAGTTTCTAGTTCCAGGCCTCTAGGATTCAGTGGCAAGAAGAATAACCCCTGCATGGCTATCTTGCCACTCCACACAAATGAGCTGATAGCCTCTTCTTCCTCTGCTTGGGCTTGTTCACTCTCCAACCACAAGGCCATTCAACCCCCAGGACCCACAGTCACAGCAGTGAGAATGTGGATTGTGAAAATTACAAAAGCAGACAACATTAGGGATGCCCTGGACTGACAGCCTCCTGAAGGCAGCCGAATGTGCTGCGTGTTCTGCAGACATCTGAGGACCTGGCCCACGGTGGGTGAAACTTGGTTACAAACGGGGAAACTGAGATCCAGGAAAATTAGGAGACTTGGCCATCATTACCCAGAGTTAGGAGGTAGCATGAACTCCTGGCTAAGGCCAGTGGCTATGGAGTAAGACAGATCGGGGTTTGCATCCTGGCTCTAAGACCCTTTGAACCTGGGTTTACTTAGGAATAATAACAATTACAGTAATGGTAATAAAAGGATCTGCCTTCCGAGGTTGTTGTGAGGAACACGTAGTCAGCCATACGGTATATTTAGCATACAACAGGTGCCCCCACCCACAATAGTGGATTCTATTACCTATTATAACCCTGATGGTGCAGTGGTTAAAGCACTCAGCTGCTAACCAAAAGGTTGGCAGTTTGAACTCACCAGCAGCTCCAAGGCAAAAAGATGTGGCAGTCTGCTTCCATAAAGATTTACAATCTTGGAAACCCTATGGGACAGTTCTACTCTGTCCTATAGAGTCACTATGAGTTGCAATTGACTAGGCAGCAGTGGGTTTTGGGTTTTTATTAGGTATTATTAGTGGCAAAGCCAAAACTAGATCAATGTCTCCTTACTCCCCAGAAGGCTTCTGCTCCATTCACAGGAAATCCAATTTCTTCTTATGCCATTGTCCCACCTCTTTTCATATCCCATCTCTGACATAAACTGACCTGTTAACCAGCTCAAATTTAACAATCTTTTTCTGTAAGGCAGCGGTTCTCAAACATTTTGGTCTCAGAACCCCTTTCTATACTTAAAAATTATTGAGGACTCCCCAAAACTATTGTTCATGTGGGTTTTATCTATTGATGGTTAATGAATTAGAAATTAAAACTAAGCCATTTTTAAACTCTCTATTTTTTTTATATTTATTAGTTTATTTTAAAATAATAATAAGCACTCAATTTGGCAGCACAGTTACTAAAAATGGAATGATGCAGGGATTAGTGTATTCGTTTCCCAGGGCTGGCATAACAAAGCCCCGCAACTTGAGTAGCTTCTAAGAGCAGAAATTTGTTGTCTCACAGTTCTGGAGGCTGGGAGTCTGAAATCAGGGTGTCAGCTGTGTTGATTCCTTCTGAGAATTCTGAAGGAAAATCTGTTGCATGCCTCCCTCCGAGCTTCTGGTGACAGCCGGCAGTTCTTGGCATTCTTTAGCTTGTAGGTCACTCCAATCTCTGCCTCTGACTTCACTCGGTCTTCTTGCTCCTGTGTATGTTTCTCATCTTGTTTTTCATAAGGACACCACTCAGATTGGAAGGACTCATCTTACTCCAGTATGGCCTCATGTTACCTTAACCGACAACATCTCCAAAGACCTTATTTCCTAACAAGGTCATGTTCACAGATAGAGGAGTGAGGACTTCAACATATCTTTTGGGGGGACACAATTCAAGCCAAAACAATTAGCACCCCTGAATAAGGATGAAACACAAATTTGTAAACATTCTGTATTTTTTAGTGAGTACAGTGTTTCTATTTGGAGTAATGAAAAATATTTGGAAAGAGTGGGGATGGTTGTATAACACTGTGAAGTAAATAATGCCACTGAAATGTACACTTAAAATAGTTAAAATGGCAATTTTTATGTTACATGTATTTTACCACAATAAAGTTGTTTTTAACAATACTAAGCACCCCAATATTAACATAAGTTACATATTTTTCTGCAAATTCCAAAACAAAGAAACAAAAATTAATGAGAAGAGTGGCATAGTTTTACATTTATGCAAATCTGTTTAATGGCTGGCTTAATAGAGGACAGCTGGATTCTCATACCTGCTTCTGTATTCAATCTATTGCAATATTTTGTTTTGATTGAAGTGTATGAGGAAAATCTGGTCTCACATAGATACATAGTTAGAAAAAGGAGTCTGCATTTTAATAGCCTTTTCAGATAATTGTGAGTATTATTCTTTGATACTACACCGAAACTCAGCAAGTGGCAGTTTCTCAAAGGTTAATTGGGTATAGAATATGAAACTGTGCCAATGAATTTTTTGTACTCAGTTTATTTTAAAATCTATGGATTTATCATGCATTTTGAATAGATTTTTTTACCTGTGCATGATTTTGTAACATCACGCATTGGTCATTTGGAAAATACTGAATTATGCAGATCTTCCAAACGCTGTCACATTTCATTATACAATATTACATTCATTAACATGACCACCAACCTCATAAGACAAACCAAAACCATACTCATTGCCATTGAGTCAATTCCAACTCATGGTGACCCCACTTGTTACACAACAGAACTGCTCCGTAGGGTTTTCTTGGTTGTAACATTTAAGGAAGCATATTGCCAGGACTTTCTTCTATGGTGCCACTGGGTGGGTTCAAATGGTCAACCTTTTGGTTGGTAGACAAGTGCAGAATGTTTTCACCACCCAGGGACCTCACTCTCATAAGATAAGTTTCTAATTACTGGGAAGCTCTGAAGTTCATGTTGGCTGATATTCTAATTTCCACTTGAAAGCTTGACTGTTATCTTTGGCAACAAATACTGTCAGTTGTTTTCCTTTACAGGCTCATTTCATTTGTTTTCTAGAAAATATCTGCCAAACACCCAAGCTGAAATAACCATAAAAAAAGTAAAAATAGTTTTTTTTAAAACATAATTTCCAAAAAAGGCAAAACCATGACTTTCATATAGATATAAAATGAACACATACTAAAGATTTTAACTCGTAATGAGGGAGCCAGGCAGATGTTATAACCAGTTCAAAGGAGAAGTTAAAGAAGCACAAATTTATATGGAATAAAAAAAGGTTGAAACGAATGTGCAAATGGACACAAAACTGGCTTTTCCACAGAAGGAAGTGTTGTCCCTCCACCAGCCAGACTTCATTTGCATGTCTATAGGCAAGAATTATTTTGCATTGCTACCAGAATCAGAATCAGTCAAGGGTATACTATAGCTTTGTTCCTCTGAAGCATACATGCACAGTCTTCCTTTGAAATATAAATCTTCCCTACCCGTGTCCGTCACTCATTCTTTCCAGCAAAAGTAGTGTTCCATGAAAAAAGCAGCTAGTTTAGTTCACAACTCAACAGTTGCACAAGCACTTTTCCTAAGACAATCGTCCTACTTTGGTATCCAACAGAAGTGCTTGATGTGTATTTCATATTTTATTACACAAAATGCTAAAAAGACGTGCATAAAAGTAGAGATTAATAAATTAATAATGTGTACTGCTTCACCAAGGACATTCTTAAGTGAAACTGGGTTTTTGTTTTGGTTATTTTGTTTTGCTTTGCTTTGCTTTGTTTAACAATGAGTATCTAGCAAAGAAGAACAAAAAGACTACTAGTAAATGGTCCACCGCATGTCTGTCAGTTTGTCATACTGCGGTGGTTTGCATGTTGCTATGATGCTGAAAGGTATGCTACCAGTATTTCAAATACCAGCAGGGTCACCCATAGTGGACAGGTTTTAGCAGAGCATACAGACTTAAGACAAACTAGGAAGAAAGACCTGGTGATCTACTTCCAAAAATTAGCCAATGAAAACCTTATGGATCACAACAGAATATTGTCTGACATAGTGCTGGACATCGAGCCCCGAGGCTGGAAAGTACTCAAAATACACAGTGACTAAAACACGGCATTAACAGGATACAAACCATAACTAACAACATACAAACTCAAGACATAAGCTAGATAACTGGGATCTTCTAAAAATTAAATACTTACACTCATCAAAAGACTTCATCAAAAAAGTAAAAAGAGAACTTACAAACTGGGGGAAAAAAATCTGACAAAGTTCTAATCTCTAAAATCTATAAGAAAATCCAACACCTCTACGACGAAAAGGCAAATAATCCAATTTAAAAAATGGGCAAAGAAATGAACAGACACTTCACCAAAGAAGACATTCAAGCAACTAACAGACACATGAGAAAATGCTTGCAATCACTAGCCATTAGAAAAACACAAATCAAAACCACAAAGAGATACAATCTTACCTGGGCATTACTGGCATGAATCAAAAAAAAAATAATAACAAACGTTGGAAAGGCTGTGGAGAGACTGGAACTCTTACGTGCTGCTGGTGGGAATCCAAAATGGTACATCCATTTCTGGAAAATGAAAAGGCGCTTCCTTAGAAAGCTAGAAATAGAAATATACCATATGATCCAGCAATCCCACTCGTAGGAATATATCCTAGAGAAATAAGAGCTGCCACGCGAATAGACAAATGCACACCCATGTTCACTGCAGCACTGTTCGCAATAGTAAAAAGATGGAAATAACCTGGATGCCCATCAACAGATGAGCGGATAAACAAACTATGATACATACACACAATGGAGTACTATACAATGATAAAGAACAATGATGAATCTGCAAAGCAACTCACAACATGGATGAATCTGGAGGGCATTATGCTGACTGAAGTAAGTCAATCACAAAAGGACAAATATTGTATGAGACCACCACTATAAAAACTCATGATGGTTTACACACAAAAAGAAACAATCTTTGATGGTACGAGGGAGGGGAGGGATGGGGATGGAAAAACACTAAATAGACAATAAATAAGTGCTAACCTTGGTTACGGGTAAAACAGTGCACAATACTGGAGAAGCCAGCACAACTGGTCCAAGGCAAGGTCATGGAAACTCGTTAGACACACCCAAACTCCCTGAGGGACTGAATTACTGGCCTGAGGGCTGTGGGGGTCATGGTGTCAGCAAACGTCTAGCTCAGTTGGCATAACATAGTTTATAAAGAAAATGTTCTACGTTCTACTTCAGTGAGTGGCGTCTGGGGCCTTAAAAGCTTGTGAGCAGCCACCTAAGATACTGCACTGGTCTCACCCCATTGGGAGCAGGGAGAATGAAGAAAACCAAAGATACAAAGCAAGATTAGTCCAAAGGACTAATGGACCACAACTACCACAGCCTCCACCAGACTGAGTCCAGCACAACTAAATGGTGCCCGGCTACCACCACCAACTGCTCTGACAGGGATCACAATAGGGGAATTCTAACTCACAAAAAAAAAAAAACAAAAAAAAAAAAAACAGGCTTACTGGCCTGGCAGACCAGAGAAACCCCGAGAGTGTGGCCCCTGGACACCCTTTTAGCTCAGTAATGAAGTCACTCCTGAGGTTTACACTTCGCCAAAAATTAGATAGGCCTACAAAACAAATCGAAACTAAATGGTCACACCTGCCCAAGAGCAAGGACGAAAAGGCAGGAAGGGACAGGAAAGCTGGTAATAGGGAACCCAAGGTCGAGAATGGAGTGTTTACATGTCATGGGGTTGGTAACCAATGTCACAAAACAATATGTGTACTGTTTAATGAGAAGCCAGTTTGTTCTGTAAGCCTTCTTCTAAAGTACAATAATAAATGTATATAATATATATATTTTTAAAAAACTTAAAATTGAAGCATTAAAAAAAAAAATACACAGTGACTGCAACAATGAATTTGAGCATACCAATGATCATGAAGATGGACCAGGCAAAGTTTTGTTCTGTTGTACAAGCGGTCACCATGAATCAGAGCCATCTTGGCAGCAACTAACAACAAGAACGGTAAAGGTCAGTGCCACTGCCTTGATCTGTGCTAAGGCGTCAACAGCTTTACTCATCAGTGCTTTTGCACCATTAGTGCAAATGTCAACAAAGTGAAAAAGGCAAACGATGGTCTTAGAAAATCATTGTGACCTCAAGGATCCCCTGGCAGGGTTTCAGGGAATTCCATGGGTCTGTGGACCATATTTTAAAACTACTGCCCTAAGGTAATGTTGCAGATCAAGGAAATGGCCTAAAGGAGATTGAGCAAAGAAGAAACAAATAGCCAGACATCTGCAAATTGAATAATCAGGCTTCAAATGAATCATTGCTTGGGGAGGGGAAAGTCATCAGTGAGTATCTAAGAACAGTGGCATGGAGAGGGGGAAGGGAGAATTTAGACACAATAATCCCCATCCCAGTTGCTTTGAGTCAATTCCAATTCATGGCGACCTCCACCCCATGACTATAAGAGAATTATATTCCAAGGGTTTTCAGTGGCTGATTTTTTTTTCGATTGCTAGGCCTTTCTTCCAAGGCACCTCTGAATGGACTCAAACCTCCGACCTTTCTGTAAGCAGCTGAGGGCGTTTACCATTTACACCACTTAGGTACTCCAAACACAATGATAAATAAGTTGGCAATGCTTTTGTTGTCCCTATGTACTGGCAATTCCAAACAATGCCAGTGATAATATAAAAAAAAAATTTTTTTTCCACATGGGCAGACAATCCCACTACTCTCCCACATGTACACTGCTGTCCAGCACTACTGATCTGAGACACAAGAGTTCACTAACATTAGAGCAGCAGACTGTATAGCGAATAGTTGGCAACCATTCTATTTCTATCCTTTCAGTGGCTATCATAGAAATCTTAACATGGATATTTATCAAAGTACAAAATTGATCAGTATCTTAATTTTCCAAAACATACAAAATAAAAATGTGCTTTAATGTTTCAGTTTTAAGTCCAAATTCCTAGAACTCTTTAATCACTACCTTTCCCAACTTTTGGGCTGTTGTCGTCATATATTTTAGTTCTGTCTTGTTTTTTTATGCTTGTAAGACATTGTTATTGTCTTATAGAGATGTTTGTTTGATTTGTCCATGTATTTAGGGCTTTCTTTGCTCTTCATTCCTTCTCACATTTCATACCTTCCTTCTGCCTGAATTCTATATTCCACAGAATTTCCTTTGGTGGGGTCTGCTGGTGTTGAGTTCTCTCAGATTTTGTCTGGAAAAAAAAATGTCTTTATTTCCTCCTCCTTTTGAAAAACATGTTTTTGCTGCATATAAAATCCTAGATTCACACTTAGTTTCTCTCAGCATATTTAAGATATCTCAGTGGTTTCTATTGTTGCTGTTGAAAAGACAGTTGTCAGGATAATTATCATTCTTTAAAGGTAATCTGTCTTTTCCTCTGGTTATGTTAAGACCTTCCTTTTGTCTTTATGTTCTGCAGTTTAATTATGATGTGTGTAGGTGTGGATTTCTCTTTACTTATCTTGCTTGAGATTCACTGGGCTTCCTGATGGGTGTCTTTCACCAGTACTGAAAAATTCCCAACCATTATCTGTTCAAATATTATTTCTGCATCATTCTTTCTCTTCTTTCCTTCTGGAATACCAATATTGGCATATTAAATTATTTCACTGTCTTCCAGATCTCTTAACCTCTCTTTCATATTTTTAATCTATTTGTCTGTCTGTGCTGCATTCTGGATTTTTTTTTTTTTTTCTTTTCAAAAATCTCCCTGAGGTTATTCTCTCCTCAGCTATGTCCAACTAACTCTTGAACTCACAATTTTTCATTTCTAGAAATTCTATTTTATTGTTTTTCTTCAAATATACTTAGTCATTTTTATAGTCTGATTCTTTGATTCATATTTTATCCCCTCTTTGAATTCCTTAAATATGTTAGAACACTTTTATATTCTGGCTGATAATTCCCCTATTTGCAGTATTCATGGGTCTGATTCTGAAGTCTGTTGTTTCTGCTTGCTCAACTCTCATGTTGCCTTGCTTCCTTATGTATTTCATAATTTTTAGGTATGAGCTGAAGTTTCTAAAAATTTTATCATGAAGAATTCCTTAAGGCCTGAGGGAAAGACAAGTTCCTTTAAAGGGATATGCATTTGGTTCTGCTAGACAACTTGGGGACACTACTAATTTAGCATCACTTTGAATTCTTAGCTTGAAGTTTCTTAAATGGTCCAAGTTGTATAAATTCATGTTTTAAACTGTCATGAAGGCTGGCCTGTGATAACAAAAAGTTTGTTTTTTTGCCCCTCCACCCATCCCCAGTATTGAGGACAAGAAATTTTTTTTTTTAATCCCTGAGGGGATAGGTCTATTTCTACATCACTTTTATACTAATTCACCCTTACACTAAAGTATGGTCATTTGATGTCCTAACTTTTTAGAAGGGGTCCTATTAGACCACTGCCTTGGGTAGGTTCGGGGCTTTATCTCCTGTCTCCCATGATTGAGGCCATGAAAAACCACTCAATTCAACAAATATCTATGAGGCAAAAGTTGGCTTCAGGGATTTGCTTACCTCTCTTCCTCAGTTTTTGGTCTCGGAGGATTCCTTAATAATCTGCAGCTCGTGGACATATTTTAAAATATGGCTTTATATGTTAACCAGCATTCACGGTTGTTTCTAGCAGGAGGGTCAGCTGAGGTACCTATTGCAGCATACTGCTAAAAATGAAAGTCCACATAAATGTAAGTGGTGTGTAAATGGCAGCTGGTCTGATGCGGCTTGGTTATATGGAGTTGAAGTGAGGGAGGGCAGCAAGATTGGAGCCAAGAATGCACCTGAAAAGCTCAATAGGAGCTAGGCAGTGAAGGGTCTTCTACATTTGAACTTTATCTAGTAGATAATGGAAATGTTTCCAAATTTGAACCACAAGACTCATAATGTTTGTAATATACTAACATTTTAAGATTCTATTGTTGTTTCCCTTTAAAGTAGTGTTTCCCAAAGTGTGATCCAAGTTCTGCTTTATCAGGGTCACTTATTAAAACTGCAGATTTCCAAGCCCTAACCCAGACCTATTGAGTCAGTATCCCCAGGGAGGGAGGAAAGGGGTTATCCTCAAGACCTGGGGAGCTACATTTTAACAAGCTTGTCAATAAATCTTATGCACACTAGCTCTGAGAACCTGTGAATCAGAGCAATGTTCTTCAAACTGCTGATGAGACCCTCTAATGGATTAAGAAATCATTTTTTGATGAAATGGAATAGGATAAAAACTCGCAGAGTATGTCTCTTGCTATGAGTACTATTTCATGAAATCCTTGTTTAGATGTTATAAAGTCTGTGTGTATGTGCTCGGTCAAGATGTAAAACGTGTTCCAAGTGTTTAAATGAAAAGAGTCAGAGGCACTGCATTAGGGGTTGTCCTTTATACTATTTTTTTATTGTGGTAAAATATATATATAACATAAATTTTTCCACTTTAACCATTTTTAAGTGTCCACACAGTGACATTAATTACATTCACGATGTTGTGCAACCATCACTGCTATCCGTTTCCAAAACTTTTTCATTGTGCCAAACAGAAACTCTGTACTCCTTAAGCAATAAATACCTCCCCATTCCTCCTTTCCACCAGCCCCTGGTAACCATTAATCCACTTTGGTTTGTACACATTTGTCTATTCTTGATATTTCATATAAGTAGGATCACACAATATTTGTCCTTTTGTGTCTGGCTTATTTCACTTAGTGTAATGTTCCTTTATGTTGTTTTTAATCAGACTTTACCTGTAATTAAAATATCATCAGGAAAATGAGTACAGTATAATTTCCTCCAGCCCTGCCCCTAGCATGCTGGGACACATCTATGTTTGTACATAAGCTAATTAATTTTGGCACTTCCTGACTCAAAATGAAGCAATGAAAAAGCATCTCTATGAGCCTGGTATGGGTGAAAACATGTTGTTAATTGTCACCTATTCAAGAATTGTTTTCTTATTTTCCTCAAGAGAGTGCAAAGCCTGCGTTCCAGCTCTTATTACATCTCACCAACCCTGTATTTAAAAAAAAAAAAAAAAAGATGTTAAAAAAAAAAAAAATTTTTTTTTTTTTAAGTATCACAAAATCCTGGTCCAACTAACTCCATACAGTCCCTTTGCTGTGCAGGTTTTGTTGTACTGAGTTTTGTTCCCATAAGGGGGTTGTAGCCTGGAACCATTTTTCTATTTGGATACTTCCCGTTGCAATTGTACTCACAGTATTGGGATTTGGTCTGCATTGGTATATATATATATGACCTATTCTCCAGAAAAAAACAATGAACAAGGACAAGTAAAAATCCATCCATTCAGGCATCAGTACCACACACACACACACATTACTTTAAATATATTTCACAAAATTCAATCATTCACATAACGCGTTTATTATGTTTTCCATTTACACATACCTCTGGTACTATTACTTATTTCTTTTCTATAAATTAAATCACATTTTTATATAAATAAATTTATTTATAAAGAATACTTCAGAATTGGCAAATGTTGTGTTTTATACATATATGTATAAATATATAGATATATATAACAATTGTTTTAAAAGATAAAAATAAAAAAGAATATGGCCACAACCAATGACTGCCCTGACAGGGAGCACAACAGAGAACCCCTGAGGGAGCAGGAGATCAGTGGGATGCAGACCCCAAATTCTCATAAAAAGACCAGACTTAATGGTCTGACGGAGACAAGAGGAAACCCGGCACTCATGGTCCCCAAACCTTCTGTTAGCCCAGGACAGGAACCATTCCCAAAGACAACTCATCAGACATGGAAGGGACTGGCCAATGGGTTGGAGAGAGATGCTGACGAAGAGTGAGCTACTTATATCAGGTGGACACTTGAGACTGTGTTGGCATCTCCTGCCTGGAGGGGAGATAGGAGGGTAGAGAGGGTTAGAAACTGGCAAAATTGTCACAAAAGGAGAGACTGGAAGGAGGGAGCAGGCTGACTCATTAGGGGGAGAGTAAGTGGGAGTATGGAGTAAGGTATATATAAGCTTATATGTGACAGACTGACCTGATTTGTAAACTTTCACTTAAAGCACAATAAAAATTATTTTAAAGAAATAAATAAATAAGAATATATCTCTTCTATAAATGGGAAACTAGTATCACTTGCCAAAAGAGAAGGTAACTGTAAAATAACTGTGGGGCAAGAGAACTGAGTTATGACACTCGAGCTAGAGCCTGTTGCCTGCCAAGAAAGAGAGACAGACTTTGAGTATTAAAGGCCTGTTGCTGTCAGCTGTCATAGAGTTGACTTTGACTCATGCCCACCCCATGTACAACAAAAAAATACAATGTCCAGTCCTGTGCCATCTCACAATTGCTGGTATGCTCCACCGTTGTGGCCGTTGTGTATTTTGAGTGCCTTCCGATCTAGGGGGCTCATTTTCCAGCAATATATCTCACAACGTTCTGTTGTGATCCATAGGGTTTTCATGGACTAATTTTCAAAAGTAGGCCTTTCTTGCTAGTCTGTCCTAACTTGGAAGCTCTCCTGAAGCCTATCAACCACAAGTGATCCTGCTGGTATTTGAAATACTGGTGACATAACTTCCAGTATCACAGCAACATACAAGCCACCACAGTACAACAAGCTGACAGATGGATGGGTGGTGGGTTAAAAGCCTACTAGGACCAACCGACTAGAGCCCTGGTGGTGCAGTTGTTAAGAGCTACAGCTGATAACCAAAAGGTCAGCAGCTCAAATCTACCAACAGCTCTTTGGAAACCCTATGGGGCAACTCTACTCTGTCATATAGGGTTGCTATGAGTTGGACTCGAATTGATGGCAATTGTTAATGGGTAGGACCAAATCGGGTCTTTTTCCATCACGTTATCAGAAGGCATGAGAGATTGGAAAAAGACGTAACTTTCTCCATAGTGATTCCATTTCATTTCAAGGCTGGATAGCCATCACTTACAATCAGCCGTTTCGTTGGTATACCAAACTTTGGGAAACTTATAGATCTTTTTTTTTTTTTTTATAGATCTATGGTTCTCAAACTGTAGCACATAGCAGAATCACCTGTTAAAACATAGATGGCTGGGCTCCATCCCCAGAGTTTCTGGTTCAGTAGGTAGGGCCCAAGAATTTGTAGTTCCAATGAGTTCCTAGATTCCCTGTGTAGTGCAAATGGTTAACACACTTAGCTGCTAACTGAAAGGTTGAAGGTTCAAGTTGATGCAGAGGTGCCTCAGAAGAAAGGCCTGGCAAACTACTTCTAAAAAATCTGCCATTGAAAAACACTGCAGAGCACAGTTTTACTCTGATACACATGAGGTTGCCATGACAGCAATTTGACAGCAACTAGAAAAAAACAAGTTTCCCAGGTGATGTTGATGCTGCTGGTCCAAGGACCACACCCTGAGAACCATGCATAGATAAATCCTTTACATCTTTCAAAACCCTGTTTATTAGATCAAATTGAGAACAACTTGAAAGATTAGATAGGCACTTTAGGGGGCAGTGAGTTTTTGTTAATGGGCGAGGAACAACTCAGAGAAGGAAGGTGTGAATGTTACACAACTCAAAAAATGTAATCAATGTCACTAAATTGTACATGTAGAGATTGTTGAATTGGTATATACTTTGCTGTGTATACGCACAACAACAAAAACACGGAAAAGAAAAAAAAAAAAAACCTGTTTAGGTGAATCCTGCCTTATCCATGACACTTTCGCAGTCTTTCTGTCCACAATAAGCTTCTCCTAAACTGATCACTGACTGTACTTCACACTGATTCCCAATTACTTCACCCAAATTGAGCTTATTATTCTTCCCCCGCAAATCCCAGGCTTTGAAACACTTTTTGTCTACCAAACAAAACACATTTATCAAGTAATAATTAATTCATTTTCTCATGTTTTATTTATCAAAGACAAGGATAACTATCAATCAGAGCTTCCAGTCAGCAGGGGGCACCTGGTGTTGCTATACTGAGTTGACATAATTCTAGCCCAGAGCAAAGAAACCTGATGTTTTAGTTTAATTAGCCTGTGCATCTAATCTCCAGTAAAAATGAGCTCTTTTGGTTTTTTTTTTTTTTGGTTAGTCTTTTTGAAGTACTGAAAATAGCTCACAGGCACCTCCCTCCCTCTTTTACTGCTATCTAAGACCCTTGGGGGGCTGGGAAGCTCAGGTTGGGACCACCTGGTATAGATCACTCATTTGGTAATTAATCACTGATTGTCCTCTGTCATTTCCAGATTTTGTTGTTCCCCTAAGAGCAGGAAGGGACTGTATCTAACCTTTCTTGTAAGCTGTATAGTACCTTGCTCAGGACTTTAGAAATGTTGTTGTCACTGGGTACCATCTAGTCAGATCCGACTCACAGCGACCCTATGTAAAACAGAACAAAACGCTACCAATCCTGTGCCACCCTCACAGTCATTGCTATATTTGAGTCCATTTTTGCAGCCACTGTGTCAACCCACCTCATGGAGGGTCTTCCTCTTTTTTGCTGACCCTCTACCACACATGATGTCCTTCTCCCGGGACTGGTCCCTCCTGATAACATGTCCAAAGTACATGAGACGAAGTCTCGCCATCCTTGCTTCTAAGAAGCATTCTGGTGTACTTCTTCCAAGACAGATTTGTTCGTTCTTCTGGCAGTCCGTGGTATATTCAATATTCTTTGCCAACATTATAATTCAAATGCATCAATTCTTCTTCTGTCTTCCTTATTCATTGTCCAGCTTTCACACGAGTATGAAGTAATTGAAAACACTATGGCTCGGGTCAGGCACACCTTAGTCCTTAAAGTGACTAACCAAAAGAGCCCATATTTACCAGAGATTAGATGCACAGGCTAATTAAACTAAACTTCCTAACACTTGGAAGAGGTCCTTTGTAGCAGGTTTGCTAAATGCATCTTTTGATTTCTTGACTGCTGCTTCCATGGGTGTTGATTGTGGATCCAAGTACAATGAAATCTTTGTCAACTTCAGTATTTTCTCCATTTATCATGATGTTGCTAATTGGTCCAGTTATGAGGATTTTCATTTTTCTTGAGGTGTAATTCATACTAAGGCTGTAGTCTTTGATCTTCATCAGTAAATGCTTCAAGTCCTCTTCGTTTTCAGCAAGCAAGGTCGTGTCATTTGTATACTGCAGGTTGCTAATGAGTCTTTCTTCAATCCTGATGCCACATTCTTCTTCATATAGTCCAGCTTCTCAGATCATTTGCTCAGCATACAGATTGAATAAGCATGATGAAAAGATACAACTCTGACACACAACTTTCCTGATTTTAAACCATGTAGTATCCCCTTGTTCTGTTTGAATGACTGCCTCTTGGTCTATGTAAAGGTTCCCCACGAGCACAATTAAATGCTCTGGAATTCCTATTCTTCAAGACATTATCCATAATTTGTTATGATCCACACATTCAAATGTCCTTGCATAGTCAGTAAAACACAGGTAAACATCTTTCTGGTATTCTCTGCTTTCAGCCAAGATCCATCTGACATCAGCAATGACATCCTTCATTCCACGTCCTCTTCTGAATCTGGCTTGAATTTTTGGCAATTCCTTGTCAATGTACTGCTGCAACTATTTTTGAATTATCTCCAGCAAAATTTTATTTACGTGTGATATTAATGATATTGTTTGATCATTTCCACATTCTGTTGGATAACCTTTCTTTGGAACAGGCACAAATAAGGATCTGTTCCAGTCGGTTGGCCAGGTAGCTGTCTTCCAAATTTCCTGGCATGAACAAATGAGCACTTTCAGCATAGCATCCGCTTGTTGAAACATCTTAATTGGTATTCTGTCAATTCTTGGATCCTTGTTTTTCCACAATGCCTTCAGTGCAGCTTGGGCTTATTCCTTCAGCACCATTGGTCCTTGGTCATATGCTACCTCCTGAAATGGTTAAACGTTGACCAGTTCTTTTTGGCACAGTGACTCTGTGTATTCCTTCCGTCTTCTTTTGATGCTTCCTGCATCGTTCAATATTTTGCCCATAGAGTCCTTCAACATTGCAACTAGAGGCTTCAATTTTTCTTTAGTTCTTTCAGCTTGAAAAATGCTGAGCATGTTCTTCCCTTTCGGTTTTCTCACTCTAGGTCTTTGCGCATGTCATTATAATATTTTACTTTGTCTTCTCAAGCTGCCCTTCAAAATCTTCTGTTCAGCTCTTTTAAATCATCACTTCTTAGGTTCACTTTAGCTACCCTATGCTTAAGGGCAAGCTGCAGAGTCTTTTCTGACATCCGCTTTGGTCTTTTCTTTCTTTCTGTCTTTTTAATGACCTTTTGCCTTCTTCATGTATGATATCCTTGATATTATTCCATAACTTGTCTGGTCTTTAGTCAGTGTTCTATGCGTCAAATCTATTCTTGAGATGGTCTCTAAATTCAGGTGGGATATACTCAAGATCATACTTTGGCTCTTGTGGAATTTAGTTTTCTTAGCTTCAACTTGAACTTGCATATGAGCAGTTGATGGTCTGTTCCACAGTTGGCCCCTGGCCTTGTTCTGACTGATGATAAGAAGCCTCTCCATTGTTTCTTTCCACAGATTTAGTCAATTTGATTCCTGTGTATTCCATTTGGTGAGGTCCATGTGTACAGATGCTGTTTATGTTGTTGAAAAAAACGTATTTCCAATGAAGAAGCTGTTGGTCTCGCAAAATTCTGTCATGCAAACTCCAGTGTCATTCTATGCCACCAAGGCCACATTTTCCAACTACTGATCCTTCTTCTTTGTTTCCAACTTTCTCATTCCAATCATTGGTAATTATCAATGTATCTTGATTGCATGTTTGGCCAATTCCAGACTGCAGAAGTTGCTAAAAATCTTCTATTTCTTCATCTTTGGCATTAGTGGTTGGTGGGTAATTTTGAATAATAGTTGTATTAACTGGCCTTCTTTGTAGTCGGATGGATATCATCTTATTACTAACAGCTTTATACTTCAGGATAGATCTGAAACGTTCCTTTTGACAACGAATGTGATGCCATTCCTCTTCAATTTGTAATTCCCGACATAGCAGACCATATGACTGTCCAGTTCAAAATGGCCAATACCAGTACATTTCAGCTCACTAATGCCTAGAATATATCAATCTCTACGTGTTTCATTTTTGATGATTTCCCGTTTTCCTAGATATTATTTCATGCATTCCACATACCATTTAGTAATAGATACTTGCAGTTCTTTCTTTTCATTTTAAGTTATGCCACGTCAGCAGATGAAGGTTCTAAAAGCTTTACTCCATCCATGTCATTAAGGTTGACTCTAAGGAGGCCGCTCTCACCCAGTTGTGCTGAGCGTCTTCCAGCCTGAGAGACTCATCTACCAGCACTAGATCAATGTTCCGCTGCTATTCATAAGTTTTCACTGGCCAGTTTTTTTTTAGAAGTAGATCACCAGGTCCTTCGTCCTAGTCACCACCACAGTATGACAAACTGACAGGCAAGTGGTGGACTTTAAACAATTGCCAAAAAAAAACCCAAAACTATGGAATTCATTTATATATCTGACTATATTAAAATTGTATCCAGGGGAAAGTAATACAATAAAAAAAATTTGCAGTAAAACAGATCTGTACTGTAAACAGGAGAGCTAAACTCAAAAATTACCCTTCGGAAGAGGAAAATGAGTCAACAAAACAACTCCCTTTTCGGGATTGGGAAAGACAATTGAAAATAACCAGTTGCCTCACTGTGTTCACAAATATGATTCCATTTCATTATACTGCCTAGTAAGTCTGGAAGCTTCGTAACCGGGAAATGTCTGAAATGAGCCTGACGTAATCACAGGAGACAAACTAAGGATGTGGAGTGATGGTAAGATCAGAACAAATCAGAAATACCTCTGCCTTCTTCAAGAGTATGCAACTCTTCTTTTTTTCAAAACTCTGCTTAAACTCCTGTCCTCCTGGAAGCCACCCCTAATGACCATCACCACCGCCCAGTCCTGTCTGATTCTGATCACATTTTCCCTCTGAATTCCCTTACCAGTATGGACTCATTACAGGTTGCGTTGAAATTGCTATTGAAGCCTTTTCATATGTCTACCTTTGGGAAGGCATTCCCTCTCGCTCCAAGAAGTAGTTCTCCAACCCACCTGTGATAAAGATATAAAACTTAACAATTGTAGAGAAATTTCTTTATTTGATGATCTTGCTTTTGCCAGGCATTTTCTTTCAAAATGCCAATAACCATAAGCTGTTATTCATCATTAATCTATTAATGCTCCTTTTCTGCCTTCACTGATGTTGTTTTTGTTGTTAGCTGCCATCCAGTCAGATCCTGACTTGTGGCACCCCATGCACACTGAAATGAAAACACTGCCCAGTCCTGCACCACCCCCATGACCACTTGCAGATCAGACCATTGTGATCCATAGCATTGTCATTGGCTAATTTTTGGGAGTAGGTTGCCAGGCCTTTCTTCCTAGTTTGAGTCTGGAAGCTCTACTGAAACCTGTTCAGTATCACAGCAACATGCAAGCCTCCACTGACAGCTGGGTGGTGGCTGTGCTTGAGATGGATAGATGCTCATATATTATTACTAGCCCTGCCTTGAATACAGGAAATTCCAAGGAAATCTTTTGACTACTGATAACTCTGGAAAAGATGCAACAAGCAAGATTTTACATTGTTTCACTTGTTCCAAAGACTTATTAGATTTAGCTGATTATACAGATTACCAAGTAAAAGATCTTACGGGTGCCATGTGATGAGCTACCCCATCACTCATGCCTGATTGAATAACATGGATAAAGTTCACGGAACTCTTCCTCTAATGAAGCGCTTGCTCTGGTTTGTTGCTACGGCAACGTAGGGCTTAAATCCAAGATGACAGCAAATATATTAAATACTGCAACAAATCCATTTTCTCCCTCTTTAGTGACCTCAGAGCCAAAACTGTATTTGATAGCATATAAGTTAGAAGTAATGTTATGCCTACTATATTTTTTCTTCCTTCAACATGGAAACCAAGCATATTTATATTGTTTAGCATAGTCCTACCCAGGTCACAGGCATTCAAAAAATATTTGAGAGGAACTAGTTATACTTGACGGATTGACTACACAAACTTATTTCTTCTCTTTCCTGCAACCCCACTAAAATGACAGTAAAGGAATAAAAAAGGAATATTTTCACAAAGTCAAAAAAAAGGGGTGGGAAGGTAACCACAGTGGGCAAGAGATTTCTGTTCATTTTTGAAAGATGAAAAGCAGATGGAGAGATGCTAACCTTCTTAGCAGAGCCAAGGCATTCATAAACTGATTGGTTGCAGAGAGTTTAGAGATGAGAAGCTGATTTGCCCCATAGAAGCTCTGGAAAACTCCGGACTATTTGGAGGATGGACAGAAGTGAGGGTGGGGGCTGAAAAGACCCTCTGCCCCAACAGCCAAGCAGTTACTCCTCACCCAGACAGGAGACCAGAGGTTTAGTCGCTGGGGAATCTGGCATGGCAAGGCTCTGGGCACCGGTACCACTGGTCCAGTAGAGAGTGAAAGTGAGGCAGGGGTTCGAAATGTGGAGAATGAGTAAGCGCATACTGAGCAGAGGGACCCCCAGCTTCCTTCCTCCACTCTGATCTCAGAATATAGGCAACCATGTGTTACTGCTGGGCAGATTACTAGAGGATTCTTATAAGAAATTAAACAGCTCCAGAAGGAAAAACATAGATAGTGACATTTGGGTTTCCCCTAACAAAACAGCAAGGGAGCCAAAAGTCCAGTAGTGAAGGTCTCCACTTCATAAGCAATGTCTATGTACACAGGCTACTACCCATCTGTTCTTTCGTTGTACTAGGGTGGCTTGCGTGTTGCTGTGATGCTGGAAGTTATGCCACTGGTATTTTAAACTCCAGCAAGGTCCCCCATGGTGGACAGATTTCAGCAGAGCTTCCAGAGTAAGACAGACTAGCAAAAAAGGCATGGTGATATGTTGTTGTTGTTGGGTGCTGTTGAGTCAGTTCCAACTCGTAGCGACCCTGTGTACAGCAGAATGAAACACTGCCCAGCCCTGAACCATTCTCATGATCATTGTTATGCTTGAGCCCATTGTTGCAGCCACTGTGTTGATCCATCTCAATAAGGATCTTCCTCTTTTTCACTGACCCTCTACTTTATCAAGCATGATGTCCTTCTCCAGGGACTGATCCTTTCTGGTGATCTACTTCCAAAAATTAGCCAATAAATACCTTATGGATTACAACAGAACATTGTCCATCTTACTTGCTTTGGACACATCATCAGGAATGATCAGTTGCTAAAGAAGGGCATCATGTTTGGTGAAATAGAGAGCCAGTGGGGACAAGGGGAACCCTCTGTGAGATGCAGTGGCACAATAGCCACAACAACAGACTTGAACATGCCATTGATCGTAAGGACGGCACTAGACCACACAACATTTCATTCTGTTTTACATAAGGTTGCCATGAGTCAATGTCAACTCAATGGCAGCTATCTACCTATTTATCTATTTGTCTCTGTACCCAGGGCTTTCCAGCTAGGTTTTGTGCCTTAGTCTGAAATATGAAGTAATAACCAAGGATCGCTAGACATTTAAAAAAAGTTTCCATCATGAAAAACAGACCAAAACAAATGGGGAGAAAAAAGAACCGAGAAGAAATAGAGATGATACCAGGAACAGAAACCAAAAACCAAACCCACTGCCATCAAGTCGATTCCAACTCATGGTGACCCCATGTGTTACAGAGCAGAACTGAGCTCCATAGCGTTTTCATGGCTATAATCTTTACAGAAGCAGATCACCAGGCCTTTCTTCCGTGACACCACTGGGTGGGTTCAAACCTCCAAGCTTTTGGTTAGCCAGAAGAAACCTTCAAACAAAAATACCCCAGAGAGTTAAGAGAAGATATTTCATCTATCAATAAAGAAAAAAAAAAAAAAACATGCTATAAAAAGTAAACAGAGCCCTTAGAAATTAAACATGATTGCCAATATTAAAAAGTTAATAAACAGGATGGAAGTAACAAAAAGGCAAAATTATGGAAAGTATTAGAGAGGATATAAGGATAAAAACACTTAAGAAATCTACTGATGTCAACACCCAACTAAGAAAAAAAAAGGGGGAGGAGATCATCAAAGAAGCAACTTAAGAAAAATGTCCTGGACATGAGTCTAATTGAAAGCACAATAAATGGAAAAAGACATGCCAATTTTCAGAATAGCAGGGAGACAGAGAATAACCTAAAAAGATAACAGAACAATGCCTACAAAGGAAAATAATTTTCAACCTAGAATTCTCTAAAGCCAAACTGTAAATCCAGAATCCAGGGTAGAAAGCAAGGACTCAAAAACTGTATCTCCCTACCATCACCAGCTGCTCTGACAGGGATCATAGTAGAGGGTTCCAGACAGCTAGAGAAAAATGCAGAACAAAATTCTAACTCACAAAAAAAGACTAGACTTACTGGTTTGAAAGAGACTGGAGAACCCCAAGAGTATAGCCCCCAGACACCCTTTTAGTTCAGTAATGAAGTCGCTCCTGAGGTTCACCCTTCAGCCAAAGATTAGGCAGGCCCATAAAATAAACAATAATATATGTAGCTCAACCATGTATACAAGACTAAATGGGCACACAAGCCCAGGGTCAAGGACATGAAAGCAGGAGGGGACAGGAAAACTGGACAAATGGATTGGGGAACCCAACGTAGAGAAGGGAAGAGTACTGAGACGTTGCAGGGTTGGCAACCAATGTCACAAAACAGTATGTGTATTAATTGTTTAATGAGAAATTAATCTGCTCTGTAAACCTTCATCTAAAGCACAATACAAAAAATACATATGTATATCTCTCATGAACTCTTTCTTAGAAAGCAATGGAAGGATATGTGTCACCAAAACAAGGAAGTAAACCAAGACATGGGACCCAGGAAACAGAGGCTCTAACACAGGAGTTCAGCAAAGGGAACTCCCAGAATAACAGTTACATGGAAGGCCCAAAGAAAAAACAGCTTATACTGGAGCAGGAAGGTTCAAATGAGGAAAGTTCTAGATAGGGTATTCTATAAATCTGAGCATGATAAACCATTGCTAGGCCTATGAAATTTCTAATGGGAAAGAAAAGGACAGGTATGTAAGAAATAATGCAAGTGAAAAAAAGGAAGAGGAGAAGGAAAAGAGAGAAAGCATTATTGACTC
Source organism: Elephas maximus indicus (assembly GCF_024166365.1). Taxonomy (NCBI): domain Eukaryota; kingdom Metazoa; phylum Chordata; class Mammalia; order Proboscidea; family Elephantidae; genus Elephas; species Elephas maximus. The sequence continues at coordinate 34,319,584 of NC_064838.1, forward strand.
CAGGAACAACAAAAAGTTATGGGAAAGAAGTATAATCGCAGTATATTTTTGGCTTTGCAAAGAACAAAAATGATATAATCATAATAGTATAAACAACAATTCTTGATTCAACTACAAAAGTGTGATTTGGTTATACGAGTTTATAGGGACAAGTAACAAATCTTTTTTTTTTTTTTAATTTTTATTGTGCTTTAAGTGAAAGTTTACAAATCAAGTCAGTCTCTCATACAAAAATGTATATACACTTTGTTATGTACTCCTAGTTGCTCTCTCCCTAATGAGTCAGCACACTCCTTCTCTCTACCCTGTGTTCCCCATGTCCATTCAGCCAGCTTCTGTTCCCCTCTGCCTTCTCATCTCCCCTCCAGACAGGAGCTGGCCACATAGTCTCATGTGTCTAATTGAGCCAAGAAGCTCACTCCTCATCAGTACCATTTTCTATCCTATAGTCCAGTACAATCCCTGTCTGAAGAGTTGGGAATGTTTTGGGAATGATTCCAGTCTTGGGCTAATACAAGGTCTGGGCACCATGACTTCTGGGGTCCTTCTAGTCTCAGTCAGACCATTAAGTCTGGTCTTTTTAAGGGAATTTGAGGTCTGCATCCCACTGCTCTCCTGCTCTCTCAGGGGTTCTCTGTTGTGTTGCCTGTCAGGGCAGTCAGCGGTTAGCCAGGCAGCATCTAGTTCTTCTGGTCTCAGGCTGATGTAGTCTCTAATTTATTTGGCCCTTTCTGTCTCTTGGGCTCATAATTACCTTGTGTCTTTGGTGTTCTTCATTCTCCTTTGCTCCATGTGGGTTTAGACCAATTGATGCATCTTAGATGGCCGCTTGTTAGCATTTAAGACCCCAGACACCACTCACCAAAGTGAGATGCAGAACGTTTTTTTTAATAGATTTTGTTATGCCAGTTGACCTAGATGTGCACTGAAACCATGGTCCCCAGACCTCCGCCCCTGCTACTCTGGACTTCGAAGCGAAGTAAGAGATCTTTATCTCAGGTAACAGTCAGTCAATAGCTGATGGCTAAAACTGATAAATCAAGTAATAGCAATATCGATATTTTATTTTGATATGTGGCAATGAATAATTTGATGATTACAACTGAAAACTTTTGGGAAAACGATGGCCTTCTGAGTCTTCTCTGACTTAGATCCTTTTTTGTGATAATGGTATAGGTTCACTCTTTACCAGGTTCCTAGCAGCAGCACGAGCAGCACAGGTTCTGGATTCAGACTGCCTGGGTGCTCAGCTTGACCCTGCCACTTCTAATTAGTAGGATGAATTTGGGCAAGTTAACGTACCACTCTGCCTCAGTTTCCCCATATGTAAAATAGGAAACATAATAGTACCTTCTAATAGAAGGAGGGGAGCCCTGGTAGCTCAGTGGTTAAGAGCTCAGCTGCTAACAAAAAGGTCAGCAGTTCAAATCCACCAGCCACTCCTTGGAAACCCTATGGGGCAGTTCTTCTCTGTCCTATAGGGTTACTATGAGTTGGAATGGACTCAACAGCACAAAATAACAACAACAAACCTAACAGGATTATTTTAAGCATTAGATAATACATGTAAAGCACTTAAGCATCAGACCTGATGCACTGTACACATAAAGTACTAGTGATTACTATTATTTCTTATGATGTTATTATTATTATTATATATAATAATTATATAATTATTATTTAAACCAAACCCACTGCCGTCGAGTCCATTCCAACTCAGAGCGACCCTATAGGCCAGTGTAGAACTGCCCGCACCATAGAATTTCCAAGGAGCGCCTGGTGAATTCGAACTGCTGACCTTTAGGTTAGCAGCCGTACCACTTAACCACTACGCCACCAGGGTTTCCAATTATTGTTTATATAATAATAATAAAATAATATGTAATTATTATTATTCCATAGGTTCTATCAGGTTATGCCATGCCCGTTACCTTTCAATATCCTTCCAGAAAGATCACTACAATAGAATTACAGGTGAAAGGATACAAAATAAGCAACTGGAGTTCAACCCCTGCTCCTTAAAGTTATAAATACCTAGATCCTAAATCCAAAGCTATGCAGGTCCAGTGTCTTCCTCCACCTTGCTATTTTTCTGCTTGGGGCAAGAACTGAACACAACTGCGGTTGTATGATAAGAAGTAGTTAATAGCAAGAGTTCAAAGTCAGAGAGACCTGGGTCAGATTCTGACTTCCCACCTATTAACCACATGAGCTTATTTAAGCCAATTATGTGACCTCTTCTAGCATCAGTTTCCTTAAAGGTACAATAGTAATATAAATACCTCATGAGATAAGTGGAAGATAAATTGTACAGATAAGTGCTTACCATAATGCTTGGTACATAGTGTGTGCTCAGTAAACGTAGTATGATTTTTTTTAACTAAAACACAATTATTCTGGCCTTTTTTATAGTTTTTTTCTATAGTAAGAGAAGAAGAGTAAAGAGAAGCTGAATAACCAACTCAACCAGAATTATCCACGCTATTATAATAACATCATAATTCATCTTCTTGTCTTTAGCTTTGCCCTTTCAATTCACCCCCTCACAATATTACCAGAACATTCTTTCTGAAATAAAAATCTGGCTGTAATAGCTAGAATCCAGAGATGGTCTCCAACAGTCCCACTCCTCCCTGCATGCACATGTCACTCCTCCCATCAGGGATGGATGCTGTGTCCCCTCCCCATGAATCTGGACTGTGCCTGTGATAGCTTTGACCAATAAAATGCAGAGGAAATGGCCTCCTGGGACTCCTGAGTCCAGGCATTAAGAAGACCTGGTAGCACATCTTGACCAAAGTAAACGATGCCACTAAGAAGCCTGTAAGAGAAAAGGATGTTTGAACTAAAGAATATGACATATAATTTGGCAACAACACCAAAGATAACCAAAAAACAAGTGTATGTCACATACGTATGTGTATAGGAATATATGTGTACACGTAGGTACAGGTGAGTACATATATATGCACAGAAAGGAGTATCTATGGATAGGTACAGGTGAGTAAATATGTATGAACAAATAGAAGTATCTATATATACGTGTACATACGGATATGTGTGTGTATACACACATATGTATACACACATATTCATAGAGAACACAGTTACAAATACTTCTTGGACATAACCAAACATCCTGAGAGAATGGTTTTCTGGGTTTGAAGGCTTAGGACTTTAGTTTCGGGGGATAACTCAGTCAATTTGCACCACAAAGTTCATGTTCTACATCCTAGTAAGATGAGTAGCATCTGAGGTCTTAAAAGCTTGTGGAGTAGCCATCTAAGATACAAGTATTGGCCTCTACTCGTCTGAAGCAAAAGAGAAAGAAGGAAACCAAAGTCTTGGAGAAGAAACTAGTCTACAGGGCTAATAGCTTACATGAGCCACGGCCTCATCTACTCTAAGACCAGAAGAACTAGATGGTGCTCGGCTACCACTACTGACCATTCTCATCAGGGCCACAACAGAGGGACCCTGGTACAACTGGAGAAGAATGTAGAACAGAACTCAAATTCTTAAGAAGTCCAGACTTACTGGACCAGTTGAGACTGGAGGACTCCCAAAAGTATTGCCCTGAGGTGCTCTTCAAACCCTGAACCGAAACTATCCCCTGAGGTCACCTTTTAGCAAAATAATATGTTGTCACACAAATTAAAGAAATTTATCTGTGAGTATGCTGCTCCATTAAAAAACATCTACATGAGACCAAAAGGTCAATAATTACTCTAAAGCAAAGATGAGAAGATAAGGGGGAAGAGAACTGGACATAGACCAGAATGCAATTAAAGAGAATGTTGACACACAGTGAAAAATTTAACTACTGTTGCTGAAAAATTTGTGTAGAAATTGTCAAAGAGAAATCTAATATGCTATGTAAACTTTCACTGAAGATACAATAAAATATTATTTAAAAAAGAAGAAGGCAGCGGTCTGGCAGCTTCTGTTTTCTGCCTCTTGGAGCCTTGACCCACCAAGGACAAGCTACTCTGCTAGAGAGAAAGGCTACAGGGAAAGACCCTAATGGATGAATACCAGATGGAGAGAGAAAGAGAAGACACACGGGGAACACCAAAACATCAGACATCCAGCTCCAACCATTCCACTGCGACTGCACGAGACACCCCAAGCCAGACCAGCGGAAGAACCACCCAGCTGCGCCCTAGCCAACCTGTGGACTCATGAGATATAATAAAATGGTGTTGGTTAATCAGTAAAATTTGGGCGGTTTGTTATGTAGCGAAAGAGCTGAAACACTGAGCATGTCACTGCCCTCCTTAAAACCCTGGGCTCTCCGTACTACATTTCTTAGCATGGCCTACGTGGAACTTTCATGAGCTGTGTGACTGATACAAGCTATCTAATCTCTCTGTGCACTTCCTTTCCCATGTGTAAAATGGAGATAATAATCCTCATAGGACCGCTGTGAAAATTAAGAGATAACATGTGTAAGACACATGGGAAAGTGTCTGGTGTATTGTAAGTGCTCAATACGTGTTAACTATCATTGGAGTCCCTGGGTGATATAAATGGTTAACGTACTCGGCTGCTAACTGAATGGTTGGCAATTTGAGTCCACTCAGAGGCACCTCAGAAAAAAGGCTGGGGTGATCTACTTCCGAAAGACCAGTCACTGAAAACCCTAAGGCGCGCAGCTCTACTCTGACACCCGTGGGGTTGCCATGAGTCGGAGTTGACTCAACAGCAGCTGGTTATCATTATCATCACCATCCTCATATCATCTTGCACCTCCCTATCACTCCAGCCTCCTCCTCATCCTCCCTTCATGCCCACTCTGGGGTGCCAAAAAAAATAAAAACGAAACCTGTTCCCATGGAGTTGATTTCGACTCACAGAGAATCTACAGGCTGTAACCTTTTTGGAAGCAGGCTGCCACATTCACATCTTTCTCCTGTGGAGCAGCTGGTGAGTTTGAACCACGAACCTTCCAGTTAGCACCAAGTGCTTGACAACTGCACCATCACAGGGTTCCTTCTATGAGGTACTGTCATACTAAAATATTCTTTGTTTCCCCAATATGTCACATTCTCTTCACAATGCCTTACATTCTATTCCTTCTGCCTGGAATGTCCTCCCCCCACCACCATCAGCCTGGAAAATTACCACATGTCCTTCTGCGGCCCCTTCTTAGATCTCCCCAGTCAGTTAGGTGTCGCCCTAGTGCTCCTCGGAACACCTAGTTCTTTTGTTTGTTGAGGGACTTACCACACTTTGCTGCGTGTGAACCTGTCTGTCTCCACAGCTAGACTCTAAATCCTTTAAGAATAGAACCATGCTCAATTCACATGCCAGCACGGAGCATGGCACACAGTAAGCTCTTAATACATGTCTCAGAAAGGGAAGGAGGAAGGAGCCTGCTTTTAGAGACAGAGGCTCTCAACAAGCAGGGGTAAGGGGGTGGGATTTTGTCCCCCAGGAGACATATGTCAATACCTGGAGACATTTTTCATTGTCACAACTTGGGATGTGCTATTGGTACGAAGTGGATAGAGGCCAGGAAAGCTGCTACGTATCGTACAACGCACAGGACAGCTCTCCTCACACCAGCCCCGCAACAAAGAATGATCTGCCTAAATGTCTGTAGTGCTGAAGTTGAGAAGCCCTACTTTAGAGGATCATCACACACATTCTAGAGAGAGCCAACGGGCTGAACATACATGTGCTCAATAGCCTGGATGCCCATGCCCACCCCTCTCCCAGCTCAGCCCTCTCATGGAACCTGAGAGTACCGGGAACGGTTGTTATTAGCTGCCAGTGAATCAGGCCGCCCCATCCATGGCAACCCCATAAACAACAAAAAGCAATGCTGTGCAGTCCTGTGTGATCCCCAGGATCAGTTGTGGATCAGTCCACTGTGATGATTTTCAAAGCAGTATTGCCAGGTCTTTCTTCCTAGTCTGTCTTAGTATCCAAGCTCCACTGAAACCTGTGCAGTATCATAGCAACACACAGGCCATCACTGACAACATGAGTGGTGGCTCTGCATGAGGTGCATTGGTGGGGAATGGAACCCAGGTCTCGTGCATGGAAGGCAAGAATTCTACCACTGAGCCACCTCTGCCCCCATGGGGAAGAGTACTGTGGACAAATAAGAGTTTAAATCTGGTCTCATTTTCCACACCCTCTGGTCCCTTCCAGCCCTGATTGGCAGTCTATAGTTCTGCAGTTGGATGATGCCTGCTGTTTCTTTCTTGGCCAAAAGATGTTCAGTCAGTGCTGCACAGACTTTCATGTGCCAAGAAGGAAAAATTCCAGAGAGGCCAACCTGAGTCACTCAGAGTTTGTGCTACGTCCTGGATCTCTCAGGATTTACGTGAGCTTGCGTGCCTGAGAAGCAAGCTCCCAGCCTGTCCAGGTAGGCAGGCAGCCAGCAGATTGCAGAAGAAACAGGATGGGGCAGGGGGAGGTGGCCCTTGAAACCTCTGTGGATAACTTAACTCTCATATAAAGAGGCCTCTCTGTCTGTCAGTCAAAGCACATTGTGTCTTTGCCAGGGATCAGGGAGAAGTCTGTGACACCTGCTCCTCTGTTTCCAGGAAAGAGTGGTAAGAAACCTCACCTGCTGAACAATGGCTTCTGTGAGGCAGAAGTCCTGCCGAAGAACAATGAGCGGCGTTGAAGCCCGTGGCTCCTCTGGAGGGCTTGGTTTTGCTGTTTTTAATTGCCTTAAAGAGGAAGTATGAGGCATTGGTAGTTCACTGGTAGAATTCACGCCTACCATGCGGGAGACCCAGTTCAACATACCCTGGGGGTGGCACAGGACTGGGCAACAGTTCACTCTGTTGTGCGTGAGGTCACCGTGAGTCAGAGTCAACTTGATGTCAACTAACAACAAAAAAAGGAAGTAAACTAGCATAGTGATAAAAAATCTAGTCCTTGGCATCAGACAAGAGTCCCAGCTCTGTCGCTGACCAACTGCGTGATCCTGGTAAATGACTTATTGTGTCTAAGCCTCAACTGTGAGATGGGAGCAATAATATTATCTGCTTCATAGGGTTGTTCTGGCGATGGACTGAGATAATGAATATAGAGTAAAGTTTAGTGGCAGTTATTACTATGACAGGATGTTATGGGATGAGTGAAGAGGCGAGGAATATGATGAATCACACTAAATTCTGGCATACATGCATATAGCCAGGTGGGATGCTGGTGAGTTAGAGTACGGAGAGCTAACGCCTTTATAGCTCTCAACACGTGCTTACAACTGCTCTCCATGCTTTACGTGCATTAACACACTTGATCCTCACAATGACCCTAGGAGACGGGTACTTTATTATTCCCATTTTATAGATTGGAAAAACGAGACACAGATGTTAAGTAACTGTCCAAGGCACACTTCTGGTAAGGGGCAGGACCAGTGTTTGCACAAGGTGGTTTGGCTCCAGGACTCCTACCCTTGACAGTAGACATGTTGTTGTTGTTGTTGTCGTTAGCTGCTGTGGAATGGGCCCCACCTCATGTCAACACCAGGCACAACCAGATAGTACCATTACGATCCATCAGTATTCACCGGCTGATTTTCAGATTGTAGATCACCAGGCTTTTCTTCCTACTCCATCTTAGTCTGGAAGCTCCCTGAAGCCTGTTCAGCATTATAGCAACACACGGCCTCCACTGACAGACAGGTGGTAGCTGCATACGAGATTCACTGGCTGGGAATCGAGCCCAGGTCTCACACATGGAAGGCAAGAATTCTACCATTGAACCACCACAGTCCTCCAGCAGTAGATATACTGCCCCTGAATGACTATTGAGAAGGGTAAGGGAATGGGAGGAGTGCCCCCGCCCCCAGCCCCAGTCTGCTGCAAACCCTTGCTCTGCTCCCAAACATCATCTCCACTCCCAGAGGACAGAGCTTTGCAACTGCCAAGCAGGGAAGCACCTAGCTCCAGGTGGGACCAGCATAGGATGGTGTCTGTAAGGAAGGGCCCAGAAGAGGCTGTGGAGGACGTGGGCAAGAGATGCCACACAGTGGTAGGAAACAAATGGAACTCTGAATTGGACAAACTGGGACTCCACCCCAGCACCACCTGGTGACTGCGGGTGACTCTGGGTCCAGACACATACCTTCTCAGCACTTTATTTCTCTCCCTCTAAAGTAAGGGCTTAGACACAATCAAAACCCCTTTTAGTTCTAGAATTCTTGTACCATTTCTGGGAAGAAAAGGCTATGTCTGCAGCTGGGGCTTTGGTCAGATTCTATCTTAGGGGAAAGAGCGCCACCTACTGAACTGTTATGAGAATGTCGCACAGCATTAGGCTGGGACTAGGGAGACCAGGCTCCCAGTGGCTGCCCTGCCCCTCCTTAGCTGTGCTGACCTTCGACTCTCTGAATCTCAGAATCCTGATAGCTAAAATGACACCAAAAAATGATAATGTGGTAATTTTTATAATAGCTAACACTTTTTGATTGTTTATTACATTTATGGCCCTATTCTAAGTTTATTGGTATTAACTCATTTAATCCTCAAAATAACCATGTGGAGGAGGTACAGATAGGCTAAGAGATTTCCCCAGACTGCACAACTACATTTGAACTGTGGCACTGGCAAAGAATATTGAATATATTGTGGACTGCCAGAATAACTGACAAACCGGTCTTAAAAGCAATACAACCAGAATGAGCCTTAGAAGTAAAAATGGAGAGGCTTCAGCTTATTTACTCTGGATATATCACCAGGGAAGACCAATCACTAGAAAAGGACATCATATTTGGTAAAGTTAAGGGTCATGGAAAATGAGGGAAACCCTTAGTGAGATGCACTAACATAATGGCAACAACAATGGACTCCAACATGCCGAGGATGGTGAAGACGGCACAGGATGGGGCAAAGTTATCAGTTCTGTTTTACATAAGGTCACCAAGAGTCAGAGCCTAACAACAACAGCAACCAAGAACAACAGCACAGCTAACTCCATCAAGGGACAAGAGACCACATCAATTAGGAACGGCGACAACAATAACATTTGTAAGGTGATTCACATGTGATAAGGATTACCTCGTTTAATCCTCACAACAACCCCCTGAGATAGACATGATTATTCTCATTTTACAGTAAGGAATCTGAAGGCCACTCAGTCAGCAAATATTTGCCCACTGCATGCCAAGCACTGTACTAAGCCCTAGGAGTGCCCATAAATAAGGGGCTCAGAGACCCACATCTTCATGGAGTTCTCTGCCTCTCAGAGGAGGGAGACATGACTAAGTACTCATGTGATGAGTAAACAATATGGGAAAATCTAGGCACCATAGGATGTAACTTGACCTGGGAGGGGAGAAAATGTCAAAAACGATTATACTCAGGGTCACATTGCTCCCAAGCTCTTCATGAATGCATCGTCATGGAACACAGCACACTGTTTACGCCTGTTTGTCCACATCTGTCTCCCCATTTGGCATCTAAGCTCCTTGAGAACAGTGGTTTATGCCTAAGGAGACTTGAGTGCAGCAAAGTTGCACGACTTGCCCAAGGTCACATAGTTGGTAGGCAGCCCAGTCAGGATTTCAGGCCCGGTATTCTCACTCTAAAGCCTGTGCACTTAGTCCCCATGCACCCCTGTGCCTTGGCTTTCCCTGCCTCCTCCTCTTTTCCTACACTGAGCACCCAAGCATTGCCTGGCTGGCATGACAGTTGTCACGTAAGAAGGCTGGGCAAGACTACTGAATGATGAGAAACCATTTGGGGAGGGAGGCCCAATCACCCTAGTGTCCCAGCTGAGCAGCCACAATGACCTCAGGTGAGACCAGCAGAATTGGCTGGTCAAACCACACAATCATGACGAAGAATACATTATTGTTGTTTTTAACCACTAAATTTTGGAGTGGTTTCTGATGCAGCACTAAATAACTGAAATAGCCTCTGATCCCTATTTCCGGGTCAGCTCCACTACCCTCTTTCCTCCTTTGCTTCATGCACTTTAGATAACCTTGGGAATAATGGCCCTCCCTGCTCAGCTTGACTGCCACCCTAATGTTACACTGCCCTACAGAGTAGCCGCCAACCTTGAGCTCTCAGGGGGAATCCAGACAATTAGGACCAATGTCATTCACCTGACTTTGAAAAAAACTGAGAGAAAACTACAAGGAACTGGTATTGCGCTAGCATGAGCGTTCATGTATTCAGTCCACAAATGTCTACTGAGCACCTGTTATATGCTAGGCACATGAAACTGTTGTCATTTAAAAGATTCCATAGAGGACCTTGAAATCCACTCATTGCGTCTCATTTAACAATTGATTAATCAGAATTAATACTGTCATAGAATTTTTTTTAACAGTCTCTTGTTATAGAGATAAGAACACTGAGGACAAGAAAAGTAAAATAATTTCTCTGAGACCATTAAGCTAACTAGTGACAGAACCAAATCAGGGCCAGGTCTCCTTTTCCTTACAGAGGACAGATAGGGATAAACAAGCACTTCCCTGGATGAAGGCGGGTAAATACCAGAGTTGCTCGTGGACAGAGCTGTGTATCATTTTTATAAAAAAGCCAGAATGTCCAGTCTAGTGGACATTTATGGGTTCCTTATAGGGTCTCTATGAGTCGGAATCAACTCGATGGCAATGGGTGTATGTGGTTTTTTGTTTTTGCTAGCAACCACACCCCCCTTTTCCTGTCAACGGTAGCCTTAGTTCTTATCCTCCGCCACACAGTTTGGGTTGGATTGGCCCACCTTCAGCTCCAGAGCTGTACTCTGGCTGGCTTAAGTTAATCAACATATCCCACCACTGACCACAGTAATTGACTTAGGGATGGGCATGCAACCCAATCACAGCCAATGTTACTCAGGAGATGTTTGCTAGATGATGCTTCTGGAAAGAGAAGCTTCTGCAGGAGCTAGTGAAAGAGATATCCCCTTTTCCCAAGGTTATAAGGTCTGGAACTGCTACAACCAGTTGGTACCACAGGACAAGAACCTGCAGTCACCATGTGGAGCCTAAGCATGAAAAACCACTGAAGGCTGAGCAGAGGGATGGAATGAACTGGGTCCTTAGTGACATCATTTTAGTGGTTGGCTTAGGCCACAGCTGAAACTAGCCCTAGCCCTGAACTTTTCGGTTCTTCTTGGCTATAAGAGGTATTAAATTCTTTTAATTCTTTGAACTGCTTAAATACGTTTTCTGTCACTAGCAACCAAAAGATTTCTAAACTTACACACAACGACACTCCCAGGTTTAAAAAAGATATCTGAACTTCCAGCAGGTTAATAGCTAATTGTGATAAACTCTAGGAAGATAACTGTGAAGAGGTAGGAATATGCAGAAAAGGGGCAGGTGAATATTGATACCTACAAAATGCAAGGTAAAAATCTACACCAAATGACACAATACGAGCTATTAATCACAACCCAGGGAAGAGATCTTGGCATGGCTGTAAACCACCAGTCAGCAAACTTTTCCTATAAAGAGCCAGCTAGTATATATTTTGAACTTCAGGGGCCATACGGTGTGTCACAATGACTCAACTCAGCCTTGTAGTACAAAAACAGCCATAGATAATATGCAAATGAATGTGTATGGCTGTGTTCTGATAAAACTATATTTATGGACACTAAAATTGGAATTCCATATCATTTTCAGGTGTCATGAAATATTCTTCTTTTGATACATTTTTTTAAACTCTTAAAAATGTAAAAGCCATTCTCAATTCACAGGCCATACAAAAACAAGCAGCAAAGAAGCCCTGGTGGTGCAATGGTTAAGTGCTCAAAGATTGATACATTTTAAAAAAAAAAAAAACAGGCAGCGAGCTGGATTTGGCCAATGGTTGGCCCATTGTTGACCTCTGCTGTAAAATATTCCCTAAAGTTAATGATGCTGGGGCTGGGTGGGAGTTAGAGGGGAGTACCCACACATTGCCACAACCTACCCTGCTATAATAAAACTACTAGTCCAGTTGCCTTTGAATCAATTCTGACTCATGGCAGCCTTATGTGTGTCAGAGTAGAACTATGCTCCATACAGTTTTCAATATCTTGTTTTTTCTAAAGTAGATTGTCAGACCTTTCTTTCAAGGCACCTCTGGGTAGACTCAAACCACTAACCTTTCCGTTAGCAGCTGAGCACATTAGCCATCTGCATCACCCAGGGACTTCCCCTGTTATAGTACCAGGAGTATTTTCTGTTTGTCGGTGCTTTGCCTTTAGGATTGAACAGATTGTAACTGTAACTTCTCTATTATTTCTAAAATAATTTACATGCGTGCTAATGCAGCCACTTACCAATGCAGACAGCTCAACTGGATGGGTAACTGGAAGTTCAGCGGTGTCACGATTTTGTATCTAATCCGCACAAATGTCTACACACACAGGTCATGGGGGCCGCAGCTTTCCTCCATTACACTGAAAAATTGACACTTAGCTGGGATTGAATTTTTGCTGCCTGTTATTTTACTACAACCAATGACAGTGAATATCTCTGGGTCTAGCCAAGTGCTTAAGCCTTCATTTGCTCATTCAACAAACTTGTACTGAGCCAGACATTGGGCAGGACACTGGAAGCAATTGTGAACAACATGACTATGGTCCCTGCTGTCACAAAACAAACTGATTAGCAGGGGAGACAGATCACTGAACAGACCATTCTCTACCCAGCAGCTGAGTGATCTTTTAAAACAGAAAACAGATCATGTCCCTCCTCTGCTCAAAATCCTCCGTTGCCCCCGCCATTTCACTCAGACCTACAAAGTTCTGTGTGATCTACACCTCAACCCCAAGGCCTCTCTGATCTCAGCCTCTCCTTCTCTCCCCAACCCTTACTCCACAGCACCCACATTTGCTTCCTTGCTGTTCCTCAAACACATCAAGCCCTGACCTCAGGGCCTTTGCACTTGCTGTTCCTGTCACCTGGAATGCTTTTCCCCCAGATATCCACACGGCTTGTTCATTCATCTCTTTCAAGTCTTTGCTTAAATGCCACCTCCTGAATGAGTCTTCGCTTACCAGTTTATTAAAAATTGTAACCATTTGGTAATAGGGAACCTAAGATTGAGAACGGAGAGAGTTGACATGTCTTGGGGTTGTTAACCAATGTCATAAAACAGTATGTGTACTGTTTAAGGAGAAACTAGTTTGTTCTGTAAACCTTCATCTAAAGTACAAAAAAAAAAGTACAACAACAACAAAAAATAGACAAAGTAACCATTTCCCTGTCAGTCTTTATCCTCTTTCCCCAGTTTTTTCTACTTTGCACTTACCTACTTTTAATATGGCTTATAATTTACTTGTTCCGTTTCTTACATATTTCCACCCATGTTCAACTTAACTCCTTGAGGGTGGGGATTTTTGTCTGTCTTGTTCACCACTGTACCTTCAATGCCTGGCACAGGCTTGGCACATAGTAGGCCCTCAATAAATAGCTGTTAAATGAAAATACAGTATGATCAATGTGATCATCTGCACACAAAGGAGCCTATGGGAATATTGAGGAGAGCTATCTAACCCAGTTGTGGAAGTTACCAGTCAACAAAAAGATGGGTAGAGGCTCAGGTAAAGACACATTCCCTGTTCTCCTGGGCACACAGAGCAGGAGAGAAAAAAGGACACACGCAATGAAACGGGTACAATTTAGAGTTTTTTGTGTTACTATAGAGTCCTTACAATATGTGTTCAGCCTGCTGCTCCTCTCCCCACAGCTGAAGGGCTGTGATCCTCCAACTCCGGGTTTGGCCCTACTCCCAATTCCCAGAACAAACTTGACCCAAAATGGCAAAGACATAAGCAGCTCCACCCCTCTTTATAGAAACCAGCAACAAGTTAGCCCTCCTTGACATAGGGGCAGAGGAGGCGGCCTGCCCTTGGGGCCTGCGTTCTGCTAACCAGATTTCAGCCTCATTCCCAGTGCTGGACCCCTGTCTTGGCAAATTCCCAGCCCCTCTGGACTCCAGCTGGCCTTGGTGTGACCAGTTTTATCAATAGGTCTCTTCCATCCTAAGTAAGAAAATACCCAACCCAAAAGGCTTCAGCACTAGGGGTATCTGTTGGCTTCAATAACTAAACACTCTAGTGGTTGGGCTAGCCTTAGGCGCAGGGTTCAAATGATGTCATCCTGACTGTTTCTCTTCTTTTCTCAGTTCTGTCTTCAGTTGGGTTGGCTTCTTTCCTCCTCAGGCTTCCCAAAGGTCCCCAGCTTCTGCCAGCTATTTCAGGCTTTACCTTGGGGTACCAAGCCGCTGCAGCACCTCCCCCTCACCTTCTCCCAAATTTAAGTACCAATAGGAAGAGGTAGTGCGCCTCTTCCACCAATCCCAGAAAAAGCTCCCCTGCATTTCATTGGCTCTGGCTGGGTCATGTGCCCATCTGTGAACCAATCACTGTGGCTTCTTCCCCCACCCCCAGGTTGGGGGACAGGGGAAAGGACCTGATCATTTGATTGGCCAGGTGGGAATCATGTGTTCTAGACTGGAGCTGAGAATAAAGCCTCACAGAGATCCTTCTGACTAAGATGAGGAGAAAGCACAAATCTGGGCTGGAACATGAAGAAAGCGGAATGGCTGCTGGGGAGGCAAACAATAACTTGTTATAGCAAGTTTAGTTCCATAGCCCTGCCTCTAGTAACCCAGCCAAAGAGATTAATAATAGTCCTTAACTGAACAATGTGTTACACTGTAAAAATGGCATGGTGCAGGAGTCTGATTTCCTCTAACTTCACAAGAGGGAGGGAGAATGAATCAAGGTGAACAGCCCAAGGCTTATTCCTATGAGGTGGAAGTCAGACATACCTCCTCTCTCCTACTTTTTTACCAATTCTGATGCCAGCTGTCCCTCTAACTGCACTCTCTACTTCTCTGCTGGGTTCAATAACCCAGCAAAACTAATCAATCCCCTCATTAGGGTTCCATACACCTTATTTGCATGGTCCCAAAGAACTCACAGACCATACTCACAGTTGTGAGGTTTATTAGGGAAGTACCAGGTTACAATTCAGGATCACGAGTGACTCAGGATACAGTTCTTCCATCAGGCAGCCTCTTTTCAGCGTTGTCCACAGGCAGGCCTCTCTCTGACCCTCAGCCTTTCAGCCTCTCAATCTGGCTTCTGCCCTGCTTGGGCAAGTGCTACAAAGCTCTTTAGCTCCGCAAATAAGTACCGGGGTGGGGGAGGCACCCTACTCCACTAGGAAGCCCCCTGCCTGAAGGCACTCAGCTTTCTCGCTCGGTGGGTCAGCACACCCACTGTAACTGCCTTGTTCCACGGGCTAGGAAGCCTACTGCGCTGTCTCTCACCTGTCTCCTGGTTCTGCTGCCACCATTTCTCTGTAGCAGCTACTTGCTGTCTTGCACCATCTCCAGTGTTACAGCTCTCTGTTTCCTGGGTCTAGGAGGTTCTCAGCACAGGGACCCTGGCTCCTTTTGGACCCACTCCGTTCCCATCTCTTCTTGGTAGTAACGAAGTCCTCCCTTTCTGCCTCTGGGATGGCTCATTTTAAGCCTAGCAGGATGGCAAAGGAAACCCTCATGGCATAATGGTTTAGAGCTACGGCTGCTAAACAAAAGGTCGGCAGTTCGAATCCACCAGCCACTCCTTTGAAACCATATGGGACAGTTCTAGTCTGTCCTACAGGGTCTCTATGAGTCAGAATTGACTTGACAGCAAAGGGTTAAGATGGCAAAACTGACCAATCTCCTCATTAGGGTTCCATACACCTTATTCGCATGGTCCCATGCCCGTGGTATTTTCAATCGCCTTATATGCATGTGAATGTTGGACAACGAATAAGGAAGACAGAAGAATTGATGACTTTGAATTATGGTGTTGGCGAAGAATATTGACTATACCATGGACTGCCAGAAGAACAAACAAATCTGTCTTGGAAGAAGTACAGCCAGAGTGCTCATTAGAAGCAGGATAGCGAGACTTCATTTCACATGCTTTGGACATCTTATTAGAAGGGACTAGTCCCTGGAGAAGGACATCATGCTTGGTAAAGTAGAGCGTCAGCAGAAAGGAGGAAGACACTTAACAAGATGGATTGACCCAGTGGCTGTAACAATGGGCTCAAACACAGCAACAATTGTGAAGATGGCACAAGACCAGGCAGTGTTTCATCCCGCTGAACACAGGGTTGCAATGAGTCAGAACTGACTTGATGGCTATGAACAACAACACCCCCACAAGGATGTACCTTATTTGCATTATTAGCAAGCTGCCCAATCCCTTTGGTGGGCCACAAGCACCTTATTTGCATAGTCCCACACAATCATTTGGTAAGAGTTACAAGGCCAAGGTGAGAAAGGCCATATAAAAGCAATCCATTGCACCCTGCGTAAAACTTGCTGCCACATTCTACAATATTAAAAAATAAATGGTGAAATCAACGATGCTAAAATGAATAGCCAAGACATACAAAATATACGTAAGCCATTAAAACATATCGGGACCTAAATGATGATGACTTTTCAATATAATTTGCTTTCAGGATTAAAAAAAAAAGTAATGCCATCAATGTGCCCCTAAAAGAACAGGAAAAACAGGATAAAATTAGGGAAGATTCGGGAAGGGAAAAGACATGATATGCCTATTCCATGAATTGAATTTCATCCTCCAAAAATATGTGTCAGCTTGGCTGGGCCATGATTCCCAGTATTGTGTGGCTGTCCTCCGTTTTGTGATCTGATGTAATTTTCCTCCATTTCGTGATTTGTTGTAAATCCTGACCTCTACGTGTTAATTGGAGCCCTGGAGGCACAGTGGTTAATAACTTGGCTGCTAAGCAAAAGGTCAGCAGTTCGAATCCGCCAGCTGCTTCTTGGAAACCCTATGGGGCAGTTCTACTCTGTCCTACAGGGTCGCTATGAGTTGGAATCAACTCCACAGCAACAGGTTTGGTTTTTTGGTTTATGTGTTAATAAGGCATGATTAGATTATGCTAATGAGAGTTTGGTTATGTTTGTTACGTAAATGAGGCAGGATTAGGGTGGGATTCAACACCCTTATTCAGTTCACAGCCCTGAGCCAATATAAGGGGAGTTTTCCTGGGGTGTGGCCTGTATCACCTTTTATCTAATAAGAGATAAAAGTAGAGAGAAGTGAGCAGGGAGAGGAGGGACCTCAGTACCACCAAGAAAGAAGAGCTAGGAGCAGAGTGTGTACTTTGGACCCAGAGTTCCTGTACTGAGAACCTCCTAGACCCAGGGGAAGACTGAAGCCAAGACACATGGAGAGCTCCAAGGGATGCTAGGCTCACCAATGTTGAAAAGAGGCAAGGGTCTTTCCCCTAGAGCCAGCACCCTGAATTCAAATTTCTAGCCTCCTAAACTGCAAGAGAATAAATTTCTGTTTGTTAAAGCCATCCATTTGTGGTATTTCTGTTATAGCATCACTATATAACTAAGACACCTATTATCAAAATCCCATTTCAACAGACCCCAAAGGCTGTCTGAAGTCCTCTCTGGGAATGAAATTTTGCTCTGTAAAATATTTCATGAAAGTGGGTCACTACTAGAGCCCTAAACTGTTTTCTTATATAAAGATTTGCCCCACATGATTTTTAAAAGCTGGACTTTTAAGTTAAGCTACTATTTTTGGTCATCTCAAGGAATGCATCAAATAAAATGTTTAGAAATCAGCTATCCAAACTATTTCTAAAATTATTTTAAAACATTTGATGTAGTCATTGTTCTGCCCTGTAACTACTCCCTGCTAAGCATCTTGAGGCAAGAGAGGAGGCTGGAGGAAGGGATTTTTTTTTAAGCCTGAGAAACTGAGACTTCCCTGCATTTCAAAGCACAAAGGCCTATTATTCAAGGAAAGGGGCCAGGGAGGCAGAGCAATTCAATTTTGTAGGCCACCCTGTACTTCTTCCTTTCTCCTGCCAAATCAAGGATCACACCAATCCCAAAGGGACTTCAATGGGGCAGTGCTCTGTGAAAAAGTGAAAGCAGTCGAGGAAAAAGAAGGGGCCAGCCAGAAGCCAGGCTCTTCCTAGAGCCTGGGGAGCACTCATTACACTTGAATGGAGCCAGTGAAAGGAGCCTTTGCAGAGCGGCCTTGGGGGAGGGGGACGCCAGGCTGCCGTGGACTCCATTCATGCTCCCATTGTAAATTCCATCTGTGTACTATCATTTCCTGACCCAGAAACAGGGAAATGTTTTGGCCATAAACTTCCCCAAGAGCTTGCCTGGCCACAAAATCATTTCCTCTGAAGCTGACCAGCTCCTTGGAGATTTTAAGACCATGTTTGCCTACGATTCCCTCTCCTCACTTACTAAAGGGTCTTCTCCCCACCTCTCTGTTTTCCTTCCAGACACTGGATTCTCAGTGAAGAGAAATGAAACTAGAATGGTTCTGAGGAAAACTCTGGGGGAAATGAGAAGCTCTTCCATCCTCATATAAGAAGTGTAAAATATCTGGCTGGCCCAAAGAGTATCATAGAGTTGAAGTTAGCCAAGCGTCAAGCAGCAACCATAAGTCTGGGAAACAGAGGCTGTAAGTAAGGAGAGAAGGCAGGAAAGATGGAGAGCAGAGCCGTGGTTCTCTGGCTCTAGAATGCATCAGAATTACCTGGAAGTGTTTCTGATTCTGGGCTGGGGCCTGGGGATTTTCGTTTCTACCAAGTTCCCAGTGATGCTGATGCTGCTGGTCCAGGGACCACGCTTTGAGAACCACTGATATAGGCAGTGGCAATACCAGGCCTCAGGGGTCAAGTAGGATGTTAGATACATTCAAATGTTCAACATCTGGATGCAAACTCAGTAAACACAATCTCCACCACCTATCTGTCAGTTTGTCATCTTATGGTGGCTTGCATGTTGCTATGCTACTGGAAGCTCTGCCACCAGTATTTCAAATATCAGCAGGGGCTCCCACAGTGGACAGGTTTCAGTGGTGCTTTCAGACTAAGACCAGACTAGGAAGAAAGACCTGGTGATCTACTTCCAAAAATTGGCCAGTGAAAATCTTACAGATCACAACAGAACGTTGTCCAATTCTCTTTTGCTTTTAGGAAGGAGGACATCATGTTTGGTGAAGCTGAGGGCCAGCAAGGGTGAGGGAGACCCTCAATGAGATGGACTGGCATAATAGCTGCAACGATGGACTCAAACTTGCCAGCAATAGTGACGATGACGCAGGACCAAGCAATGCTTCAATCTGTTGTACATAAGGTCACCATGAATTGGGGTCCCCTCAATGGCAGCTATCTATCTCTATCTAAATATGGGCTAGACTTTACCACTGGACTAAACCAAAAGCTAAGAAGTTTCCTGAATACAATCAAACACTTCAAGGGACAGAGTAACAGTGGCGGGGTTCTGGGGACCATGGTTTCAGGGGACATCTAGGTCAACTGGCATGACAAAATTTATAAAAAAAACGTTCTACATCCCACTTTGGTGAGTGGCGTCTCAGATCTTAAAAGCTAGCAAGCGGCCATCTAAGGTGCATCAATTCGTCCCAACCCACCTGGAGCAAAGGAGAATGAAGAACACCAAAGACACAGGAAAATATGAGCCCAAGAGACAGAAAGGGCCACATAAACCAGAGACTCCATCAGCCTGAGACTGGAAGAACTAGATGGTGCCTGGCTACCACCATGACTGTTCTGACAGGGAACACAACAGAGAGTCCCTGATGGAGCAGGAGAAAAGTGGGGTGCAGACCTCAAATTCTAGTAACAAAGCAGACTTAATGGTCTGACTGAAACTGGAGGGACCCCAGAGGACATGGCCCCCAAACTCTCTGTTAGCCCAAAACTAAAACCATTCCCAAAGCCAAATCTTCAGACAAAGATTAGATTGGACTATAAGACATAAAATGATACTGGTGAGGAGTGTGCTTCTTTGCTCAAGTAGACACATGAGACTAAGTGGGCAGCTGTTACCCAGAGGTGAAGACAGAGGGGGACAGGAGACAGTTGGATGGACACGAGAAATACAGGGTAGAGAGGAGGAGTGTGCTGTCACATTATAGGGAGAGGAACCAGCGTTACATAACAATGTGTGTATAAATTTTTGTACGATTTGAATTGTAAACTTTTACTTAAAGCACAATAAAATAAATAAATATGGGATAGGCTTACTGACTCACTGCTAAGAAACAGAATGTGGCAGAAGTGATGTTTTGTGATCTCTACTTGGCACTCTCTTGAGATGCTAGCCTTTGGAAATAAGGAACCATGTTGCAAGGAAGCCCAAGCAACATGGGGAGGGCACAAGTGGGTATTCGGTCAACATCCCAGCTAGGTCTTCAGCCAACAGCCAGCACCAACTGCTAGACAAGTGATTGAGCAAGACTTTAGATGACTTCAGCCCCCAGCCTTCCAATCTTCCAACTGAAGACTGTCCCAGGCATGTGGAGCAGAGGGTTGTTCTGCTGTACCCTGCCTGAATTCCTGACCCATAGAAATCATGAGATAAGAAACAATTTTTACTATTCTAAGCCACTAAGTTTTGGGGGTAATTTGTTAGATGGCAATAGATAACTAATATAAAGTCTGAGAACAAACAGCAGGTGGTTATTAGCTGAAGTGTTAATTCTCATCAAGTGATACTTGTCTGGAGAAAGTTGTATCTGGGTTGTGCAAGAAACAGCAGAGAAACTAAATTAGTTTTTTTTACCCATAGCATGGAAGTGGGAAGTGACAGCACTTGTGTTTTTATTCACCAGCCCTGGTCTAAGACAGAAACCATGGTGGCGCAGTGGTTAAGAGCTCGGCTGCTAACCAAAAGGTTGGCAGTTCAAATTCACCAGGGGGTCTTGGAAACTCTATGGGGCAGTTCTACTGTCTTGTAGGGTCGCTATAGGTCAGAATCAACTGGACGGTAATGGGTTTGTTTGTTTTTTTGGTCTAAGACAACTGACTACAAACCAGATAAAAATGTTCAAGGAGGAAAAGGTGGGGAGAAGGGGTAGCAGAAAAAGCACTGGACTTGGACGTAACACACAGAGTTTCAAATCTCAGCCAGCTACGCATCAGCCTTGGCAACTTAGACAAGCCACTTAATCTCTCTGGGTCTCAGCTCTTCATCTGTAAAATGACTGGGTTGTTTTGATGGTTAAATTAAATGAGATAATGACACAAACGTCTGGCAGTAGGTCCTCAACAAACAGGAGTGTGGCGGGAGTCATGGCGGACCCTAAGCAAACTTGGGGTGTGTGGGAGGGATTTGAGGTCAATTTGAGTTTCTAAAACATTATTTCAAGGCTTTACTTCCCAAGGTGTATTCTGTGAAATAGTAGTTCTGTGTGATGTTAATATGGTGTTCTGTGTAATATTGGTAATATAGGATGTTAATAGGTATTACACAAATAAAAAGAGTTCACTTACATATACTTATCATAGGACCGGTAATCTCATCCCTGGGCATTTACCTTAGATACAGGAAAACTTATGTTCACACAAAAACCTGTACGTGAATGTTTATGGCAGCTCTACTCGTAATCACCAAAGACTGGAAACAACTCAAATATCCTTCAACGAGATAAACAAACTGTGGTATACCCATACTACTACTCAGCGATAAAAACAAACTATTGATACATACAACAACATTGATGAGTCACAAAGGTACTACCTGAGTGAAAGAAACCAATTTCAAGAGTTACATATTCCATGATTCCATTTATGTGACATTCTTCAAGAAAAATATAGCAGTAGAGAATAAATCAGTGGTTACCAGGGGCTAGGGGTGCTTGAGAGGGTGTGACTATAAAGGGATAGCACAAGGGAGTTTTGGGGGGTGATGGAACTGTTCTGAATCCTGATTGTGGTAGTAGTGGTTACACAAATCTATGTGTGTGTGAAAATTCATGAAATTTTACACACGCAAAGTTAATTTTATCATATGTTATTTTTCAAAATAAAATTCAAAAGCATTTGCTTAAATTTGGGAAATATTGGGGTAAATAATATTTTTTTTACAACAGGATTTCTCAGAGCCTCTAATATGCTAATGAGTATTTGTGATTCTCAAAGACTGGGAGAGAATGTGCAGCATTTTCCCCAATGTCTTTCTCAGAGCATCACAAAAGCCTCACGTCTGGTAGCAGGTAGGAGCTGGTACCTAGATGTCTGGGCTCCAGGGCAGGCTAAAATGGCAGTTTGCTAATCAGATGCTACTTGACACTACAGTCTCAGTGCCCCATACTAATGCCAGGATGAGGAGGTACAGACAGTAAAAAGTAAGTAATGGATACTTCAATGTTTTAAAATTATATATATATATATATGTAAGTATATATCTACTAATGCACACAAATGTCTCTGTCTTTCTCTTTCTTCAACACACAGTTGTTCACATGTGCATATGTGTTGGAAAAAATTCGAGACTCTAGATGGATTTCTCCAAAAGGTTAAGAGGAGTTAAATCTGGGTGGTAAGCTATTGGATAACTTGAAATATTTTTTCTCCTTTTGCTTTTTTATATTTTCCAATTTTTCTGCAAGGAATATGTATTACTTGTAAAATAAACACACATCAAAAAAAATTAAAATAAGAACACTAAAATTGGCTATCATTCATTGAATACCTACTATGTGCCGGGAACTGTGCAAAGCACTTTCCATACACTACCTCTCTCATTTAATCCTCACCACTTAGTGAGAGGTACTATTACTATTCCTGTTTTAAAAATAAGGAAGCAAGGCCTGGGAGTAGTTTGCCCAGCTGGTATGACATGGATTGACTCTGGAATATAATTACAGATGCATATACCAAGGCTACCCTCATACGGACTCCACTCTAGGGGTGGCTGGTTTGGATTGCAGCTCTCTAGGAATTGGAACCCAGATATGACCACTTTCCTCAGTCCCGAATAGCTTAATAATTCTCTCCTAGACAACTATCCACACAGTAGATTGAAAAAAACTTGGCCACAATATTTTGAAACTCGTTCTTTCAAGAATCTATTTCCCCATTCCTAAAATCTGAGCTGGCCTTGAGACTTGTTTTGACCATTAGAATATGGTAGAAGTGGCACTGTCTAAATTCCAAAAGCCTTGCAGCTTCCACCTTTACTTTCTTGAAAGCAGTGTGTGAAGAAACCCAAAACAAAATGCCACATGGAGAGGCTCGACCATTGCTGCTATCCCAACTGAGCCCAGCCCCAAGCCAATCTTCCAAATGAATGTAGCCATACATGTGAGCCTAGGCAAAGCCAGCAGAAGAACTAACCACTAAACCCATAACCTATTGCCGGCAAATCAAACTGCCCCATAGAGTTTCCAAGGAGCAGCTGGTGGACTTGAACTGCTGACCTTTTGGTTAGCAGCCGAGCTCTTAACCACTGTGCCACCAAGCTCAAAGTAAAAACTAATATATTGTTATTAGTGTCAGCCACTAAATTGTACAGTGATTTGTTATCCAGCAATAGCTAGCTGATACGACTTGAATTTATGAAGTTGAGAGATCTCAAGTCATTGAAGTGCCTGTGCTGGTCTATTGCTACAAAGAAATACTAAAGAAACACAGTGGGGTAAAAGCCCTATCAGTGAGATTCTATTGTACCTCCTTTCCTAATAAAAACCCATTGCTGTTGAGTCAATTCTGACTCATAGTGACCCTATAGGACACAGATCAAACCCACACACTATGCCCAGAGAGTGATAATAGACCTCACACTTTCTTCCAAATAGACTAAAGATTTCTTCTTCTCAAAGTTGAACTATGCATGGTTAGGAAGACTTAACATAGTAGAAATGTCTATTCTACCAAAAGCCATCTATATATACAACGTACTTCTGCTCCAAATTCCAACGACATTTTTTAATGTGATGGAGAAACAAATCACCAACTTCATACGGAAGGGAAAGAAGCCCCGGATAAGTAAAGCATTACTGAAAAAGAAGAAGAAAGTGGGAGGCCTCACTCTACCTGATTTTAGAACATATGATACAGCCACAGTAGTCAAAACAGCCTGGTACTGGTACAACAACAGGCACATAGACCAATGGAACAGAATTGAGAACCCAGATATAAATCCATCCACATATGAGCAGCTAATATTTGACAAAGGCCCAGTGTCAGTTAACTGGGGAAAAGATAGTCTTTTTAACAATTGGTGCTGGCATAAGTGGATATCCATTTGCAAAAAAATGAAACAGGACCCATACCCTACACCATGCACAAAAACTAACTCCAAGTGGATCAAAGACCTAAACATAAAGACTAAAATGATAAAGACTATGGAAGAAATAATAGGGACAACGTTAGGAGCCCTAATACAAGGCATAAACAGAATGCAAAACATTATTAAAAATGACGAAGAGAAACCAGCTAACTGGGAGCTCCTAAAAATCAAACACCTATGCTCATCTAAAGACTTCACCAAAAGTCTAAAAAGACCACCTACAGATTGGGAAAGAATTTTCAGCTATGCCATCTCCGACCAGCGCCTGATCTCTAAAATCTATATGATTCTGTTAAAACTCAACCACAAAAAGACAAACAACCCAATTAAAAATTGGAAAGGATATGAACACGCACTTCACTAAAGAAGATATTCGGGCAGCTAACAGATACATGAGAAAATGCTCTCGATCAGATCATTAGCCATTAGAGAAATGCAAATTAAAACTACGATGAGATTTCATCTCACTTCAACAACCAAAAAAAAAAGGCTGGCATTAATCCAAAAAACACAAAATAATAAATGTTGGAGAGGCTGCGGAGAGATTGGAACTCTCATACACTGCTGGTGGGAATGTAAAATGGTACAACCACTTTGGAAATCTATCTGGCATTTCCTTAAAAAGTTAGAAATAGAACTACCATACAACCCAGAAATCCCACTCCTCGGAATATATCCTAGAGAAATAAGAGCCTTTACACGAACAGATATATGCACACCCATGTTTATTGCAGCACTGTTTACAATAGCTAAAAGCTGGAAGTAACCAAGGTGTCCATCAACGGATGAATGGATAAATAAATTATGGTATATTTACACAATGGAATACTACACATCGATAAAGAACAGTGATGAATCTGTGAAACATTTCATAACATGGAAGAACCTGGAAGGCATTATGCTGAGTGAAATTAATCAGATGAAAAAGGACAAATATTGTATAAGACCACTATTATAAGATCTTGAGAAATAGTATAAACTGAGAAGAACACATAAACTTTTGTGGTTATGAGTGGGGGAGGGAGGGTGGGACAGGGTTATTTACTGATTAAATAGTAGATAAGAGCTACTTTAGGTGAAGGGAAGGACAACACTCAATACAGGGAAGGTCAGCTCAATTGGACTGGACCAAAAGCAAAGAAGTTTCCTGGATAAACTGAATGCTTCGAAGGTCAGCAAAGCAAGGGTGGGGGTTTGAGGACTATGGCTTAAGGGGACATCTAAGTCAATTGCCAAAATAAATGCTATTAAGAAAACATTCTGCATCCCACTTTGAAGTGTGGCATCTGGGGTCTTAAATGCTAATGAGTGGCCATCTAAGATGCATCAATTGGTCTCAACCCACCTGGATCAAAGGAGAATGAAGAACACCAAGGTCACAAGATAATTATGAGCCCAAGAGATAGAAAGGGCCACATGAACTAGAGACTTACATCATCCTGAGACCAGAAGAACTAGATGGTACCCGGCCACAACCAATGACTGCCCTGACAGGGCGCACAACAGAGAACCCCTGAGGGAGCAGGAGATCAGTGGGATGCAGACTCCAAATTCTCATAAAAAGACCAGACTTACTGGTCTGACTGAGACTAGAAGAATCCCGGCGGTCACAGTCCCCAAACCTTCTGTTGGCCCAGGATAGGAACCATTCCCGAAGACAACTCATCAGACATGGAATGGACTGGACCATGGGTTGGAGAAAGATGCTGATGAGGAGTGAGCTACTTGTATCAGGTGGACACTTGAGACTGTGTTGGCATCTCCTGTCTGGAGGGGAGATGGGAGGGTAGAGAGGGTTACCCATAAAAAACGGTCACGAAAGGAGAGACTGGAAGGAGGGAGCGGGCTGACTTATTAGGGGGAGAGTAAATGGGAGTATGTAGTAAGGTGTATATAAGTTTATATGTGAAAGACTGACTTGGTTTGTAAACTTTCACTTAAAGCACAATAAAAATTATTTAAAAAAAAAAGGTTTAACTCTGTCCAATGGAACAGATACTTCTGAGAAAGTGTAAAAGATAATGCAAGAAAGAATGGGAAGACAGCTCTTCCTACAAGAAAACAAGCAATTGTTTGCATGAGAAAATGTATACTGAAACCAATTAATATTTTTTCCTTTACTTTTACAGCACATTAGGTTTTTCTTCCAAGATTTATTGAGTCATAAAACATATTAACTGTAGCAGGCTGAGTTTCAATTAAAGGCAGAAGGCAAGGGTCATTTACCTACAACGAAACACTTCTTCAATGATAACAGTTCATGAGCAAAAGGAACTTGCTGCAAGGATAATATAACAAATTATTACTATAGCTGTCATTTTTACTCGGGTACAAATGGTTCTAGACCAGAAAATCATATTAGCTCAGAGAATGATATGGAACACATTGCTAATACCAGGAGATGTTTTTGCTTGTGGGTAACTCCCTATCAGAATCAGCAGTCCTAATGATAGGAAGGAGTCCCTAGGTGCTGCTAACAGTTAACACGCTCACTGCTAACCCGAAAGTTAGAAATTTGAGTTCACCCTGAGGCACCTCAGAAGAAAGGCCTGGAGATCTACCTCCGAAAAATCAGTGATTGAAAACCCAATGGAGCACAGTTCTCTGACACACGTGGGGTTGCCTTGAGTTAGAATCAACTGGAGGGCAACTGGTTTTACTGGGTAAATGATAGGAAAAACAATAGTTTCTTGATTTATCATCTCTCTTGATAGGATGACATATCTCTTGACAGGATGACATAGTATATTTTAATTTTACGAAATACCAGGATGTCATCACAAATAATCAAATTATAGTCTGCTTTTTTAAATCCTTTTTTTTTTTTTCTTAGAAAGGAGGAACGCAAAACAGTAACAAAGTCATCAGAATCACTGATATAAAGCATTGTGATTCATTGAAAGCAACAACACCCTCTGCACCCTTTGATAGCCCAAGATTGGAACCGTTCTCAAAACCAACTCTATAGACAGAGATTGGTCTGGACTATAAGACAGACTGATGTTGGTGAGGAGTGAACTTCATGGCTCAAATAAACACATGAGACTATGCGGGTGACTCCTGTCTGGTGGCAAGATGAGAAGCAAGAGGGAGAGAGGAGCTGGTTGAATGGACACGGGGAATACAGGGTAGAGAGGAGGAATGTGCTTTCTCATTAAGAGGAGAGCAGCTAGGAGTACACAGCAAGGTGTGCATATCTTTTTGTATGAGAGACTGACTTGATTTGTAAACTTTCACCTAAAGCACAATAAATAAATTAAAAAAAAAAAGCAACAACACTGACAAAATACTGCAGCAGTGTTTGGGGTTCCATGATGACAACCTTTTTAGGGAGAAAGCCTGTCATGGGGAAAGGATACAGATGGTATCTCTAACTTCTTCACAGCAGGTCGCTTTGCATTCCTTACTCTTTTAAGTGCTATCGAAGTAACACCCTCTCAGTCCTTCCTTCCTCTCCATTTCTCATATTTCTTGGCCTGTTCCCTTTGTTGATTTCAATCACTTGGCCCCTTCTATTTCCTCCTTTTCTTGAACCTCAATCCTCCCCTTTCTGCCTTACCTGTTACACAAAGGCCATAACTGCTACTCACATGACCCCTCAGCATTTCTCTGCTGTTAGCACAAAGAAAGAATCCTCTCTCAGACAGGGTCAGGTTACCAAGCAATTTCCCACGTCCTTCTTTTTCCAAAGATACAGCATCTCTTTCTCTTTCTCGCTTCCTAAGCATCTGATCTGTGATAATGAGTGCATCCGGTTAATGTTAAGATGGAGTGAAAGTAGACTTAATCTTAAGCAATTTTTTTAAAATTGTGGTTTAGGTGAAAGTTTACAGCTAAAGTTAATTTCCATTAAAAAATTTATACACATATTGTTTTGTGACATTGGTTGCAATCTCCACAATGTGACAACACGCTCCCCCTTTCCACCCCAGGGTTCCCTGTGTCCATCTGTCCAGTTCCTGTCCCTTCCTGCCTTCTCATCTTCTTTTGGGGTAGGAGTTGCCCGTTTGGTCTCATATATTTGATTGAACTAAGAAGCATGTTCCTCATGTGTATTATTGTTTGTTTTATAGGCCTGCCTAATATTTGTCTGAAAAGTGGGCTTAGGGAATGGTTTCAGCTCTGGGTTAGCAGAGTGTCCAGGGTCCATAGTCTCAGGAGTTCCTACAGTCTCCTTCAGACCAGGAAGTCTGGTCTTTTTTCCTGAATTTGAATTCTATACTACATTTTTCTCCCGTTCTGTCCGGGACTCTCTGTTGGGATCCCCGTTAGAGCGGTCAGTGGTGGTAGCTAGGCACCAACTACTTCTTTTGGGCTCAGGCTGGTGGAGTCTCTGGTTCATGTGGTCTTTTAGGCCTTTGGTCTAGTATTTTCCTTGTGCCTTTGGTTTTCTTCATTCCCCTTTCTCTGGACAGGACGGGATGTATCTTAGGTGACCACTCGCAAACTTTTAAGAGCCCAGACGTAAGCAACTTTTAAATGGTTCTTTTATACATTTCCCTAGAGTGGTAACAGACCACTTTCAACACACATAAACCAAAAACCAAACCCAGTGCCGTCGAGCCGATTCCGACTCATAGCGACCCTATAGGACAGAGTAGAACTGCCCCATAGAGTTTCCAAGGAGTGCCTGGTGGATTCAAACTGCTGACCCTTTGCTTAGCAGCTGTAGCACTTAACCACTACGCCACCAGGGCTTCCTCTAACACACATACAACCAAAAAAACCAAACCTGTTGCTGTCAAGTAGATTCCAACCCATAGTGACCCTATAGGACAAAGCAGAACTGCCCTACAGGATTTCCAAGGAGTAGCTGGTGGATTCGAACTGCTGACCTTCTCATTAGCAGTCAAACTCTTCAGCACTGCATACAGAAGTGGATATTAAACTCAAATCAACAATTACTGAGTGTCTACCACCTGCCAAGCCTCATGCTGAGGATACAGACCAACAGAAGACTCGGGTCCTGCCATCAAGGAGAAAACATTGCAGAAATTATAAAGAAAAGCAAAGAATGATAATCAGCTTTTTCATAGAAATCTGGCAAACGTTACCTCAGCATCACCAACTGGAAAGAAATTCTCAGAGTACCAAGCTTTTCTTTCTTCATTTATAATGTGAATATAATGATATTAACAATACTTACTTTGCAGGATGACTGAGTAGCATCAAATTAAAATGTGTTTGAATTTATCTTCCAACTGTACAATTTCAATTCCATTTGATCAGCATTTATTCAGCATCTATCTTGGGCCAGGTCCTGTGCTAGAGAGATTAGAAACAAAAAGGAAATCCATAATCCCTGAAACTAAAGCTCTCAAGGTCTGATGGAGTAGAGAGACACACAAAAACATAAAACACAATGTGATAAGTGCTATAGCTGCTGTTGTTATTAGCTGCTGTCAAGTTGGCTCATGACTCACGGTAGCCCCATGCACAATGGAACAAAATGCTGCGTTCCATCCCACGATCAGTCGCCATTGGTCTGCTGTGATACATAGGGTTTTCACTGGCTGACTTTTGGATGTAGATCACCAGGCCTTTCTTCTTAGTCTGTCTTAGTCTGGAAATCCTGCTGAAACTGCTCAGTATCAGAGCAACCCACAAGCCTCCATCGCCAGATGGTTGGTGGCTGTGCATGAGATGCATTGGCCAGGAATCAAACCCAGGTATCCCACATGGAAGGTGAGAGTTCTACCACTGAGCCACCAACAACCTAGGGATATCTAAAATACACCAGATCATAGGTGAGAGATTAAATAATCCAGCCAAGAGTATGAAGAGCAGGAAAAGAAGGAAAGGGGCATCAAGGGATGCTATGGATACAGAAGAGATAATAATAACCCTGATTAAGCCCCTTCTCTGTATGAGTTACCATACTAGGCACTTTACGTACAATATTCTCTATAAATAAAGACTGGACAGAGAATTCTCCTTCCTGAAAACATCCCACCCCGTTAACTTACAGACTTTGGAGCAGGAGGCTGCCAGATCTAATGGTCTGGGGGGACTAATAGTTGACTGCCCAGGTGGAAGACCAAAATCACTGAACTAGAAGTGAAAAGTCATAGGTTCTCATCCTGGCTCTGTTACTATGTGCCTCTAAGTATGTCCCTTGGCTCTCTGGCCCTCAGTTTCCTCATCTGCAAAATGGAGTATCAGCTGACCTTGCATGATTTTTCAAATAATGAATGTGGAAAACGCTTTGAGATCTATTGAGTGCTCTTCAGTGTAAGACCTCAGCTGAAAATTCACCTGCCTACCGGGTCAGGGAGGTAATATAATTGTGCCAAGTTGGCCTGCAGGGACTCTGCCAGTTGGAGGTACATGTCCCATCCAGACCCAGCATCTACTCCTTGCTACCCAACCCCAGTTGTGTGTTGCCATATAGAAAATTGGGCCTGTTGCTGTCAACCTATTTTTCTTAAAAAATCCAAAGGTGCATGTAATTCCCTGACTTTTAAATAATAATTTTTTTAGTGGAAAACACCATGTGGCCCTACAAAATACACCCATGCATGGGCTGATTTGGGGCTTGGACCACTAATTGGCTCCATGTAAAGTGATGTTTGTAGCAGTCTTTTACTTTTGCATGCATTCACTTAGGTTTTCCTTAGTCCCAGAGGGTGACACCAGGCCCATCTAGGTTCTCTTCCTTAGTCCTGATCCTCTTGGTCAATGGTTCTCAAACTGGTTTCCGGACCAGCAGCATCAACATCTTCTGAGAGCTTGCTACAAATGCAGATCATTGGGTCCCACCCCAGATCTACTGATTCAGAAATCCTGGGGGTGAGGCCCAGCAATCTGTATTTTTAATAAGTCCTCCAGGTGAGTCTGATGCACACTAGAGAACCACTGCTCTCCATATGTGGGAAGAGAAAGGATGGGAGCAATATATAGATTGCCTTTCAGATTAGATAAATCCTCTTTCTTGAGCATCACCAGAAAGCCACAGGTTCCCATTTTTACTAAAAGGGCATCCATCATAAAGTGCCAGACTGTGTGATAAAGACCTGAGCTATGGAAGAGCTCAGTGCCCATGGACCAGGAAGGTTCTCAACCCCAACTGTGCACTGGAATCACCTGGGGAACTTCAAACAATACTAATGCCAGGGTTCCATCCCCAGAGATTCTGAATGCCCTGCAAGCCATTCTCTTTTGAAGCCCTGATACTTCACTTAGGCCTTAAAACAAGGGAAAAAAGAAACCAGTAATTATAGATACCCCTGGGGAAATGCATTGGAGAATCAGAAGACTGGGAGAGAGACTCACTTTTCTATCTACTCTTTTGCTATGGGTGCTCAGGGACTTTCCTCTGGTCTTCCTCCTTTGACCTTTTCAACAGGTTAGCATTCTGGTTACTTCCCACACAGTGCTCCGAAATGAATGTAATCCAGCGCTTTTTAGGACTTGTTTTTGAGAAGTTTATTTTCTAATATTAAAAAAAAAAAATTAAAAGAGAAAGTGAGGGAGGGAGGGAAGGATGATGGGTAGAACATGAACATACAGGGAAATCAATCAGCACCAGTACCAATCCCCATGGAGTGAAAGAGAGGCCATATTCCAAACAAAAGAAACAATTTGGGCAAAGGTTTGGAGGTAACTTCTGCAAGGATGTGTAGAGATAATGAGGCCAGCCTAGCTGGAGCAAAGATACGTGTTGGGAAATGGGAGGAAATAAACACAAAGAGGTAAAACGGGAAAATGACTGTAAGCAGACTTGAAGAAGAAGATGAAGACCATAGGTTTAAACATGTGGACCAATATTTCCAAAATGTGACTCAGAAAGACCTAGGCCAATGAAATACTCCACGGGAAAGGGGGACTCTGTGGAAATACATGTTTTGGAAAGTACTGCCTACTAGGGAATATTAACATATTACAGCTATGAATCATCCTGCAGGAAAGAAACAGATCATAACTTTCTCAACCTAGCATTTCCATGGCATTTCATCATAGAACCTGTTTTTTAACTTGACACCTATTAATTTCCCATGGAACTAAAGTTTCATTCATATAACACACTTTGGGAAAAGCTACTCCAAGCCATGAGAAAAAAAAAAACATAATATAAATTCAGAAACTAGAAAGGGATATGAAACCAGGATTTTAGTAAGGTAAATTTGGCAGTAGTGTGCAACAAGATTAGAGATATGAACCTGGAAGCAGAGAGACCAACTAGGAAGCTACTTTAGCAATCAATGTCTGAGGTAATAGAGGTTTGCACTTGGGAAGGAATAGTATATCCTCAATTTGCTTACAATCTGATTGGTAAAATTAGACAAATCCAGGTAAAACCAGAGGAAAAGAATTAAAATCCAAGCTGGGAAGCACTCTCTGTCAATTCACAAGGAACTCTATAGTAGAATAGGAAAGGCCCCATAAAAACAAGGAACTGGCTCCAACCTAGATGGATAGGTTGTGAACAGAAGGGAAGGGAAGGAACATGGGGCATTCCACGTGAAAGGAACAGCGTGAGTAAAGCTGTGTGGATGACCATTATGTATGTACAGGAACAGTGTTATTTCCTCTATAAATGAAGTTAATAGTACACACATTGGGAAGGAGTGGAGAGGCAAAAAAAGAACATGTCCCATCTTGAGACAAGGATGTCCTTCACCTGTCTCCACTGACTCAAGGAGATAGAGCAAGAATCAAGGGAATAAAATACAAAGAAAAGAAAAACAACTTGGGAATCATCCACAGAGTTGGGAACTAAGCCGCAAGGGTAAATTCTGACTCTCTTCTCCGTTTCCCTGAGCCAGGTCAATCCCTTCTCTTTGTGTGGGGCTTACTTTCGGGGGGCATGCTTCCTAAGCCAACTTCAGATCCTCTTGATAAGACTGACAAAGAAGCATTGAATAAACTGAATTTATTCCAGAGCACAGCTCTGTGTTCTGTGGTGGTAACCAAGCATCATCCACAGGAAGTTTAAGGAAATCAGTCCTGGAGGAAACACCTTAGTTAGGCAAAGAAAATTAACTTTGGAATTTTACCACACTTATTAGCACAAGTCAACTGTGAACAGAAACATTAAACAAGGGCACCCTCTGCTACAAATATCAGCAGGTTTTAGACAAATTTCATAAACTAAAACACATGCTTGCCGTCTTCTGGATGCCTGTACCCAGGAAAATACGTTTGAGCACTATTAATCCAGCAAGTACTTACTAAGTGCCTACTATGTACTCAGCCCTGAAATGACCTGTAGTCTTTTCCCTTTTCCTTCACACTAGACCTCTGGAGTCACACTGTCCCATGTTTGAATCTCAGTTGCTCTGGGCCTTGGCTTTCTCATGTATAAAAACAGGATAAAAAGATTTCATTCGTTTATTTATGCATTCATGCATGCATTCACTCATTCGTTCAACAACTACTTCTGAGCTCTTACCAAGTACCTATGACAATGTGAAGTGGTAGGCACTCTCACAGTGGTGAAAGAAATAGTATGGTCCTTACATTCATGAAGCTTAAATCTTACTGGATGATTAGGGAAATCAAATAACAAGGGCAAATTACAAGGCACAGTGTTTCATGCATAGAACACACTCAGTAGACACTAGTTTCCTTCCTTCCTGTAGATCAGGGTACACAAACTTGTGTCTATGGTGGCCAATATAAATGAGCAAAGCAGCTGAGTGGGGAGTGTGGGAATCTGGAGAGCTCATGCCCCCACGAAATGGCAGCCATCAAATTAAAAAAAAAAAAAGTTGTCATCGAGTTGACCCCAACTCATGATAACCCCATGCGTAAGAGTAGAACTGTAGGACTGTGCTCCGTAGGGTTTTCAATGGCTGATTTTTCAGAAGTAGATTGCCAGGTCTTTATTCCAAGTCACTTCTGGGTGGACTCAAATCTCCAACCTTATGGTTAGCAGCTGAGCACATTAGCTGTACCACCCAGGGACTCCAGCACCCCACTCAGGGTCTGCTTATTGTTTCCAGGACGGGATGCAGGTCCAGTGTAACCAAATCGTCTAGAAACCTGGATGTGAAATATCCGTATTTTTAAATGTTAGCAACTAATCCCAAACCCCTTGTAGACCAAATAAAATAGGGGCTGCCAGTTTATAACACTGGTTATAAACTAACTTCAAGAAGGCAGGGTACTTAGATAACTCCCAGTTTTAAGCAGACTCTGAGGCCTCGCCAGTAAAATCCTTACTTTACCTCCAGCTCCGGTTCCATCAATCAACATAACTCTCATTCTTCATGCTCTGCTGAAAGAGGAACCTGTTGCTACATAATCATTATCACTAGAAGACAGGAAAATCTTAGCATGGTTATCTGCTTGCATTATATAAATGAATATAAGGGCTAGCTATGAGGAAACAATGAAAATGCACTCGACAGAGCAGTGAGGCACAAGCAATTCAGGAACCAAGCTGTGCTGATGGGGTTTCAAGGTACCCACAGATAAAGGTGTTCAATCACAAACATACCAGGAGGACTCGGTCAGCACTTTCTGGTGATATTTTCCCAATGTTCGTTGCTTTCATGTTTCCTTTATCTCTGACTCGTTCTTTCCAGTTCAATCTATGTTGTTTATAGATTTATCTGGCACCATTCCTCTGCAGAGCTTATGCTTTCCCTCTGTCTTCTCTGCCCTCTTCTGCTGCAGATGGAAAACCAAATAAAAAACGATGACAGATGTAAAAAGGTGTGGATATTTGTATTGCTTTGGTTTGAGGTCCCAAATGAAGCTGGCCCAACAGACTACAAGAATGGAGCTGCCATATCCCTTCCAGAAAAATCTGAACATTGTTAACTCTGATATTCTCCGGGCTTTATAAAAGCTAGTAACTATAATTCTCTGCTAGAGACTCAAACTTCCCCCTTTAATGTGTTCCTTTTATCCAGACACATAAGGGTAACTGAGCATTCTGAGTCAGAGATGACCCTAGTAGGCCTGAGTCATCCCAGAAGTCCATCATGTGCTCTGGGAAGATCAACATCCAATAGTTTTCTTACCTGTTGAAAAGGTTTGAGGACAATGAAACTGGTGCCCAGGCACATTCCTTGATGTGCATGGAACACAAGAGCACTATTGTTACAGATTAAATTGTTTCCAAAAAAAAAAAGAGAGAGAGAGAGATGTTGAAGTCCTAATCTCTGGTACCTGAGAGCATGATCTCATTTGGAAATAGGGTCTGAAGATATTATCAGTTAATTCAAGGTCATACCAGAGTAGGTTAGGTCCTAATCTATTTGAGTGGATGCCTTATAAAGAAGAGAACAGACACAGAGAGTTAGAAGGACAGCCATGTGATTACAGAGGCAGACGCAAGCCAAGGAATGCCAAGGATTATTGGGAGCCACCAGAAGCTAGGATAGTGGCAAGGAACAATTTCTCTCTCAGAGCCCTCAAAAGGAATCAACATGGCTGATACCCTGATTTGGACTTCTAGTCTCCAGAACCATGATATAATAAATTTATGTCCACTTTATAGTATTTTGTTACAGCAGTCCTAGAAGACTAAGACACCTATGGAAGGGAATTTGAACACAGCCCACAACTCAGATTTATAAACCTGTATGGTGGACTGGGGAGTTCCTAAAAAATGCTGGACTGTTAGAAGAGACAATGGGGCACTAAGAAAAAACATCACAAATGAAGAAGTCTGGCAGGGTGGGCACTACAGAGCAGCATGGTGTGGAGGCTGAAGGGGACAGAGGCTCCAAGAACAGGGAGAGGCTGTGCTGATTCTCCCCTAACCCAGCATTATTCTCCTTCTCACCTTCCACCTTCATGTGTTCTTTTGCTTTAGGAAAGAGAAGGCTAAAGCATGAAGAAGATTCTGTCACTAGGCAGTGCAATGAATCACTTTTATATGGCCTTTCTAGCCATGGTCTTGTAACTCCCATGAAATGATTGGGTGGGACTATGCAAATAAAGTATGTAAACTCTTGCTGGGATTGCCTGAGATATGCAAATAAGGTGCCTGTGGCCCACTGTGACGGTTAAGATTATGTGTCAACTTGGCTGAGCCATGATTCTCAGTGGTTTGGCGGTTATGATGTAGTTTAGTAGCTATGTAATGATGCAATCACTTCCATGATGAGGTCTGCTATGAGCAGCCAATCAGATGAAAGGGATTTTCCTTGGGGATGTGGCCTTTCTGGCAAAGCTCGCTGGCTTTAGCTTGCTCTGGATTCTGCATCAGGCTTGTCATCTGACCTCTGGTTCTTGAGACTTGAGCTACCGGCTTACCTGTCAATCTTGGGATTCATCAGCCTCTGCAGCATGTGAGTCAGCAGCTTGCCATCTGACCTACCAATCTTGGATTCATCAGCCCCTGCAGCTACATGAGTCAGGAGAAGCCTCCAGCTTGACCTATAGACTTGGGACTTTGCAGCCTCTACAGCCACATGAGCCGTTTCTTTGATATAAATCTCTCTCTCTCACTCTCTGTATATATATGTACTCACACACACACATATGCTTCAATGGTTTTGCTTCTCTAGAGAACCTAGCCTAAGACATCAACCAAGGGGATTGGTCAGATTCACCATCCCTCAGCCTTAAAAAGAGCCAGTCCCAGAGGTGGTGAGGAGACCTCGCTACCACCAAGAAGAACTGGGAGCAGAGTGCATCCTTTGGACCCAGGATTCCTGTGCTGAGAACCTCCTAGACCCAGGAGACAGAGCTGTAACACTGGAGACAGCACAAGACAACAGCAGCATGGGACCGGCAGACAGTTGCTGTTGGCTGGTCAACCCATGGAGAAAGAGAGCTGAATGCCTTCAAGCAGGGACCTTCCTGGCAGGAGCAGGGTGCCTCCAGGCACTTATTGGTGGAGCTAAAAAAAAGAGCTGTAAGACTTGCCTGAGCAGGGCAGAGGCCAGGCTCCTAGCAGGGCCTAGCAGCAGCAAGTCCCAAACAGGGCGCACGGGCAGCAGCCAAGGAGAAGCTGTCCTCTATCAAAGAACTGTATGCTGAGTTGTTCCTATTACTTCTAAATTGATCCTGATCCTGATAGGCTGTTATTTCCCTAATAATCCTCATAATTGTGCATGTGGTCTATGAGTTCTACGTGGCCATTGCAATGAATTATTAAGCACAGCAGGGACGTAGAGAGTACGTGAGAAGGACAGACTGTATCAGAATTGGTAAATAGGTTGGAGAGTGGAGGTATGTCGGACCTCCACCTTGTGGGACTCTCCACCTCATGGGATTCAGCCTTGGGCTGATGCTGATGTTAATTCTCTCCTCTCCCCCTGAAGCTACAGGACCTCTGATGCCACCATTTTACACCAGGGCTCAAGAGCTCTCTATAGGAACCTCCACTAAAATAACTACTCATGAGAAGAAAGGTTTCTCAGCTATTTAAGGATGTGGAAGTGCACTGTTGTTGTTCTTAGCTGCCATCAACCATTGTGATCCATAGGGCTTTCATCGGATGATTTTCAGAAGTAGATCACCAGGCCTTTCTTCCTAGTCTGTCTTAGTCTAGAAGCTCCGCTGACACCTGTTCAGCATCATAGCAATGTGCAAGCCTCCACTGACAAACAGGTAGTGGTTGCTCATAGCGTACATTGGCCAGGAATCAAACTCTTGCCTAGAAGGCGAGAATTCTATCACTGAACCATCACTGCCCCCAGGGAGAACACTACAGATTGGTATTTTGAGGGTGAACTGTTGGTAGAACAGGGGTCAGCAATCCAGAGGAGGACTGCAGCACAGATTACATCCATTGGCAGTGTGCAGATGGGCATCAAGAGGAGGTGGGCATTTGGAAAATTAGGGCTTTTCTTCGCTGAAGTTATCAATCAAGGACATAATACCACAGCAGAATGTGTCCTAGTTTCTTCTGAGTTATTGTTAGGTGCTGTCAATTCAGTTCCAACTCATAGTGACCCTATACACCAGAGAATGAAACACTACCCTGTCGTGTGCCATCCTCACAATTGTTGTTATGCTTGAGCCAATTGTCACAGCCACTGTGTCAATCCACCTCATTAAGGGTCTTCCTCTTTTTTGCTGACCCTCTACTTTACCACTTCTGAGTAGTCCCTTATAGGAAGAGAGACACACACACAGGGGGAACATAGCATATGAGGACTTGTCTACAAGCAAAGGAATGCCAAGAATTGTTGGCAGCCACTAGAGGTGAGGAGAAAGGCATGGAAGAATTCCTTTCTCAAAGCGCCAGAAGGAATCAACACAGGTGAGACTCTGATTTGGACTTCCAACCTTCAGAACTGTGAGACAATAAATTCTTATTTTTGAAAACCCCCATTTGTGGTACTTTGTTATGGGAGCCCTAGACAACTAAGACAACATTTGTATATCTTTCTCTGTGCCTTCCTTGTTCTGGTCCTTTGTTCAACATTCTATGGGGTGAGTCATCTTTTTCTTTATTGACTATACTTGTTTCTTGTCAATTTAGGAGTTAACTCTTTGTCTACGATACAAGTTGTATATAATATTCCAAATTTACCAACTGTCTTTTGATTTCACTCATTCTTACTATTTTTTGTTGTACAGAAATTTTCAATCTTTATGTAGTCAAATTTATCAACTTCTAAGCTTTGTGTCATTCTTAGAAAAGCCTTCTCCATTCTAAGATTATAAATAAATATACCAGTTTTCTTTCAAAAAAAAAAAAAAGAGGAGGTAGGCAGACAAGGCAGCATGACAATCAGTGGTCCAAAGAAGACAGGCAATTACATAAGCAAAATGAGCACAGCACCATGCCTATAGTCAAAAAGGTGAAAAGACTCATGACCAGTGGGCTCCAGCAGAAGGACTGCAGCTCTGGTTATATGTGAGAATTCCCCCCCCAACCCCACCCCATTCCCTAATGCCTGTTGTTGCTGTTGTTAGTTGCCTCTGAGTAGAT
This sequence comes from Elephas maximus indicus, assembly GCF_024166365.1. Taxonomy (NCBI): domain Eukaryota; kingdom Metazoa; phylum Chordata; class Mammalia; order Proboscidea; family Elephantidae; genus Elephas; species Elephas maximus. The sequence continues at coordinate 34,358,512 of NC_064838.1, forward strand.
TCTGACTCATGCCAACCCCATGTGTACAGAGCAGAACTGCTCCATAGGGCTTTCAAGGCTGTGACCTTTTGGAAGCAGATCACCAGGCCTGTCTTCTGAGGCTCCTCTGGATGGCACTGGAACATTTCAGCCAGTGGTTAAGCGCTTAACCATTTTTGCCACCCAGTGACTCTTTCTCCTGATGCCTAGAGGGGATCATTTGAGAGAAGACTCTAGGAAAGACTAGGTTTTCTGCTAATCATGGATTGAAGTGTGCTGTGACTGTCACATTCATATTCACCAGTGGGTGAGATCAAGGGATATTTGTGCTACCCAAGTTCTCCTATCATCCTAAAAAGCATACACTCCAATGGGATACCATCTCACCCCGACATCACTGGTACTAATAAAAAAAAACTAATAAAAAAAATTTTGGAGGGGCTGCAGGAAGACTGAAGCTCTTAAGCACTGGTGGTGGGAATGCAAAATGGTAAAATCATTTTGGGAAATGGTATGGTGCTTCCCTAAAAACATACCCTCATGGAATCCTGTTATCCCAAACTGTGCAAGGATCTAGGTACAGACTTAATTAGAAGTTTGCTAACAATAGTAGCTTTTGTTGCAGTCTAAATTAGAAGTCAGGTGGTATATTAACTAGGTTCTCCAGATAAACAGAACCAACAACATATATACAGTCATGCACTGCATAAAATCCTTCAGGCAACATCTCACTGCATATACGTCCATGGTCCTGTAGGTTATAACAGAGTTCAGAAATCCCCATTGGAGAACAGGATGTAGCAGACGTAACCAGGCTCAGGGAACACAACAGCTTCCTGCACGCAACACATGTATCTCCTGTCTCTTATATACAAAGCAATTGTGCTGCCAGGCATATAATGGAACAGTACATATATAACACATATGTCTTGACAATCCTAATAAACGCTTGTTACTGGCTTATGCACTGTACTGTACTTCCTATCATTATTTTAATGTGAACTTTCCCTACTTACAAATAAAAAGTTTACCGTTTAACAGTATATACTTCAACTCATAGGCAGCAGCATCCAATCTCATGTATCGCATGCCTCTTAAGTGTCGTAGCGTTTTCTTTCTGTTTAATATTCTTTCGAGAACATTACCGTGAAGCACATCGTGGCTCCCAAACACAGCAAAATCAGTGCTAGTGATAGCAGCAACAAGAGGCAAAGGAGAAGTATTGATTTGAAAGTGAAACGAAGGGCATCCCATAGAGTTTTGCTGAGTGTGTAATTTGATGTTCGCACAGCATCCAAATCACACAATGTCCTATTCCACAGAACATACTGTGGATGTGGAGCAACACATGACCATATATATACATACAGTCGGCCCTCTGTATTCACAGCTTCCGTACCTGCACATTCAACCAACCACAGAGCAAAACTATTTGGAAAAAAAGACTTTTTTTCTTGTCATTATTCCCGAAACAATACAGTACAACAACTATTTACATAGCATTTACATTGTATTTGGTATTATAAGTAATCTAGAGATGATTTAAAGTATACGGGAGGATATGGGTAGGTTATTTGCAAATACTACGCCATTTTACATCAGCAGATTTTGGTATCCTTGGGGTGTCCTGGAACCAATCCCCCACAGATATTGAGGGACAACTGTATATGTGTGTGTGTGTGTATGTGAATATATATATATATATATATATATATATATATATATATATATATATATATATATATATATATATATATATATATTTAGGGAGAGAGAGAGTGATTGGTTTTAAGAAAGTGGCTCACATGACTATGTGGGCTGGTAAGTCCAAAATCTGCAGGCCAGGCAGGCTAGAAACTCCAGCAGGATTTCTACATTACAGTTTTATGCTCAGGAAACCTCAGTTTTTGCACTTAAGGCCTTCAACTGATTGGATAAAACCCACCCACATTACGAAGACTAATCTGCTTAAAGTCAACTGATTGTAAATGCTAAGCACATGTAAATACCTTCATAGCAACATCTAGACTAACATTTGACCAAACAGTTGGGTGCCATGGCCTAGCCACATCGACACATAAAATTAACCATCACAGGTAGAAAAGCTACAACAAATATTTTGATATATTTCATGAGAATTAAAATGATTTTTGTCAAAATCTGAGCTTGATGGTACACTATGTATATGGTTGCAAATACCCACTACATCTCCAAACGGAGTGGGAACTTTTCAGCACCAAGATTGCTTGGCCTCTCTGGCATCTGATATTGACAATTCTTCCCTTGAAATTCTCTCCTCGCTTAACTTCCTTTATCCTCTGAGCCTCTCCAGCCACTTCTGATACGCCACTGCCAGCCTGCTGCAGGTAAAGAGGGTGTAGGAAAAGAGAACACAGGAGTATGTGCCTGGGTGCAGCAAAGAATTGCCTTAAGTCCTAGTAGGTAATCTTTGAGGGCTGCTGGGCCCTTCCCCAGACTGAAGAGCAGTGAGTTATGGATCAGACCTGAAGGAGGCTACACTGACCCCTTAACTTTGGTCACAACTCCGTGAGGAATAGGAGATACTCCAGAATCTGCACATTCACTTTTATTCCCATTTCATATGCCTCTTGCATTACTTGTTTGCAGGTTGATAGAAAGTCAAAATGAAAGCAGCCTTGAACTTGTCCACCTGGTCATTCTTACCAGGCTTTGAACCTGGGCTAGTCCATCACAGGCTGGCCTATCTCACCACTCCTCAATCTTCCCAGTGGCCTCTTCTTGGTCCTGCCCCTGAACCATTGCTGCTGTACAGTTTCCTCCACAGCCCTTTTCTTACTATACACTCTCCAGGCAATCTTAACAACCACTCGGTTTTTTGTTTTGTTGTGTTTTTGGCTTTAACTAACAGAAATTTATCTTCTCACAGTTTAGTTTAGGAGGCTAGGGAAAGACTTTCTCTGTCAGCTGTGGGGGAAGGTCCTTGTGTCTTTTCATCTTCTGCTCTTCCATTCTTTGGTACTCTTCATGTGGCCTGGCACTAACTTCCTCCATCTCTGCTTGCTTCTCATTTTATATCTCAAAGGTGATTGGCTTAAAACACACCCTACACTGGCCTTATTAACATAACGAAGAAACCCTATTCCCAAATGGGATTACATCCACAAGCATAGGGGTTAGGATTTACAACACATGTTTTTGGAGGATACATTTCAATTCATAACAGTTGTTTTCCAGTCGATTCCAACTCATGACAACCCCTCATGCGCAGAGTACAGCTGCTCCAACCCTACCAATATTATTCGCTGAGGCACAATTTTCAAAAACAAATGAGAGTAGCCTAGACTCTAAGCCAGTTACATTTTAGGTGAAATTCTGCATTTTTCTGCTGATCTCTTCACCATTTTCTCAGCCTTTGCGGTAATTTAGGATGCTGTTTCTTCAGAGCCGAAGTTAGCCTAGTGCCCAAATATTAACCACAAAGTTCTTGATGTTACCTAGGAAACTGAAAGTTTATCTTTTAAGAGTGCAGCACCTTTCTTGAAAAAGCTTGGTCTCTCTCAAGTCCCTAGGCTGATGTCCCATTTTCAGGTTTCTTTCCCTGGCCTCTGCTGTTCTGTACCCCCTATCTTCAAAGCCGTCTAAAAGCCTTTGCTGCCAAAATCTGAATCATTACCCCGTGCAGCTCATTATTTAGGCAGATTCAAAGGTCAACGTGAGCCACTCTTTAATGCCACCAGACTAATGGGATTTATTGAAACTTGAACTTATTTTGTATGCTCTAGTATCCACAAGGCTCAAGAGTTTAAGAAAGTGGTAGGTACTCCTACGGCCTCAGGGAGTACCATTAGGGCATTGTTATGGATTGAGTTGTGTCCCCCAAAAATGTGTGTCAACTTGGCTAGGCCATGATTTCCAGTATTGTGTGGTTGTCCACCATTTTGTGATCTGATGTGATTTTCCTATGTGTTGTTAATCCTACCTCTATAATGTTAATGAGGCAGGCTTAGAGGCAGTTATGTTAATGAGGCAGGACTCAATCTACAAGATTAAGGTTCTGTCTTAAATAAATCTCTTTTGAGATATAAAAGAGAGAAGAAAGCAGAGAGACAGGGGGACCTCATACCACCAAGAAAGTGGTGGCAGGAACAGGGCATATCCTTTGGACCCGAGGTCCCTGTGCTGAGAAACTTCTAGGCCAGGGGAAAATTGTTGACAAGGACCTTCCTCCAGAGCTGACAGAGACAGAAAGCCTTTCCCTGAAGCTGGCACCCTGAATTTGGAGTCCTAGCTTACTAGACTGTGAGAGAATAAACTCTGTTAAAGCCAACCACTTGTGGTATTTCTGTTACAGCAGCACTAGATAACTAAGACAGGCATGAACATCAAGTTTTTCCCAAAAAAAACTGTTGCCACCAAGTCTATTCGGACTCATAGCAACCCCACAGGACAGAGTGGAACTGCCCCATCAGACTCCCTAGGACACAATCTTTATGGAAGCAGACTGACACATATCTCTCCAGTGGTGCAGCTGGTGGGTTCAAACCACCAACTTTGAGGTTGACAGCCCAGTGCTCAACCACTGTGCCACTAGGTCTCCTTCAAGTCATTCCCACTGGTCTCTGAACTACAAACACCACCAGTCAATCTGTGGGATTGTGTAGACCACTCCAGTTTTAATGGTCACTGACATACTGATAATTTCCAATTCTGTACCTACTGACCCGGCCTGAGCTTCAGACTCATGTACCACAGCTTAGTACACATCCCACAAGCCCCTCAAACTCCACATGTCCAGAATTGAATCCTCTCCCTCCACAATCCAGTCCTTCTCCTATATTTTGTTTCTTAATCAACTGTACCTCCATTAACTTAACTAAGCAAGTTGAAAGTCAAAAACCTATCATCAGGGTTGGCTGTTTCTTTAAATGGATAATTGAAAGTACTACAAGGATATGGATGAATCACGTTGCTGTTTTAAAAGGTCAACTGAATTACTGAATTGAAGGTATGGTGTATGTTCATAGTCTCATAGGACTATTGAACACGTCTTAAATCAGTTTTTCCTTCTCCATCCACATTGCCATGGACTTGGTTCCAACCTGCATTGTACTTTGCTTGGACCTCTATAATAATCTTTTATCTAATCTCCCTCATTCACAGTCTTCTAACCACTGCTTAGGAAGTGATGTTTGTTTCAAGTATATTTAAATGCCTTTTTTCTTATTACAGGAGTAATATATGCTTGTCTATATTTCAGAAAAATTCAAAATAGTATACAAAGATAATCACTGTTAACATTGCATTATATATACTTACAGCCATTTTCTATGAATAGACATACATCTTTAGATGAAAAAAGACTTATATTATGCATACTCTTACCTGCCCTACTCTTTAAAAATTAATGTTGTGAACAATTTTCTATGTCAATAAGTTTTCTCATTATCATCATATATAATGGAAACATAGTATTATATCAGGTGGGAATACAATAATTTGTTTAACCAATCCTCTTATTATTAGGATGTTTAGGTTTCTTTCTATATTTCTTAATACAAAAAAATACACTATAAGAAACATCTTTGTACATACATCTTTGTGAACATTCATTATTATTTTTTAGGAGAGGAATTACCAAATCCACCGAGATGTACATTTTTAAGACTTTGAACCTGTTACCAAATACCCCCCCGGGAAGCTTTTCTCCATTTATTATACTTCCACCAGTTGTTGTTAAGTGTCATTGAGTCAGTTCCAACTCATAGCAACCTATGTACAAAAGAACAAAACGCTGCCCAGTCCTGCGTCATCCTCACAATCGTTGGTATGTTTGAGCCCATTGTTACAGCCACTGTGTCAACCCATCTCGTTGAGCGTCTTCCTCTTTTTACTGACCCTCTACTTTAGCAAGCATGATGTCCTTTTCCAAGGACTGGTCCCTTCTAATAACATGTCCAAAGTACGTGAGACATAGTCTCACCATCCTTGCTACAGCATTCTGGCTATACTTCTTCCAAGACAGATTTGTTCGTTCTTCTGGCAGTTGAAAGTGTATTCAATATTGGTCACCAACATCATAATTCAAAGGTATCAGTTCTTCTTTGGTCTTCCCTACTCATCGTCCAGTGAAGTGATCATTTTAATGTAGAAATCAGATTGTCACTCAAAGTCTTGGAGGGAAGTTACAGGTTCAAGAACTGCAGACCAGAGAAGGTTCAGAAACAATGCAGTCAGAGTCCTTGAGGCCACTGTGTCTGCAAGCATTGTTTTGGCCCACTAGATGAGCCACAAACAGAAAAAAAAAAAAAAAAAAATGCAAGTTCTTTCTTCAATTCTCAGGACAAATGCCATGCATTGCCAGGGACTTTGATTTTTACATATGCCTAAGTACTTAATAGCTTTCTTCATTAATTATTAAGAGTAATTAAACTTTTATATTCACCCATAAAAGTGCTGTACTGACAATTATTGAAAACTTTGGCTCCCACAGAGAGCTTAGCAATGACACAAATTTCTTGCTGCATACACATGACAACACAATTTGCTCGAATTTCAATTTTTTTCAGTATCTCATGTCTTGAGTTTCAATTACAGCTCTTCTTGTACTTATTTTTGACATGTGAGATATCATTGTTTTAATGCTTTTGATATTCTTGTTTAGGAGTAAATGTTATGATGTTGGCCATTTTGGTTGCTGTTTTGTTCCTCTCTAATTCTTTGGAGCCCTGGTGGTGTAGTGGTTAAGAGTTTGGCTGCTAACCAAAAGGTCGGCAGTTCAAATCCACCAGCTGCTCCTTGGAAACACTATGGGGCAGTTCTATTCTGTCCTATAGGGTCACCATGAGCTGAAACTGACTCGAAGGCACCTAACAACCACAACAACAACTAATTCATTTTCATCACCAAATTCTTTTCCCACCAGAAATGGAATGAATGGGGTAGGTGGATCTTGGGGTCTGTTGTCCCAAATAAGTGAGCTATGTCAAAAATTGTTCAAGAACCAGTGGTTTGGCTGGTTCAGAATCTCCATACCCTGAGTCGAGTTTGGGTTAATAAGTTCACTGAATTGGATTACTAGTAAAGAGACCTGGTAATTATTGCCTATAAGATGATCAAATGCTTGAAGGAAGGAAAGAGAAACAGGCCAAATGAAAGGAAACTCATTCTTCCTTCTCCCAAGTCTCAGTTTTTAAAGCACCTGTCTTATGTAACAGAAGAATATAGGCAGGACTCTACTGAACATTAGCAGGGCTAAGAGATCTGAGCTACCTAATAGTCTAATCACAAGGAAGGCTGTATTGAGAATTGCATCGATACTATTTTGCACTCAATCCAAGGTGCCCAGCCACTGGCTTGCAGATTCATGATACTCCTAATTTGAATCTGAAAGTCTAGTGGGAAAAAGGAGAGCAGTCTTCCAAGGAAATGGAGACATCCGTTTAATATGTTCTGGTGAGAGATTCAAAACTTCTTATTTTCCCATCTAGCCCTGGGAAGTCAGGATTTTAAAACGTATGGGATTTGCCTTGACAAACAGCTTACGAGAGGAGATGGGAGCTGAATTTCCACCAGCCCAGCTTGCATTTCAACAGGGGTTCCGTAATGTTACCAGCCTAACTGGTTCACTGCATGGTATTACATTTCCATTCCCTTATAGAGGAAAAGGGGAAGAGAAATTTGGCTAAATTAGTCCTATTTGATTCTGCTCACATTTCTACTGCCAAGAGTAGCATTGTTACTCACCAACAGGCACTAGAAACACCCACACGCTCACAAACACATAGTCAGGCATTTGTTAGGCTATCGCTTAATAAACTCACTGTTTTCCATAATCTAGTCCCCTGGTTAAAATATTCAGTAGCACCAGAATTGGGCTCACCTCTATGGCTTTTTTCTATGGCAGGTTGAAGGGGAAATAGATTCCACTTCTTGTTGGGAGGAGTGGTGGTACTTATAGGGATAAGAAGAATTGTTGGCCACCATCTTTGCAGGCAATTCACCTCATTTACCCCATGCCAGAAACTGCACACGATCTCAGTTAGCCTATACAACAACCTATAAGATAGTCATCATTTTATCTCTGTTTTACAAAGAAGGAAAATTAGTCCCTGAAAGCAGTGGTGTCACTAGGGTTGGTTCCACCCAGTGCGGTAACTCATGTGTCACCCCCACTGTGGCCCTCCTCCCGTACCAGACCGTACAGAATCCTTAGTAATGATGTTTATTGTACTAATGTTACTTGAAAATCATAATTCCCGTGTATCACTCCTTTTCCTTTAATTACTACTTCATTTGCAAAACAGTTATTGATACAGGTTCACAAATACTAATTATCACAATACTGTGGCTAAACCTGGTGGCGTAGTGGTTAAGAGCTATGGTTGCTAACCAAAAGGCCAGCAGTTTGAATCCACCAGGTGTTCCTTGAGAACCATATGGGGCAGTTCTACTCTGTCCTTTAGGGTCACTATGAGTCGGAATCGACTCAACAGCAATGGGTTTGGGGTTTTTTTTTTGGTAGCTAAAATACCAGAAAATTTGACAAAGTCAGCGACTATAAAAACACCAGCAGCAATGAAAACAATAGTGTGTGCTTGAAGCGAGTGCAAATGAAACCACGTGATTTGAAACATCATCGTAATTAGCTAATAAGGACAGCTCTGAACAGAGCGCCTTAGAAGGGTCAAAAAGTAAGTTAGCGTAGAGTTTTAGCCTTGTAGGTATATCGATACGTGTAAGCTGGGCTTACAAAAAAAAGTTTTTGTTGTTACTACTAACTACAGGGATATTTTCACAGTCATTTTGGTGTCACCCCCTCTGATAGTGTCATCCATTGCGGTCCACATCTCCCAGCCCCCCTAGTGATGCCACTGCCTGAAAGCTTAAGTATCTTCCTACAAGTAGGTGGCAGATTTGGGACTAGACCTTAACCGTCTTAGAATTCCAATTCACCACCAGCTGCCGTCGAGTCAATTCTGACCCATGGTGGCCCTACGTGTGTCAGAGCAGAACTGCGCCCCATAGGGTTTTCAATGGTGATTTTTTGAAAGTAGATTGACAGATCTTTCTTTCAAGGCAATTCTGGGTGGGCTTAAATCATCAAACTTTCACTTAGCAGCCGCTTAGCCCTTTGCACCACCCAGGGATTCCTCCAATTCACAATCATCCTCAATATGATGGTCATCTTTTAGGGTCACTGCGAGTCAGACTTGACTCGTTGGCACACAGTAACAAGAGAGTTAAGGTGGTTGAACCCCGCATGTCCCCTCTCTAAGGGAAGTAGGAAAGTATAATAGTTAAGAGCTAGAACTCTGAGCTCAAACTGCCTGGGTTCAAATCCTGGCTGTAAGGCTCATTAACTATGTGCCTTTGGACTGGTTACGCAGTGTCAGTTTCTTCACCAGTATAATAGGTCTAATAACAACATTAACCCCTACAGAACTGTCGTGAGATAATACAGATAAAGCACTGCCTGGATATAGTAAGTTCTTTACACATGGTAATTATCAGTGCTGTTCCCAGAGTGTCCAGATTAGTTTACCCTGAATCAAGCAGATCTTCAGTCTCATGGTCTCCAGGGCTGTTGAGTCTTTGTGACTTTATCATCATCATTTTGTCCCTGCTGACCTTGCTTCTGAGTCAGCTTTGCCTCTGGACCCATGGTGCTGTCGCAGTGGCCACTGCCGAGGGCTCATGCCCACAGCTGCCCCTCTCTTGTTCATCTGTTCATTAGTTTAGTAGTTCACTCCTGCCACATTGTGCCCAAGATCTGGTAGCTGTTCGTGTTTACCTACGACGTTCTCCCTTTGTCAATGCTTTTAATTCTTCTGATTGCACAAAGGGAGAGTGGCTTTGAGAGGCTAATCCCATTAATGCCTTGTTTTGTCTTTGGCTATTTACAAAGAGCTCACTAACATCCCTTTCTAGCAAGGGAGACAGAACGGAAGTTTCCCAGGTTCAGGACATTTGCTGGATATGTTTCCTGTATAACTCAGTTCCTTTTACATTCTTCTGTATTTTGGAAGCACTGCACTGTTTCAACCTGAGTGACCACTAGGTGACAGGATTGTTTCATTCCCCAGTTCATTACCTTCTTCCCCCTTGTAATCTCATTTACAGCAAAGATACAGTTCCTTTCAAAATGAATGAGTTGCTTTTAAATCAACTTGCTCATCGATATGAATTAGAGGGAACAATAAAATTCATGTATACCCTCTTGAAAATGCACTGTGATGTCACTAATCCCATTGGAGAGCTCACACGGGTTACATTACTGAAGCAGTTTTACAGCCTTCAGCTTGAAAGGGTATGAGAAAAGTAAATAAACCTCCCCTAGTTTCTTTTTTTTTTTTTTAGTTTAGGGCATGGCCAAAGCTGATTGCTTTTCCCCTCAGTTGTTAACACCAGACTGGACAAAGGTCTGTAGGGCTAAGGGTTCGTGGACTCCTAGGCTATCATTTCATTAGTAGAATTGGAGAAACTGCTCTCATTTCCTAACGAGGTCCCAAAAAGTTTTTTTAGAGGAGTAGAATTTCAGTAGCTCCATGAGTTGAGAAGGAGGCGTACGGCATTTCTTCTTTCAATTATATCCCCACAGGAATCCAACCTGCCAAGTGGTATCTTCTTTTTAAAAAAACAGGTTGGGAGGTAGAAAGAAGTGAAGACAGGTAGAGAAAAGGGCAGGAGCGCTAATAAAGTCCTCAGCTTACAGTGTGGAGGATCAAAAGATGCTGTCTATAATTGACAGGACACAAAGAGGATGTTTAATATACCACTCAAATTTACAAAAGTAAATTTTACATAGAGGAACAAACTATATCAGGCTGTGACATAATGGGAAGAGAAAGAAGGGGAAAATAGGATGGTGACGATGTTAGTAGGCTAAACCAACTACCATAACAGAGTATATAGATAATACTAAGTTTGAAAAGCAAGAAATAGCAGTAAAAGCATATTATTTAGAAACATGGAAGTAATCACCATATGAACTAAAAGCAGAAGTGGTTAAAAAATCCTTGTCTCTGTAGAGGAGGACAGGAAGGGACTGGAGCCGGGGAGGTGGCTATACTGTTTGCCTCTCTAACCACGATCTTGTTTTAAGAATAGGCAAGAATAGACAGACATTAGGGTAAAACAGATGTCTGGGTTAACAGGAATAACTACCACTGAGTTCCAAATTGGCGTCATCATATCTGATATAAAGAGACCTGGCGGCTCAACGGTTAAGCATTTAGTCGCTAACTGGTTCAAGCCCACCCCGGAGCTTCACATGAGAAAGACCTGGCAATCTGCTTCCGTAAAGATTATTGCCAGGAAAACTCTACGGGGCAATTCTACTTTGTCGCATGGGGTTGCTATGAGTTGGAATCAACTCAATGGCACTCAACAACACACAACATAATCTGATATGAATTATCAAGCTTAAACATTTGCTAGTTTACTCAGGGGTCACTTTAATATCGCTTTAATATGCTGCCACTTTAAAAAAAAAAAAAAAAAAAACCCAAACCCAGCGCCATGCTGCCACTTAGAAACTACAATTTAAAAAAAAAAAAAAGTTTCTGTTGGGTCAATTCCAATTTCCTGTGTGTCAGAGTAGAACTGTGCTCCGTACGGTTTTCAGTGGCTGATTTTTTCAGAAGTAGATGTCCAGGACTTTCTTCCCAGGCACCTCTGGGTGGACTCAAGCCTCCAACCTTTCGGTTACCAGCCTTCAATTTCCGTCGTATATCATAATTGTCCAAAACCGGCATTTTCTAGCAGGGATCCATTTTAGTCAATATTTTCATAGCAGATCACCAGGATCTTTCTGACATAAGCGAAAATACTACTAGTCTTTGCAATAAACCAAAACCCTAAGGAACAAGTACGTCCATTTTTATTTCCTTTGTGGCGTTCAAGCCCAAGTTCTTTAACATGCATTCATCACAGAATAGGGTTACTCACGACCAGCAAGTCTGCTACATCTGATCTTTAAACTTCCCGGTCTTTTTCTTCTCAAACCCCACATCTAATCCACCTGCAATGACAGTTTATCCTTCAAAATACATGAGGACCTGATAATTCTCACCACACTCACCCCTAATGTCCTAGTTGGAGCCATCATGACCTTTCACTTGGACCACTGAAATAGATTCCCACTGTTCCCATCCCTGCCTACATTCTCCACACAGCAGCCACAGTGATTTTTTCTAAATGTAAGTCATGGTGAATAGTTCGTAAAACATTGGCCTATATGTTCCACCCCCTTTTCCATCTCATCTTCTCCCTCTCTCCCCTTCACTCACTCTTCCCAGCCACTTGGCTATTACTAGAACCTGGGAGCATGCCCCTGCCTGAGGGCTTATGCACTCGCTGCCCCCTCAGCCTGGAATGCTCTTCTCCCAGATGTCCAGATGATTTGCCCCTCATGTCCTTCAGGTGCTGCTTTGTCGTCTTATACAAAAGGCCTTTCCCAACCAACCTATATAAAACAGGCACTCCCCTCCATCCCTTTAGCATGCTCCAATTCCCACACTTGCTTAGTTTTTCTCCACAATACTTGTTATTAAAAAAAAAAAGTTCTATAAGGAAGTATCATTTCGCAGATGAGGAACTTGCAGATGAGTTTTCATGATGACCAAAGTTTCCTTTTTAAAAAAATTTGGATAAAATTCACTACTTTAAATGTTTTAAAGAATATTTTTAATATACTCACAATGTTGTGTAACCATTAAAAACAAAAAAAACCAAACCCAGTCCCGTCGAGTCAATTCTGACTCATAGCGACCCTGTACGACAGAGTAGATCTGCCCCATAGAATTTCCAAGGAGCGCCTGATGGATTTCAACTGTCCACCCTTTGGTTAGCAGCCGTAGCATTTAACCACTATACCACTACACCACCAGGGTTTCTGTTACCACTGTCTAATCCCAGAACATTTTTATCACCCCCAGAAGGAAACCCATACCTATTAAGTAGTCACTCCCTATTCCCCATCCCCACAGCCCCCGACAACCACTAATCGGCTTTCTGAATTTGTCTATTCTGGCTATTTCGTATAAATGGAATCACACAATTACGTGGCCTTTTGTGTCTGGCTTCTTTCATTTAGCATACTGTTTTCAAGCTTCACCCATGTTGTAGCATGCACTAGGACTTCATTTCTTTTTATGGCCTAATAATATTCCATTGCAGGGATATACCAAATTTGTTTATGCATTCATCTGTTGACATGGACATTTGGGTTGTAACCACTTTTTGGCTATTATGAATAATGTTGCTATGAATATTTGTGTACGAGTTTTTGTTTAAACACCTGCTTCCAATTCACTTGGGGTAGAATTGCTGAGTTTTATGGTAATTCTGTGTTTAACTTTTTAAGCAATGATCAAACTGTTTTCCACAGTGACTGTACCATCTTACATGCCCACCAGCAACGTATGAGGGTTCCGTTCCTGCTGACTGTTAGGTGCCATCGAGTTGGTTCCAACGCATAGTGACCCTATGTACCACAAAACGAACACCGCCCAGTCCTGTGTCCTGCTCACAATCGTTGTTATGCTTGAGCCCACTGTGGCAGCCACTGTGTTAATCCATCTCATTGAGGGTCCTCCTCTTTTTCACTGACCCTCTACTTTACCACGCATGATGTCCTTCTCCAGGGACTAATCCTTCCTGACATGTCCAAAGTATGTAAGATGCAGTCTTGCCATCCTTGCTTCTAAGGAGCATTCTGGTTGTACTTTTTCCAAGATAAATTTGTTCATTCTTTTGACAGTCCATGGTATACTCAATATTCTTTCCCAATGCCACAATTTGGAGGCATCAATTCTTCGGTCTTCCTTATTCATTGTCCAGTTTACACATGCGATGCGATTGAAAACACCATGGCTTGGGTCGGGCGCACCTTAATCTTCAAGGTGACATCTTTGCTTTTCAACACTTTTAAAGAGGTCTTTTGCAGCAGATTTGCCTGATGCAATGTGTCTTTTGATTTCTTGACTGCTGCTTCCACGGGTGTTGATTGTGGATCCAAGTACAATGAAATCCTTGACAACTTCAATCTTTTCTGTTTATCACAATGTTGCTTATCGGTCCATTTGTGAGGGTGTTTTTCTTTATGTTGAGGTGTAATCCATACTGAAGGCTGTGGTCTTTGATCTTCATTAGTAAGTGCATGAAGTCCTCTTCACTTTCAGCAAGCAAAGGTTGTATCATCCACGTAACGCAGGTTGTTAATGAGTCTTCCTCCAATCCTGATGCCCCGTTCTTCTTCACATACTCCAGCTTCTCGGATTATTTGCTTAGCACACAGATTGAATAGGTATGGTGAAAGGATACAGCTCTAATGCACACCTTTCCTGACTTTAAACCATGCGGTATCCTCTTGCTCTGTCCAAACGATTGCCTCTTGATCTATGTATAAGGTTCCTCATGAGCACAATTAAGTGTTGTGGAATTCCCATTCTTCACAATGTTATCCACAATTTATTACGATCCACATGCTCAAATGTCTCTGCATACCCGATAAAACATCGGTAAACAATGCAGACCCCAAATTCTCATAAAAAGACCAGACTTAATGGTCTGAGACTAGAAGGACCCCAGTGGTTATGGCCCCCAGGCCTTCTGTGGGCCCAGGACAGGAACCATTCCCGAATTCAACTCTTCAGACATGGATTGGACTGGACAATGGGTTAAGTGAGCTTCTTCAATCAGGTGGACAGTTGAGACTATGTTGGCATCTCCTGCCTGGAGGGGAGATGAGTAGAGGGGATTAGAAGCTGGTGAAATGGACAGGAAAAGAGAGAGTGGAGGGAGGGAGTGGGCTGTTTCATTGGGGGGAGTAATTGGGAGTATGTAGCAAGGTATATATAAGTTTTTGTGTGAGAGACTGACTTGATTTATAAACTTTCACTTAAAGCACAATAAAAATTATATTAAAAAAATAGGTAAACATCTTTCTAGTATTCTTTGCTTTCAACCAGGACCCACCTGACATCAGCAACTATATCCCTGGTTCCATGTCCTCTTCTGAATCCAGCCTGAATTTTTCACAGTTCCCTGTTGATATACTGGTGCAGCCACTCTTGAATGATCTTCGGCAAAATTTTACTTGCCTGTGGTATTAATGATATTGTTCAATAATTTCCACATTTGGTTGGATAAACATTCTTAAGAATAGGCATAAATATGCACCTCTTCCAGTCAGTTGGCCAGGTAGCTGTCTTCCAAATTTCTTGGCATAGACCGGCAAGCACGTGCAGCGCTGTATCCATTTGCTGAAACATCTCAGTTGATATTCCGTCAATTTCTGGAGCCTTGTTTTTCGCCAATGCCTTCAGTGCAGCTTGGACTTCTTCCTATAGCACCATCAGTTCCTGATCATATGCTACCTCTTGAATTGGTTGAATGCCATATTCTAGCCAACACTTATTATCCATCTTTTTTTGTCACAGCCATCCTAGTGGGTGTAAAGTGTTATCATTGTGGTTTTGATCTGCATTTCCCTAATGAGTAATGATGTTAGGCATCTCTTCAGGTGCTTATTGGTCATTTGTGTATCTTTGGAGATTCGTCAAGTCCATTGCCCATTTTTTAAAATTCGGTTGTATCTTTGTTGTTGAGTTGTAGTAGTTTCCTTTTAAAATAAAATTTTCTAAGTTGAAACAATCCAAAGAAAAGTATTAAATAAACAATAACGCAATTTGGCAAAAACAATGAAGGCACTATGTGCATAACCATGGCCAAGTTTGAGCGATTCTGGCTCAGGGTTAAAAGCAAGGATTGTAGAATCACACCACCTAGCTTCAAATTCCAGCTCTGCCTCTAAAATGCTGTGCGTGACATTTTGGGCAAGATATTTACAACCCCTTTGACACTCAGTTTTTCCGGGTTAAAACGGTGCCACTTCATAGATTTGTAGGGAGGAACAAACGGAATGTCGCCACGCAGCACTTAGTGCGTGGCACAGCCTAAGCGCTCTATAAATGTTACCTATCATACAGCATACCGTGCCCAGACTCAGCTTGCAGATTACCCTGTCTGGTACATGGGGACACACAAGCCGCAATCGCTGCCACGCCACAGAGAGTCTTGTGCGCATGCTCCTCTCCTCAACCCTGTCCCGACACCCGCCCCTAGCGCTGAGGTAGCGTGACCGCGCGGCCTGACTTCCGTTTCCGGAGATGGCGAAGCGGTTTCCGGCGGCGTGACCTGAGCGCGCTGGGCTGGCGGGGTGCCGGGGCCGGAATGGTCTGAGCTGCAGCCGGTAACCGGGCGGTGGTTGGGAGTGGCCGGGTGTGGCGGCGTATGCCCTTCGGCCACAGGGGAAGGTAGGGGCGGATCCGGGCGCTCCCGGAGAGGCGGCCTTCGCCTTGCGGCGGGGCACGGACCACAGTGCTGTTGCGAAGGCTGGACGCGGCCCTGGACCTCATTCGGTCCCACACGGATCCTTTTTCGCTGCCGCCTCGGCCCTCACCCACTCCCCGAGATTCCCGTGACCGCGGGCCCCGAGGGTGGGAGTCAGGGGGTGGATTCTCTTCCATTCTCGGTGCTGATTGGCTCTGTGACCTTGGCCAGGACATGTAAGGCCTCAGCTGAATTTGTATTCACAGCGATTGTGAGCTCCTTAAGGGCAGGAATTGAGTTTTGAAAACAATGCATATACAGGTATTCTTTGGCCTGCCTCATTTGTTTGGTGGTCACAACCGTTCTGAAAATATGTTGAAAGCTATTGATTTCCACTTCTCTGCCCCCAGCCCCCAACCTGTGTTCAGATGCATTTAATATGACTTACTTTCGGGGAGCCCTGGTGGCTTACTGGTTAAGCACTCTGATGCTAACCGAAAGGTCGGTGTTTCGAACCCAACATTATTTCCCAGGCCTCGCCTGAAACTCCAACCCAAAACCAAACCCACTGCTTTGAGTTGATTCCGACTCACAGCGACCGGGTAGGACATGGTAGAGCTGTCGCATGTTCCCAAGGTTGTAAATCTTTAGGAAGCCGACTGCCACATCTTTCTCCCGCTGAGCTGCTGGTGTGTTCCAACGGCCGACCTTTTGGTTAGTAGCCCAGCGCTTTAACCACTGTGCCATCAGGGCTTCTTTCATGGACCCCAGAGCCTGACATGTAGGCAAATATTTGTAGGTCTTGAGTATTAAAAAAAAAAAAAAAAAAAAAATTTTTTTTTTTGAGTAGTGGCTATCTTTAAATGCATGAATTCTTATTCTCTTAACATAAAGAAGGAAGATACATATCCTTTTAGCAAGTTTTAATCATGTACCTGTTGGTGTGCTTATCTCATTTAAATCTCCCAACAATGAGGAAGGTATTATTTAATTCCCATTGTACAGATAAGGAAACTAAGGATTAGGAGAATTAACTTGTTATGGGTTATGCAACCACTGAATGATAGGGGCAAGAAGTGAAACCCATGTCTCCCTGAAACTTCAAAGCCCCATGTTCTTAACTGGTGGATTAAAGGACTGGATGCAGGAATGTATCTGAATGTGCTCTAGCAGCCTCTGTATTTGGATTGTTAACTGTTGATAGTTTCGAGTTTGTCAATTACCGGCATAGATGGCCCCAAATCAGATGTCGCATACTGTGGAAATACTTTTGTTTCCTATTCTTCCATAGTACCATATTGCTTGTTCAGTAACATGTTTTACAACCTGCTTTCTGCACCCATATTTATTCAATCCTTTTATCTTTGGCGAATGCTTACTCAGGTGTGTTGACTGAATGTGACTGTATCAGTTCATTACCTTGTTCTTCCTGCCCTCCAAAGCACTTATGGTTGATAATATGAGGTGATACTGTTGGGGCTTTTATTTCTTTTCTGTACTGCTTTTTAAGGGACTGTATTAGGGATCTCGAAAGTGCTCCGGCATGTCTGACATTCAGGAAGCCACTGACCAACTCTTGGATGTGAACCTGTTTGAGAACCAGAGGTTTGTACAAGTGACAGAAAGTGGCCACAGAAGTGAGCCTGAGCATCTCCAAGTCACTATTGGAGCCACTGTACCTACTGGCTTTGAGCAAACAGCTGCGGATGAAGTGAGAGAGAAACTGGGGTCATCATGCAAAATCAGCAAAGACCGGGGCAAGATATATTTTGACATTTCAGTGGAAAGTCTGGCCCAGGTTTGCATGTAATAGAATTTAAATAGTTTTCTAAATTGTTCGATTTATGATTACTTTTTACTTACAGATCCTTTTGGAATCCCTTTTGCTTTTCTTTGCCCCAAATCAGGCGATTTTAAAATGTACTTCATTTTCTATTAGGTACTGATTTGTAAGTTTGACTAGTAGGTTTGCTCTGTTTTTAGAAGTAATTCTAGTATTTCCTGAGGATGAATTCACCAGAAAGAATCCTGTGTGACTTATGAAGGAATTCCAAGTATCTGCTGTACATCTTCGAATTTATTTACTTCAGCATCTAGCTCCAGATTTTGGTGATGAAGCAAGGAATAAGAGTTTTCTTGTTGTTTTTAAATCTGTGTAAAGAAATTCTTGCACAAAAGTAATTAGGAATCACTGAAGGTGAGAGGTTAAAGGTCAGCAAACTGCCATCTCCCTATAATAAAAGCTGAAATGTTTTTCATTCCCACCTAACAGAAGGGCAGGGGTTGTCTGGGTTTTTTTGTTTGTTTGTTTTTTAACTGTCGTAGCCCAGCTCTCAGTGTCTAACATATAGTAGTCACTCAGTAAATATTGGGGATGAATTAGTGACCAGGTATTTTCCATACAATATTTTAGTTAATATCCTCAACAGCTGTGTGGAGATAGGCACTAGCACTATTTTTATTCTCAGTAATCATTAGGTTTAGGAAAAATAAGTAATCTGCCCAGGATTACTCAGCTAGTAGTTACAGAGCTGTGCCTCAACCCCATGCTCTTAACCACTGCAGTATGCAGCCTACTACAGAGAGCCATGAGGGAACCACGATAACGTGTCACTTGATTTTCTTTGTCTTCCCCTTCTCCCTCAAGCCCCTGTTGCCCACATAATACTTCAAGCTTCAATCTGCCCTTCCCTTTCTGTTGGGGAAATGCAGAAGCAGATGGGAGACTTGCAGCTTTTTTTTTTTTTTTTTTTTTAAGTTTTACATAGAAATGATAGGTATTACTTGCCTTAAAACATTGTGTATGATTTGTATGTTTAAATGTTGATAGTTTGTTCTTCAAAAGCTTTCTCAGAAATTTATTTCTATTTTTTTTTCCTCCTCCCCAGGTTCATTGTTTGAGGTCAGTTGATAATTTATTTGTGGTTGTTCAGGAGTTAAAGGATTACCAATTCAAAGAAACAAAGGTGAGCAATTCCAGACATGGTGGGTGATTTTTAGTCACCTTCCCCAAGGAGATTATTTCCAGTTTTTAAATTCTGTCATCAGCGTTAACTGTTGCTTTTTTTGTGATACAGAATGCTGGGAGGCATTTATGATAAAATCCAAAGAGATTTGCTGACAGCTCGTTCCAAAAGTTGTTCTTACAAATCAATATTGAAAAACATCAAAGTTTATAGGAAATAAAACAAATTGTTGGACTTACTTAAAAAAGATACAAACTATAGATTAGCTTTGCCGACGTATATAGTTCCAAAATAGAATTACTTGCAGCCTGTGAACCAAAGACAAGTGACAGTGTATGTCATCTACAAACAACACTTTATCTCAACATTCTGCTTTTGCCTTGCTTTCTTCTCTAACTTCATTTTTTAAAATAAAGCCAAAGTAATATCTAAATACTCCTTCAGTTGTTAGGACAACAGCTTTGTCTCCAGCTTGAATTTAGCTTGATTCCCAAATATTCAGCTGCTGCCTAAGCTGAAGGTTGAAAATAGATTGCAGTAAGATTTTAGTGTTTTTCCACATTTTTTTTTTGGTCAGGTTTTCAGAGTCAAATGCTTAGAAACTTTTTTTTTTAACCAGTTGTATTACCTGTCTTAGAAAAATCTTTTTTAAAAAAAAAACTATGATATGCTATGTATTTTCATGTTTTTGTTTATTGGGAACAGGTTGGTTTCCAAAACATTATTCATAAACCAATCAGACAAATTGGTATCAACCTACAGCCTAGAAAAATAAAACCAGACCTAAAAAAAAATTCATACTGAAATACTTAAGAATCTTATTAACTAAAAATGTAACTTTCGACACTAATATTATAACCCTTCAGACTTCTGAGGGCCATTGCCAACTAAATCATATCTATGAAACTAATAAATAATAGACAATTAGAAAAATTTGCTGATATTTTTAAATTTAAGTAGCCAATTCTATAAATGAATAAATGTTGACAGACATTTTTAAAAACTAAATTTCTTGTCTCTAAGTTACCAGGGTGCATTTTCTTAAATTCTTACGTTTTTGCCATCTTAGAGTTTGTATTCTTTTGAGCATTTTTTATCTCTAATTAGAGGGGAATTTGATTATTATGAAATGATTCTATATAAGCCAGCTTTTCAGAGCTGCCTTGTAAGTGGCTGCAAAAGAGGTTCCTGGTGGAAGTCCTAAAAGAAGAGCAGCAAAGATTAGGGCAGATTTTCAAACCAGTGCAAGGGAAACATCTATGAGTCCGACCATAAGAAATTGTTAAGCCCTTGACTTTGTGAACTTAAATTGCAACATACTCCAGTAAAACTCCTTTTTAAAACATTTGTTTCTAGCTTTAGTTCTGTTGACTGAGTTTATTCTTTATGGAGTTAATACTTTCTTTTACCTTATAGTCTGTTAGTTTAAGCATTTTAATGGGTTATTACATTCTTAAGTAGTCAGATCATATCATGAACTTTTTTTTTAAGGCTAACAAATCTGTGATTGATTGATTTAGGTAAAACATGTACTTAGAACAAAATTATAAAGACTGCAAAGAACAGAGTGAAAACTAAGACTTTGCTTCTGTATCCCCATGCTATGTACTTCTGTCTCTGGAGGCAACAACTACTACTAATTTCTTGGGTATCCTTCTAGAGATATAATTATTTTATTGATTTATTTAATGCAGATGGGGCATTCTGTAATACTGTTCTGTGTTGTGGTTTTTTCCATATATTTTGGAGATCGTGTCAAAATCATTATTGGATTTAGTTACATGTATTCCATTGTGTTGCTGTATCATGCTTTAACCAGTCCCATTTTAGGACACTAGATTTTTCCCAGTCTTTTGCCATCACTGTAGTACAATGAGTAGGCTATGTGTATCCTTATACGTATTCAATCTAAGGGTCATTTCTCTGTCTAATAGGAGAGTTTATTCCACTGATATTTATTAATATGACAAATGTTTAATCTTCTGTCACATTTATGTTAAACCTTCTGCTTTTTCTTTTTAATCTTTATGGTATATGTTTGCTTCTTCATGTCCGTGTCTTTTATAATAGTTTGGTAGATTTATGTTTGTGCTCTAGCTGTTACTTTTATAAGTACAACTTGATATTATGTACTTAATCTATTGTTTACACAGTATTTCCTGAATTCATACTAAGAGCAAAGATGAAGTTGGTATTATTTCCACTTCTTCCCTCTACCTCCCAATTTTAGTTAATTTTATTATTTTTCTTAGTGTTGACCTTTATGCCTTTAAATACGCTTTTATTTATTAGCTTTAACTTCTATTCTTTGACCTTTAGATATAAAAGATGAGAATAAACAGC
Source organism: Elephas maximus indicus (assembly GCF_024166365.1). Taxonomy (NCBI): domain Eukaryota; kingdom Metazoa; phylum Chordata; class Mammalia; order Proboscidea; family Elephantidae; genus Elephas; species Elephas maximus. The sequence goes on from NC_064838.1 coordinate 34,380,114, forward strand.
ATACTTAAATTACTTCCCTGTTCCTACCTTTGTCCTCTCAACTGTAGGCCATAGTTTGTAACATTTACATCATATTTGTAATCATAATCTCTATATTTGTTTTTATTTTAGTTCTACAGTTAAATAGATTATAGGTGCTCTGTCATTTTGTTAGTTTTTCTTTTAAGCTCTTGAATGACATGAGTTCAAAAATATTTGTCTTTCATCTTTATATTTGATCAATAGTTTGGATAAAAATTTTGGAATCACACTTCCTTAAGGATATTGTAGGCAGTGTTTTTTCTCGTCTAGTATTAAATCTTGCTGTTGAAAACCCTGAGGCCCTCCTGATTTTTTCCCCCTTATTTATTGTTTTCTTGATGTGTTTGCTTGATACCTAGTTGATTTTTTTTTTAACCTTTGAAGTTACTAGGATATATCTCATTGTTGACAATTCCTTGTCAGGACATGTCCATCTGTAGAGAAAGTCACATCCCCACTTACATTGCTGGAAAATTTTTTTGAATTATTTGGGGAAAAACTTTTTTTTTTTTTTTTTTTGGTTTCATTATTTTAATTTTCTTCTTCAGAGATACAATTTATACATATGTAGAATCTTTTCTGACTGCCTTCCATATTTATCTTTTTCTCTCAGATCTTTTTTTAAATTTATTTATCCTGATTTTTTTCTACATTCCTTACTGTGTTTTCAGCAATGTCTTTTATATGTGCCGCTTTCAAAATGATCGTCATTTCTGTGATAATTTTTTTATTCCACTTTTTCTTTGAACTGCACAAACTCCTATTTCATCTCCTTCTGGAGGCTCATTTGATCTTTCTGTTTTTATATCTCTCCTTTGAGCTCTTATTCTACCAAGGTATTTCCTTATTACATTTTTAGAGTCATATCGTTGTGTTTGATCACAGATTTAAACTGCTCTGTGGCAGTGTTTTTCTGATCACTGTTTTTTGTTTGCTGTTGATTTTTGTTCCTTCTTTTACTACCTGTGCTGATTCCTCTTAATAATTGCTCATCTTTGAATGAGACAGTTCCTCTTGGACTTGGTGTTTATAGGTGGGTCTTACAGTGGGAAAAGCCAGGAACATGTGCCAAGCTAACAGGAAGTTTATTTGGTTCACAGTTCTTTCTAAGAGTTGTGAGTGAGTGAGTTCTCCCTTTTTTTTTTTTTAACTGCTTTATTGAGGTATAATTTCCATGCCATTGAATGAGTTCTTGTAACCTTTTCTACTCTCTAGGCTCAAGGGATCAGCAGTTTCAGGTTATTCACAATGCAGAGTATCACTTTCCCACTCTGCCTCACCAACAGTTTTCAGTACACAAGCACATACAGCATGTCTATGAGATTGCCTGTTCAGCCCCCATTCCCCTCCCCTGCTTCTCCTTGGTACAGATGAGGTCCAGGGAGGCTCCTACCATCAGTCTGCATAGTTCTTTCCAGCTGTTCCAAACAAGAGTTGATTTGCTACCTACTTCACAGGCTGTGCTTGTCTGAGGTCTGTAGGTGTTCTCTCTCGTGTCTTCTGGTACTGCACCTTTGACCTTCAGTGCATTTGGAAATCCTTTTGTTGTAGTTCAAAGTTACAGATACCATCTAGATTCAATAAAAATGAGTTGGTGTTTCTGTTTCTTTTTCTTAGACCAGTTTCTGAGGAAAGAAGGGGACAGGGAGCCAAGAAAGTTTTACTGAACCATGTTAAAACTGCAGGTCCTCTAGAGGCCCTTTATAGAGAAATAGTTTGTAAATAGAATTGAAATTGTTAATCCTGACGTTTGACATTATTTCAGCAGGTTTGAAGTAGTATCAAACCCTCACTCACTTCCATTTCAAGTATTCTGTCAGTCAGTAACATACATATATTGTCTATACCAGCCCTGTGCTATAGAACTTCCTGATGGGAATGTTCTGTGGCTGCTGTCCAACATGGTAGCCGTTAGCACATGAAATGGGGCTGGTACAACTGAGGACCTGAATTTTTTTTTTTTTTTTTAAATAGCTGCATATGGCTCATGGCTACTATATTGAACAATGCAGGTCTAGGTCACGCACCTTTTAACATTTAATCTCATATTATCCAGAACTGTTTAATCAGCAGGCATTTTTCTACATATTTGGTCTGTAGCAGTGATCAAGACAAAGTCCTTTCTACCATGCACTTATCTTCTGGGAGGAGACTTGATGACAAACAAGTTAATACGTAAACCTACAAACTTCAGATACCAAAAAAAAAAGTTGCCATCCAGTTGATGCCAATTCATGGTGATCCCATGTGCGCACAGTAGAACTGCTTCGTAGAGTTTCCAAGGCTGTAACCTTTTGGTAGCAGATCACCAGGCTTTTCTTCCAAGGTGCCTCTAATGGATTCGAACCACCAACCTTTTGGTTAGTTAAGCGCTTAACCATTTGTGTCACTGAGGGACTTCCTAACTTCAGGCAATGCTAAATAAGATAGGAAGAGAATGACTTGGGGAGACTTCTTTAAATAGAGCAGCTCTCAGAGGATGTGCCTTTTAAGTTGCTATTAAATAATGATAAAGGAGCTAGCAGTGCAGAGAGACTAAGTGAAACAAATATGTTTCCAAGCAGAGGTAGGAAGTGAGGGAGAGAATAGTCCTGAGGTGATGTAAGGCAAATAGAGATCAGATTTTGTTGGTTTTTTAAGGAATTTAGATTTTCAATGCACAATGCAAAGCTACTGGAGGCTTTTAAGCAAGGAAGGGGTGTGACCAAATTTACTTTTTAAAAAGATGATACTATTTAGAAATTGGATAGATATGTTAGCTGAATGGAAACCCTGGTGGCGTAGTGGTTAAGTGCTGCGGCTGCTAACCAAAGGGTCGGCAGTTTGAATCCGCCAGGCGCTCCTTGGAAAGTCTGTGGGGCAGTTCTACTCTGTCCTATAGGGCCGCTATGAGTTGGAATCGACTCGACAGCACTGGGTTTGGTTTTTGATTAGCTGAATAAATTTTTTTCTTGAAAAAATTTTTATTTTCTAAAATAGTTCATTTGTATACTCAGTACAAAACTGAAAAAAAGACAAAAGGAAGTCAGCCAGTGAGAAGTAAATTTCCTTCCCCTGTCTTTGATCCATCTACCTCCCCTTTGTGGAGGTAACCACTGTTAAATCATTTCTCACTGCTTAAATTGTAGTCTTGAAGTACAACTTCTGATTTACCATTCTGTCTTATATTGTTTTTTAGTGGCTTAATTTGTGTATATCTAACTTCTAGTTAGATACTCATTTCCTTGAGTGCAGGCATTATTTACTCCGTTGTCCTATACTCTCACCACCCCCAACATAATGATCAGTGTAGTTTGTAGCAAACGAGGGGTTTAATTGTTCAATTAAAGTGATAAGAAATGAATGAATTTCATTCTCTTTTCTTTATAGGAAGAAGTTCTAAAAGATTTTGAAGACTTGGCTGGGAAACTTCCATGGTCTGACCCTTTAAAAGTGTGGAAAATTAACACCAGTTTCAAGAAAAAAAAAGCAAAGCGCAAAAAAATAAATCAAAATTCAAGTAAAGGGAAGATTAATAATGGAAGAGGAGAGAAAATAGATGAGAGAGATGTTAAAAAAGAGTTCACTAGCGATGCCTTAGATCCACATATCCTAGACTATTATGAAAATCCAGGCATTAAAGAGGAGATATCAACATTAGTAGGTGATGATTTGGCATCTTCCAAAGAAGATGACACTGATGAAAGCTCCAAAGAAGAAACTGACCATCGAGCACTAAAATTTAGAGTCACATGCAATAGGGCAGGGGAGAAACATTGCTTTACATCAAATGAGGCTGCAAGAGATTTTGGGGGTGCTGTTCAAGACTATTTTAAGTGGAAGGCTGACATGACCAACTTTGATGTGGAGGTAGGTACAGACTGTTAATGATTTAAGAAGGCTGTTATGAAACTCATTGCTGTCCCGTCAATTCTGACTCATAGCGACACTACAGGACAGTAGAACTGCCCCATAGAGTTTCCAAGGCTGTAATCCTTACAGAAACGGACTGCTACATCTTTCCCCAAGTAGTGGCTGGTGGGTTTGAACCACCAACCTTTCAATTAGCAGCCAAGCACTTAACCACTGTGCTGTTAGTGCCCCTAAAGCTGGTATAGATTTGTGAAATTTTCAGACTGACCCAGTCTTAACAGACAAACTGAGGCCACAGAGCTAATAGGGTGCGGTTAAGAAGAGCATCAACTATGGAGCAGGAGATCTAGCTCCAGATTTTGACTTAACTACTCTGTAACTGTGAACAATGTAGTCTCTTCTATGCCTCTGTTTCAAATGAATCCAATAATAGTATATACCTTTTAAGGTTGTCCTAAAGGTTAAATGAGGTAATACATTTAAGTACTTGGCACAACACCTGGTACAGTGAAACTGTGAGAGCTGGAACTCAATGGGACTGCCTTGTTTTCCTGGGTCTTGCAAGTTTTCTGCTTTTGACAGGGTGTAGCCTTACCACTTTTCTGTCACTCATTTCAGTGGAAAATAGTCAAGTTTTCCTTCTCTGGCAGGTTTCCATCTTACACAGGTTCCGGCTTTTGCAGGTTTTACTGTATATAGTAAGTGGTCAATAAACGGGAACTATTGGAACTTGAGTTTTCTAATTTCAAATCTAGTACCTTTTACTACATTATGATGACTTTCAAATTACAAAGTTCAACCAGATTAAAAACAATTATTTTGTTTTTTGTGTGTCTTGGTGGTTCAGTTTTGTTACTAAAAAAAAGCAGAACACATTTTAAAAATAAGCTTTGATCTCCTCCAATCAGAACATCAGTGCTAATAACTCATCCTAGAGCCAGCTTTCCTCCTTCTTAAGCACTACTACATTCCCAAACACAAATACTAGCTCATAGTACTTCTTAACATGTTTACTCTCTTTGGTCCCAGTACTCTACTACCTAGGTGATTCACATATGGGCAGTTTCAACCAGAATCTTTAAATCTCTGACATCTTAAAAAGGCTTTCAGCAGATGAGATTTTTACCAAGAAATCGTTTTCTATTGCTTTTGGGGCTCTTGAATCTGGAGCAAGTCACTTATTTGTGCACACGCTTTCTCTTTTGCATATCTCATAGAGCTGCTGGGAGAAAGAAGAGACTAACTAGGTAACTAGGACAGTGATGTCTAAAAGTTAGCAAGGTGGCTCAGAGCACAGACTCTGGAGGCATCCTACTTGAGTTCAGAGCCCAGCTGTACCAGTTACGAGCTGTATGAGACTGGGTTCCTCATCTATAAAAAGGGGTACTAAGAGCACCTAGCTCAGAGGTGTGACTACGAAATGAGGTAATGAAAATCAAGTGTGTAGAATAGATCCTGGCATATAGAAAGGCTGTATAAGCATCAGTTGCTGCTGCTGCTGCTGTTAGGATCATTAGGAGAAGGAAATGGAAGTGATTTTAAGTGGAAGATTGAGAAACATACTTCATTTGAATAGTTCATGTTCAATATTCTGTGTGTCTTTGAAAAAATTATAATCAGTGTAAGAAACCCATTATTCCACAGACATTACTTAAGGTGAGTCAAATTACAAAAAAAGAACACAGTATAATAGGTGATAAAGCAAATGTGGTATAGCATTAATAATTGGGGAACTCAGAGAAGGATATATTTAGAAGTTCATTGTGCAAGTGTTCTTGCAGCATTTTTCTGTGCTTGAAATGTTTTCCAAAAAAATTTTTAGAAAAATTTAAGTATATTAAAAAACCCAAAACCTTCAAAATATACTTGTATTTTAAAAATTTGGAGAAATCTGGTTACACCCAACTTATAGTGAATGAAAAGAATAAAGTCAATACAAAATTAAGTAAGAAAATATTATATACTATATGATTCTATTTATATGAAGTTCAAAAAGTGGCCAAAATAATCTATGGTGCTAGCAGTCAGATTAATGATTACCTGGGGTGGGGAGTATTGACTGGGAGGGACCAAAGGGAGTCGTTAGCGGGTGCTGGAAGTGTTCAGTCTTGATCTGGATGGTGGTTCCACAAATGTTTGTGTGTGTGTGTATACAAATTAATTGAGGCTTGTGTACTTTACTGTAGGGAAAGTAAAACCTCAATAAAAAAGTTTTTTAAAAAAGCCTCCAATAAAAAATCTTAGTTGTTAGTGCAGTTTGAACAATCCTAAAACAGTTTTCTTCTATCTTCTTTAAATTTATTATAGGTTCTTTTGAATATCCACGATAATGAAATAGTTGTGGGCATTGCACTGACAGAAGAGAGTCTCCACCGAAGAAATATCACACATTTTGGACCCACAACTCTTAGATCTACTCTTGCCTATGGAATGCTCAGGTAAGAGAATTGTTTGCCATCCAGATTAAAGTGGCTCCCTGATTTGAATTTTCTCTTGAAAACACTTGAATTTTTTATGAGGTACTGTGTTGGAATTTAAGGAGCCCTGGTGGCACAATGGTTAAGTGCTCAACTGTTAACCAAAACGGTGGTTCAAACCCACCCAGCCACTCTGCAGGAGGAAGACCTGGCTATCTGCTCCTTAAAGATTAGTCTAGAAAACCCTATGGAACCAGTTGTATTCTGTCACATGGGGTCACTATGAGTCAAAAATCAATTTGATGGCACATAACAACAACACATGTTGGAATTAGTGGCTAAAAACAGAATAAAAAGCTAATGATTTCTTTCCCTGTATTCAGTGTTGACTCCTTGTGATCCTGAAAATACCACTGAATTACTGTTTCAATTTTCTTAATTATAAAATGAGAACAATACCTTTCCTCTGCCTCTTGAATGGAGCTTCCTCATTTCTGTTTAGAAAGCCAATATAATATCTTATGTTGGGAATTAGAAAACAATTTTTTTTTTCATTTCTGTGCAGATAAAAAGATTTTAAAAAAATGTAAAATTTATAAATGAACACATAAAGCTTTTACTTTCGATTTTTGAATTTTTTACTCACAGCAACCCAGGAATGATCCTGAAATTTTCTACTTCTCAAAAGTCTAAGAAGTAGCTCTCCATCTTCTCCTTTGTCTTTCTCTCTTTTTTTGGGTGCTTCTTTCCACCACTTGGACAAGTTTTTCTTCTCTAAGCTGCTGTTTTCCAGGCTGCAAAATGGGTTTGATATAGGATTTAAAGGATTATTACTGAGGATTAAAAACAAAAACATATGCAGAATACCTATTATATAGTGTCTGGCATACACTGGTGGTTTCCTTTTCTTCTGGTATTTGCGTCCTTTTTTATCCTACTTGTCCATGAATTCACAGCTCAGCACAGTAGGAACTTATTAATTCAGTAACAATATTAACAAACTGGGTCCATTTGATTAAGGAAGAACTCCTAGTCATCATTCATTTAACCAACAATTACTATTTACTGCCAGGCCATTACAGTGGAGCCAGAGAAGAAGATACGGAGAGCTATTTGGGGTGAAAGTATTAGAAACCCAAGTAAACTAGCTTAAGGTAAAGTGATGATTGACGGGGAGGGGAATTTATTGGAAAGACATTGAGGCATCTTGGGGAATCCAAGGCAGAATTGAAAACTGGATTCTCAAGGATAGTAGCAGATCCTGGAAACCACCAAAAAACTAGGCAGCCGCTCTTGTCTCTACTAGGAGTCAGTAGGCTCTTGTCGCTGCTCATCTGTGCATATGACTGCCCTTCATCTAATCCATTGCTGCTGAATCAGTTCCAACTTATACTGACCCCATAGGATCTCCAGGGCTCTAAATCTCTATGGAAGCAGACTGCCACATCTTCCTCCTGGAGCTGCTGGTGGTTTCAAACCACTGACCTTTGGTTTAGCAGTTGATCACTTTAACCATTGCGCCACCAGGGCCCTTTGTCTATTATTTATAATTTCAAACTACTAGCCCACACTGCCTAGAGCTTCTAGTTCTTTATTCCAAATTCCTGGAAGAGAGGATCTGATTGACCTAATTTCAGTCAAGTGTTCATTCCTGGACTCATTAGCCATGGCAAGATTAGAACGACAAAAGAAGGAAAGAGAAATTAGTGACCTGGTTGAGGAGGGGATACTTCATAGAGAGGGTAACATTTAAGCCACTGACAGTCAAACAATGCCTCCAATACTCTTGTCACTTCCTAGTTTGTGTTCATGGACAAGTAACTTGTTTTCTCGTCGGCTTCCTTACCTGTAAAATGAGAAGACGAGTAATAGTAATATAATCTTCCTGTTGCGCATTGAATTGTGTCCCCCAAAAATATGCATGATAAATCCTAAGGCTCTATGTCTATGGTTACAATCCCATTTGGGAATAGGTTATCTTTTTTATGTTAATGACAGAGGATTAGTGTAAGGTGTGTTTTAAGTCAATTTGAGAAATAAGAGATTAAACAAGTAAGTGAATAGAAGCAGAGATGGAGGAGAAGAGATGCCATGCCCCATGAAGATTGCCTAGGAGCAGGAGCTATAAGAGACAAGGACCTTTGTCCAGAGCCAGCAGAGGAAAAGCCTTCCCCTAGAGCCGGCACCCTAAATTTGGACTTCTAGCCTCCTAAACTGCGAGAAAATAAATTTCCATTTGGTGAAGCCATCCACTTGTGGTATTTCTGTTATGGCAGCACTAGATAACTAACACAGAATTTGGTCTACTGAGAAGCGGGGGTCCTACTGCAACAGATACCTAAAATATGGAAGTGGTTTTGGAATTGGTTGGAGGTTAGAAGAGTTTTAAGGTGCCTAATAGTAAAACCCTAGTAGATTGCCTTGAAGAGACTATTGGTAGAATTATGGACATCAAAGGCAGTTCTGGTGAGGGCTTAGGAGGAAGTGAGGAGAGCTATAGAGAAAGTCTGTAAGATCTTAGAGAATATGTATGGTGCTTGCAACAGAATGTTGCCAGAAATGTGGATATTAACATATTTCTGGTGAGGCTTTAAAAGAAAATGATACACATGTGATTGGACAGTGGAGGAAGGGTGATGCGTTTTATGCAGTGGCAAAGAACTTGTCTGAATTATGTTCAGATGTTTGGTGGAAGGTAAAACTTGTAAGTGATAAATTGGATATTTGGCTGAGGAAATTTCTATGCAAGATCTTAAAGGGGCTGCCTCGCAACCTTTGCTGCTTATAGTAAAACGCAAGAGGAAGGAGATGGACTTAAAAATGAACTGTGCAAAATGAAAACAAAGTTCAAAGATTTGGAAAATTCTGTTGTACAGACCAAGAACATGTGTCTTAAAGTGTTCACCAAGGATGTGACTGTACAGCCTTTTGTTAAGATTAAACCTGTGACTGATGAACCTAACCAGCTACCACAATAGAAGACCCATCAGCTTAGACTGAAGGGGACAGAGAAAGAACAAAAGGACAGCACACTGTCTGCCTCTTGAAATTCTATAGGCAGGGAACAGGCCAAAGGAGTTACAGCTGTTATCATCCAAAAAAGAAAAGAACCATCCCTGGAACAATTTGGAGATTGGCAGAATTTTAGAAGCACTCTGCTTCTCTGGTCTCAAAGGGTGGGGCTGTGATCTCTGGAGTCTCAAAGGGTGGGGCCGTGGACTCCTAAGATTCAAAGAATCAAATCTTTACCAGCTTGGTTCCAGAGTGTGGGGCTGCCATTTGGTTTGGCTAAGAGGATGGAGCTGCTACCCAAAGCTGAGGCACTGCGCTGCCATGCCCAAGGGGCAGAATAATGGCGCCTGCTGGGGCTGAGGGAGTGGGGTCGCAACACAGATGGACTAGGAGAATGGGGCCTTCCAAAACTGATGGAGCAGAGTTGTCATGCCAGTGGGCCTGGAAGGTGGAGTTGAAGCCCAGGGTGGAGGGGCCTGTACCCAAAATCCAGAAAGCATGGCAAATACCCAGAGTCTGGAGGGCAGGGTCATTGCGTAGATGGTCCCCAAGAGCAGAGGATTATTTTCAAGCCTTGAGAGTTAATGTAAATTGTTCTGCTGGGTTTTGGACTTGCTTGGTGCCTGTTAACCCTTCCTTCCATCCATTTTCTCCCATTTGTAATAGAAATGTCTACCTTGCATGTGTTCCACCACTGTACTTTGGAAGCAGATAACTTGTATTCTTAGATTTCCCAGGTTCACAGATGAGGAGGAATTTTACCCCAGGATGGAATACCCATATTTGATTTAGATGATTCAGAAGATGAGATTTGGAGTTACTTTTGGGATGAAGTGATGGGGTGAATGTGTTTTGCATGTGGCAAGGACATGAATTTTTAGGGGCCAAAGGGTAGAAGGTTATGGATTGAATTGTGTTCCCCAAAAATATGTGTTGTAAATCCTAACCCCTGTACCTCTGGTTGTAATCTCTTTCAGGAATGAGTTGTCTTTGTTATGTTAATAAGACAGGATTCATGCAGGGTGTGTTTTAAGTCAGTCTCTTTTGACTTATAAAAGAGATTTAACAAGCAAGCCAGAGAAGTGGAGATGGGATAAAGTAGATGCTATGCCAAATGGAGATCTCTAAGGAATCAGGAAGCACAAAGACCTTCCTCCAGAGCCATCAGAGAGAAAGCTGTCCCCAAGGGCTAGCACTCTGAATTCAAACTTCTAGCCTCCTTAACTTTGAGAAAATAAATTTCTGCTTGTTAAAGCCATCCACGTTCCATATTTCTTTTGCAGCAGCACTAGATAACTAAGACACTCTCTCACAGGGTTGTTACGAGGATTAAATGAGAAAATGCATGTAAAGAGCTTAAATCCATGTCTGGCAAATCCTAAGGGCTCAAAGTACAATAGTCCCTCTTAATCCATGGGGGAAACATTCCAACACCCCCCGTAGATGCCTCAAACTTCAGATCGTACTGAACCCTATATACAGTTTTGACCTATACATACCTTTGATAAGGCTTAATTTATAAATTAGGTACAGTAAGAAATTAACAATAATTAATAATAAAATAGAACAATTATAACAATATACTCTAAGTTATGTGAATGTGGTCCCCGGATGAGATGGAGGAGGAAGTTGTGAGATTTCATCACACTACTCATTTAACTTTTTTGGACCACGGTTGACCGAGGGTAACTGAAACTCTGGAAAGCAAAACTGGAGATAAGGGGGGGCTACTGTATATCAATTACTTTTAAATCAAGGTTTTTATCTTCAGAATTCATCAGGAATACTGAATGTCTTAATTGCCAGGAAGGTTGTATCAATATATGTTTTACTTGAGACACGTTTGAGCTTTTTCTTGTAACAATACAGGTTTATGTAGAAACTAACGGTGGGTTTCTAAAGACATAAGTGCATTCTAAAAGGTCTAGAAGGATACAAGCTAAAATCCCATCCGGGATTTCAGATGATAGTCAAAGGGGACTTTTAAGTTATACGTAATGATTTTTTTTTCCCCCCAATGCTAGAATATAGAGTCAGAATGTAATTAAAAATTGATCTTTAAAATGAATATAGGTTGGTGTTTCTTCATGCTAGCATGATAGGTTCTTGATCTTAGAGCTTCAGGAATAGTCATTGTGGAAGCCTTGGCTTTTGGTTAAGTCTTTTCACATAGCTGTTCTCTTCTCCAGGCTCTGCGCTCCTCAACCGTCTGATATAATAGTTGATCCAATGTGTGGAACAGGGGCAATACCAATAGAGGTAGGTAATAACTGTTATTCAACTTTTAGGTAAGCAAGTGATACATCCAGAATGTTCTAGATGTAATGTGTAAGTTAGACATAATGAAATCACAGAGGTTGAATCAATGGACCCAAGAGTTTTGAAAGATTACCGTAGTAAAGCTGTAACTTCTGTGTAACGGGTGTAACCACTTATTACAAATAGCCAAGTATCAAAGGACTAGATAGATTTTAGCAGTATCTATTCATTGGATAACAGAGAAGACTGAGAATTAAAAACTGGTGAGTCCCTTTTCTACAACAAAAAAGCTGGTAGAATTGAGAGGGAAAGGATAATTGAAGACATATGCATAAACAGGAGGAAAGCCAGTTCATCTCTATAAGGTGAGATCATGGTTTCTTAATACACTTAAATTCTTGAAGGGCTTAGGTGCAATTGTAAAAAGAGAAACCTAAAGACATTATTTAGATTTTGGGGAGAATCTGACAAAGTTATGTACCAAATGCTCTTAGTTTTCAAAATGACTGTGAGATTGAGAGAACTCAAAAACTGCCTAAAAGCACCGCAAGAAATGGAAAAGGCATTTTCTTAGCGGAGAACATGTAACAATAGAGTTTCCTTGATGATAGTATCTGTACTTCTGTAAACAAATTGGAAGTCGGAATTCCCAGTAAAAATTGCTTAAATTTGTAAAACATGTTAAGTTTTCCCATATAGTGTACCTAAAGGCAGTAGGAATAAACTGCAGAGATATACCACAGGTTCTATGAGTGGACAGGAGCTGAACAGATGAGCAAGTCCAGAGCAACCCATAAAGGGGAAAATAATCCAAAGTGTAATTAGAAAATGACATCTGTGACGTGGGAGTTAAGATCCAAGAAGGAAATCATAGCAGTCCACATGACTACTGTTTCCCGCCAGTGTCAGTTAGATAAGTAGCTCTGGCTAGAGAGACTCACACAGAGAAATAAATCCCAGTGTGATCAAAAAGAATTTGAGGAACAAAGCAGAGTGCTCTCCTTCTCTAGCGTTACACCATGATGCGCCTATGTCTGAAATAGCAAGCAAGGTCAGTACATGTCATGATACAACAGAGCTGGAAAGAGGCCAGAAGAGGGCCCCCAAAATGATTAAAAGTTTGAACCATTTCCTTACAGGGATAGACATGAGGATGCTAGTGTAGAAAAACCTACGTGATGTATGATCAGAATTATGAAAGGTATTGACAGAGTATATGTAAAGATTTGCTCACCAAAGTATAAAATACTTTATCTAGAATACTCTCTTTAAAATTTAGAAGTACTGTAAAACCCATCTCTTTCAAAGGCTGAAAATCTAAAACAGGTGTATTAAAAAAAAAAAAGTTGGAGAATCAGAATCTCTTGAGAGGCTCTCATTAAACTGTCCTTCCCCTTTCCACTCCACCCCTCTTCCCCTAAAATGCTCAACTTCCCTTTTGTCGGAGAGTCACTTCTGTAGGATTATAAATAGGAATGTGTCATCACCCCAGGCAAGAGAAAAAGTTACAAAGTGCTGTATTCGTGGGTGAGAGGCGTGGTACTATTTACAAAGGATGAAGTGTTTGCTGCTCATCGCTAAGCCAAGACAGAGCCTTTCTCTGCTTTCATGTAAGAAACCTGTTATTCTGCTTAGAACATTTTTCTGGCCTAGGAAGGTATGTCACCTGATTCCACGAACAACTGATGACATTTTTTAACTTAAAATTGCAAAATGTTTCAGGGATATGGTGGTTATCATTCAAAAAAAAATATAGGCATTCAAAGGAAATTGTCTTTTATTTTGAAATTCCTAAGTATTCCATGTATCAGAATAAATACATTTGCCTATAATCACAAAAGGCTGTAGGTTTGGTTAATTTCAGTTGCTTAATTTTTTTCAAACCATGTTTATTTAGGGTCTACTGCAAAATGTGTCAAACACGGCCGGGTGAGGGACTGAGTACAATACCAGACTTGTCCTCAAGGGTGTTCCCAGATTAGTTGCGAGGCAAGTGTAGAAATAATTTAAAATAGAACAAGTGCAGTGGCAGAGGTATGTACAAAGTGCTTTTGAAGAGGCAGATGAGAGACAGTGTGGAGATGTGGGGTTGATGTCAACAGAGAGCATGATATTTGAGCTGGCTCCTGAAAGATAAGTTCAGCAAGCACAGAGGGCATTTCAAGCAATGTTTTGCCACCTCAGTAAAGCCAGATCGGATTGTTTCATTTATTGACAACTGGCAGAAATGATTTTCCCTTAAATAATTTTTGCACTCTTCTGCTTCTGTTTTAATACATTCTCTTGTCTTTTAGGGGGCTACTGAGTGGTCTAACTGTTACCATATTGCTGGTGACAATAATCCATTGGCTGTGAACAGAGCAGCAAATAACATCTCATCTTTATTGACCAAGAACCAAATTCAAGAAAGGTAAAAATCTGATTTAAAAGACTTTGTATCATCTCTTAGACTTAATCACTTTTCATGTCGTCTTTATGAATAGCCCCAAATGCATTATGACATCATTAAGTCTAAATGAAAATATTATGAGACACCATTTAAATTTTAAAGTTTGTTGAAAATTTAATTTTTAAAAAGTTTGTTAGCTATAATTCCCTATCATAATGCAACTTTTTATTTCTGTCTTCCTTTTTCTGTTGCTTATTCATACTTATTCCCCCCACATACTGAAGACTATTGTATAAATTTTTAATTTCACAGATTTTGAAATACTTTTTGTATTTTATATACTCTTACTTTTTAATGACTGCATAATATTGCATTGTATAGAAACACTGAAGTTTTTCTAGTATTCATCACTCAAAGGAATGTCAAGAGTTGGAAGTGACCTGCCTAAATCCTATAGAAGATCCTGACCAATCACCTTCCAGCCTGTTTAAACGCCTCTAACCACTCTGCCTTTGAAGACTGTTGACTCTGTCTTTGCTTACCTCTCAGACCTAGTCATATCTTTTAGTGAGCTTAATCTCTCTTTTCCAGAGACTTGTTTTTTTCTCCCTTGAGTCCGTAAAGGAAAAAATTTTGTCCCTATGTCATTTAGTGATTGACAACAGATAGCCTGTCACATGATGACTGTCGTCTCATATTTGAAGGGCTACCAAAGCCTTCCCCACCCCGCTTCATCGCTTGCCTCCAATTCCCGTCTTCTCTAAACAAAATATACAAAGGTCCTTCAACCATACTTCTTTGACATTCATGGATTGGAAGTCTGTTAGCCTCTAGGAAAATGTGTCATTTTTCCATCCTTTTGAGGTATACTTTGTTACAGCACACCATCTTAGGCCCTAGCCCAGTACTCCATATTTGAGTACACTATGCTGGCCTTGTACCCAGTTGAGAGAAACTGATTAAAATGCCACATGGTCTACAATTTTCATAAAATCGCTTTTCTGGTCTCTCTCTGCTGCTGTCATTTATTCTCTTGCAAAGCACCAGGAGTAAAGTAGTTGTCAGTGGATTTGTTAGGCCTTATAGGTGCTTCACATCCTACCTAATCCAGAAACTCGTTTTGTCTTGATTGGTCTTATGAGATCTAGAAACATTTATTTTCATAACCCTCAGTGAGGTTTATATTCGTTAAGTATAAATCAGTTGTTTTAAAGAAGGTAATTTTATTCAAATATTTCAATTTATTGTTTATACATGGTTAAAACCTTTTCTTTGCTAGTTTTGTCTTTTTTTTTTTAGTTAGGATTACTAGTGTCTTGTTTTTTACTTCCATATATTATCTGTCCTATGGTTTTATCATGCTCAGTGCTTCCTGTTTTGAGATTTTCTAAATTTTACGTTACATGCTCTAACAGTTTTCTTTTTAATGATAAAAATTTCTTAGTATAGATGAGTTTTATTCCAAGTACTGTTGTTGACTATATCCTATAGATTCTTATAATGCTCTTAACTTTTGTGATTTTCTTAATCATCGGCTGTGTGCTTGTCTCTCCAAACTAGCAGTTTGGGACCAAAACCAAAAACTAAACCTTTTGCTGTGGAGTCAGTTTTGACCATAGCAGCCCTACAGGGCAGAGTAGAACTGGACCATAGGGTTTCCAAGGAGCGGCTGGTGGATTCAAACTGGTAGCCTTTTGGTTAGCAGCTGTAGCTCTTAACCACTGTAAACATGAGTCACCTGGGAATCCTGCTAACATAAAGATTCTGATTCAGTAGGTTTAGGGTTGGACCTGAGAGTCTGCATTTCTAGCCAGCTCCTAAGTAATGTTGATATTGCTGGACTATGGACCACACCTTTGAGTGGCAAGAGGGTTCAGGAGATCATTTTTTATACACAGTGGTTGGGAAGATTTTGGTTTATATTTTTATATTCTACTTTTTACTGTGATTAAGGAATTTTTATGGTATATTTTGTTTCATATTTATCAAGATGTTCTTTGAGGCTTATTATTTGAGGCTCAGTGTATGAATTTTTTTAACGATAAACATTTTTAAACAATGTATTTTTCTAGCTTTTAAGTATTTTGTTAAGACCCTCTGCAACTTCACTTTTTGTCTGTTGAACCTGTGCAATTTCTGTCAATTTTACCTTGATTTTTAGTGTTTTGTAGCTTATGTCTTTTGTTGCAGTTATTGGTACCTGTGGTTGTAATATAATTTTTTTTTAATTATATAGTGCTTGCCATTAAAAATTACTGTAGCAATTTCCCATTTTTTTAATCTAAAAACAAATATATCTATATTGTTCCTTTAGGTCTCATTATTACTTTATATATTTGTCTTCTTGTAATTTTTTCCTCTTTAGTGTTCTGGTTCTGATTCCTCCCAATGAATGCTTCACTGGTAATTTTGTACATCGTCAGTTACGTAATTTACGGCTTCCCTCCTGCTGCAGTCGTTTTACCCTCCTATATGCATTCTTAAGTTGTAGGCGAAACATGTCGACATGTACGAAAACCAGTCCTAACTGTTGTTTAAATTTACAGATTTTCCATTTCAGCCATTATTAGTTTTATCTTTTAGGATTTTCCCTATTCATCTAAGTTGTTGATGTTGTCACTGATTTTTGTAGCATTTTGTACTTTATTGTAGCAGTCTCTTTTCAGAAAGCTTTTTTTTTTTCCCTTCATTCCATACTTCTGAACATGTTGATGCACTCTGCTCTCTCCCCATAGCAAACCATCCTGGGGCCTACCCATAGATGCTGTTCAGTGGGATATCTGCAATCTGCCATTAAGAACTGGCTCTGTGGATATCATTGTAACAGACATGCCATTTGGAAAAAGGTAGGAATTGGTTTAAAAAAATGTTTTAGCTCTAACTTATACCCACAATGAGTTGGAATCGACTCGACAGCACTGGGTTTGGTTTTTTTGGTTTTATACCCACTTGTCTTCTGAATCTGTCAATATTTTCTTTGAAGTTGTTCTAAGTCAGAAAAAGAAATTTTCAGTTCCTTTTAGCAGACTTCAGCAGAGCTATTTTTCACTTAAGAATTAAAACAGTATGATGGATTCATCCATTGTTTCTTCTGATAATTTGCAAATGTATTACTATGTTTTTATCCTAACCATCACAGATTCGTGTTAAAATTGTGTATCTATAATTCACTTTCTACCCCATTGTTGAGAAAAATTTGGTTCTGATTCAGTTTCTCAAGATAAATCATTTCTGAGAACATGTTTATATAATTTGCTTATATTCATTAAGAGGGCAAGTTATAAAACTATTATAGTTGTCACATTTTTTTCTATCTGTAACTGAAACTCCAAGCAGTTTACTGATAGCTCATTTCATTGACATACAATAATCACAACTCTGGCTTTTAAATATAACTACTTTACATGCCTCAGGGTGCATATTTTTTTACTGCAATAAAAGAATGAGTTTTTAATAACTTCTAAATTTATCTTCAACAATAGTGCTTGACTCACTGGACCCGCTTTTATAGGATGGGCTCCAAGAAGAGAAACTGGAACCTTTATCCAGCTTGTTTACGGGAGATGAGCCGTGTCTGTAGGCCTGGGACAGGCCGAGCTGTACTGCTTACCCAGGACAAGAAATGCTTTACCAAGGTGCTGTACATTAGCTCAAAAAGTCAGCCAATGGCAACTTTAGGATATTGTTAAGTAGAACTTGGGAAACTAGATAGGATTGTTTTCTTTTCCCCTAATGTTCTGACAACCAGGATTGCTGGTTGGTTTAGAAGCAGGTTGTTAGTCTAATTACTTCTGTGCTTTTTGTGTGCACACAGGCATTATCCAGAATGGGACATGTGTGGCGGAAGGTGCATACTGTCTGGGTGAACATAGGGGGTCTTCATGCTGCAGTTTACCTTCTGAAGCGTACCTCTCAGGCTTTTGTTCGTTCTTCAGAACAAGATGAAGAAAAAGGAACCCCTTCGTCATGCCAAGAATGAAGATGACTAACAGTATTTGTACTTCCCAGCACTGGAAATGTCAGCTTGAAGAACTTGAGAAAAAAATAGTATTAACAAAAGTGCATTTTACACTGAATTTAAACTGGTATAAAGCTTTTCACCCTACTTAGCAAAAGATGTACACATAATGTGATGGAACTGAAAAAAGTCTTATGAGAAAGTAGAGCTTTTCTTCTGAGCTGTTTTAAAGGGGTAGCTGAGCAATTAGAACTTTTCTTAAAATGCTTTAAAGATGTCTAGTGAAAAGCCTACTAAAATGCTCTGGGATTTGGGCTTACAACAGTTTGTTTTCAAGCTTTGCTGCAGCAGTTCCTGTTTCTATGGTGGCAGGTGGAAAGCCACCTTGGCCTAAAGGAAAGGCAGAGAACATATCAGAGCGTCTTGGGTCATGTCTGTGCTGATGCAGCTTTGCTTTGCACTTGCTTAATTTCTCATTACCTCAGCTTCAAACAATGAAGTGTTATTACACTTCATGACCAGTGTTTGTCCCACAACAAGATGAAATCACAAGGCCTGTGGGAAAATTTACCATTTGCTTTAAAAATTTATACATCTTTTATTCAGATTAATACATGGAACTAAAATAGTATGAGGATTTATCAAGGAGATTGCAAAGATACTGGGCTATTAGTAGTATGGAACATTTCTTTTTGTAAATAGTAGCAAATACATATATAAAAATAAAGATGCAGTGTGGGACCAACAAGCCAAGTTAAATTTTATTTTTCTTTCAGTACACAAAGGTATGTTTTTCAAAGTCAAACATAAATCTCTCAAAGTATTTTTATTGGTTTCTTAAAGGGACTAGGGAACAGACTGACATATGTTTGAGTGAAAAATTTAAATTTTGGGGTCATATAAAGTTCTTTTACTATTTCTCCTGGATAGCTATTCACATTTAGCTGCTTTTCCAGTTACAGACCTAAAAGCCCTTCCTAAGATAGTTTTCTGGAAAATGAAATGACCTCAACATTTACTCCTTGTGAAAATGGTACCTCCCTGGGGCAAAGAGCAGTTGGGCTACGTTTTATGTGTGTCTGTGTGTAATTCTTTATAATACTCAAAGTTTACTTTTGAGTTCCTCTGCATTCAGCTTAGATTTGCAGTGTCATGTTAGTGACAGAACAGCATTACTCATATTACCTTTTGATGTCTTACATGTTAATTTCTTAAGACACGTTATTTCCTTCCTTTGAAAGAATAAATAGTTCACATTAGCAGCATAGCCAACAGTCCTAGTCTGGTTTTTCTGATACACTACCCCATACTTCAGACTTAACTGGACATAAACAAGACATTTATAAAGGTTTTATACCCTAGACTGGAGTTTTTAATATGATCAGAATGCACAGCAGTATTTATAAAAAATAGGCTGGACATAAAACCTTTCATCTCTGGCAAAAGAAACCATTTAAATCTCATACTAAATAAGGGTTGGTCAGCATCCCACTACAGTGCAGAACCAGGAGGTGTGAGGACCGTGTCTGTTTTCACTGCTTTTTACCAAGTACCTGGCATAGTACCCTGGTGGCACAGTGGTTCAGAGCTACAGCTGCTAACCAAAAGGTCAGCAGTTATAATCAGCTGCTCCTTGGAAACTATGGGGCACTTCTACTCTGCCCTGTAGAGTCACTATGAGTTGGAATCGACTTGACAGCAATGGGTGTTTTGGCATAGTACCTACCACAGTGGGCATTTAATATTTGTTGAACAAATGATTGTTTTACATGAGTTTGGAATAATGAAATTTATGCTTGACTCTTCATACCTTTAAAGTGAATACCACAGTGAAAACATGGCCAGACTCAATTCAGTAAGTTAATATAACATGGGCATTGTCTGCATAGCTTGCCATCTTCCTTCCTAGTGTGGTATTCTGTACTCTGGAGACAGAACAGGAAATGGCTGTGAGCAGGATTAATGGCTGCATACTGGCTCATAATCAAGGTCAGCAGGGAAAAAAGACCATCAATCTGGGGAGGGGAGTTCCCATAAGCAGAAGAGAGCTAGCCGGCGGTCCACATAAAGTGTTCCCTGGAAGGACAGAAAGCAGTTGAGAAGAAGGGTCTATGAGTAGGATATGAAAGTAGTTCCAAAAGCATCATTCCTGGAATCAGAAGACCTGGGAATGAGTTATATATGACACTGCCACTCACTAGTTGTGACCTTGGTTTTCAACCTTTGAAGCCAGTCTCTTGGACCACAGGAATGTGAAGAGATGGAGAAAGTAATCTGTAATCTGAACTGAGTTATGGACCAGACATCCGGTTACTGGGAATGAGTTTTTTTTGGGGGGGGGGGGGCGGGGGGACAACAAACATTGAGAAATATTTTACAAGTTTAAAGACAGGAAGATAACTAGTTACCTCCAGAAACTGACAAAGTACTAGAAAGGTCAAAAAGGAAAACTTGTTTAAACATCTTTCCTTTTAAATGGTAATAAGACTTTCAGGAAGCTCTGCCAAAACTGTAGATCCCTGAAGAACTATTAAGTAATCTAAAGATCAGATACAGCTCAGGTCTCCACTGCCTGCACCAAAAGACTGAAAAAATGAAATATTTTCAAGGGTCTGTAGAGTACCTAAAGCACCATACAAAAAAAAAACAAACCCGCTGCCGTCGAGCTGATTCTGACTCGTAGCGACCCTACGGGACAGAGTAGAACTGCCCCACAGTTTCCAAGGAGGGCCTGGCGGGTTCGAACTGCTGACCTTTTGGTTAGCTGCCATAGCACTTAACCGCTATGCCACCAGGGTTTCCATAAAGTACCATAATAAAAAAATAATATTACTTAACTAGTGGGATGGGAGGCACTGCCTTGATTTGTTCTAAGTTGGTAGCAGTTTTACCTACCACTGCTTTTTAACCATTAGTATAAATATCAATATAGTTCTGGATAAATCATGAGATTAAAAAAAGTTATTCAACATTTTAACTATTACAGAACAAGTTGTGCTTGTCCTGGGTATCTCTGATAATCAGTAGATGCTCATACCAGATAAATACAGCAGAATGACTAGTTCAGGCCATTTGTAGATTCATCCATTTTTAAGGCAAAAAGCCCTGGTGGTACAATGGTTAAGAGCTTGGCTGCTAACTAAAAGGTCAACAGTTTGAATCTACCAGCTGCCCCTTGGAAATGCTATGGGGTAGTATACTGTCCTATAGGGTCCCTATGAGCCGGAAATCAACTCAATGACAATGGTTTTTCCTTAAATAGATGAGATATGACTTCATGTCTACACAAAAATCTTCAACATGACCAATTCCTGTATCATTAAAAAGTGTCACTACTATTATCCTTACTTTTCATCCAGCAATGTCAGCTGTATATGGCCTTTTAAAGTTTCTAGCTATCATGTCTGTCCAGCCAATGTAATACACTTTGATACTTCAGTAGCTTTTTCATTTCTAGTTTGAAAACCTATAAGGGTTTTTTGGATTTGAAGGAGCTCGTCACGTCTACATTTAAAATCTTTTTAAAAAACACTGCTTAGTTTTCAAAGTAATACCACAACCTAGCTGGCACCAAAATACTATTCAAAATTATTGTATTTCATTTAAGACATGATAAGATAAATTAGCATCTACAGTCAAGACAAAGATAACTTTCATATTTTCATTTCTCAGTTCCTTTGGAGTTGATTCTTCCTTCCCGTGAGTCAGAACTTTGAGTTAATATCGAAAAATATAAATCTACACCTACTACCTTAGAAAATTCACAAGTATATAGCACCATCCATTGGCATCAAAAGGAGCCCTGGTGGCACAATAGTTAAGCACTCAGCTGCTAACTGAAAGGTCAGTGGTTCAAACCCACCAGCGGCTCTGGGGGAGAAAGACCTGGCGATCAGCTCCTATAAAGATCACAGCCTTGGAAACCCTGTGGGGGCCGTTCTACTCAAATGGACAGCACACAACATCCATTAGCATCAGTAGATGATGTCATCACACATCATGTAGCCTCTATACACTTGAGAGTGAGAGGAAAAGGAAAGCAGTGTCTCTTAGTATTATGAAAATGGTTTCGACCTCGTGGACTCCCTCGTAGACCTCCCTGTGCTGGGCAACAGGGATACAGCCATAAACAAGCACAGTCCTGCCCTCAAGGAGCAACCTAAAGTAGTAGGAAAAAACAAATTATATAATTAAAATTGTGAGAAGCGCTACAATGAAGAAATTCAGAGTGTTACAACATCCAAGTGGGGGACCCAATGTAGTGGGTCAGGGCATCAGGGAAGGCTGCTTTGAATTTTTTTTATCTGAATACCCCTTCTGATTTATTTTTCAAAAAACATTCTTATCCAGTGTTTTACTATGGTTTTGTTTTAAACTCCCATTCCTCCCTCCCGCCCCCAGCCCCTGGTAGCCACTAATCTAATTTTGTCTTGATGTACTTGCCTAGTCTGGATATTTCACAAAACTGCAATCAAAGAAGTGATATTTTCAAAATACTCTTCCTCTTAATGCCTGACGTTCTGCCCTATAATAGGAAGTCCTGGATAAGAAAAGTAAGATTCTGGGTAAGTGTATCTTCCAATATAAACTAGTATGCCACTAGGTAAGCTAACAAAACCAAGAATTTTCAACCTGCGAAATACCAGATTTCTGGATTTGTGATCTTACAAGACTAGCATGAACAAACTAGTTTATTCTTGTGATGTGGACGTCTATCATATTCTGGAGTTGTAATCCGTAATTACAGAATAATACCAAGCCTCCGTATTATAATAAATACATGGTAGAGGCCTTATCTAGTTCAAATTCTACAAATCTAAATAAATTACAAGCCTTCACAAAATTTACCAAATCCCTCATGCAAGTACACATACGTGTTCAATGTAGTTAATTTTTGTCCTAGAAGTATAGGAAATAATACTGCACTACTTCAAAAGGAAATAGGCAGCCAGTTTATTAAAAAAAAAAAAAAAAGGCCCACAGAAATAAAGCACAGGAAGAGGATAACTGAAATGGTTAGAACAGGAAACCCAAGGAAGGGATGAATGGCACAGATGGATTCAGAGACCACGAAGCATCAGTTTCCTTTATGAATAGAATACTCAGAGACTTAGGTTAAGTATGACCCTAAAGTTCCTCCATGAAAGGAGCCTTATTTCTATGTTTTGTGGGCTTAAGCTAGAACTTGAAAACCAATTTCACATATAAGTAAATAAAATCAGCATTTTCTGAGTACTGAGCTCTGCACTTAGGCATTGGGAATCAAAAATTAAATCCCTGTGTCCTTGAGGAATGCAATTTAGCAGGAGAAACAAAACAATGAAGAACTTCCATTTCTTACCTTAAAAAAATATGTGTGTATATATATATGGACTATGTTAACATCCTTTTGAAAATTTGACCTGCAAGTTCCCCAAAATATTAATTACTACTTTTTTCTTTTTTTGGCGGGGGGAGGGGGGGAAGGATAGAAAATAGCTCAGTTGAAAAATTGAGGGACCAAGAAGATGGGACATAAAGCATCATTAAGTAGTTTTTCTGAAGTTGTAATCATTTCAGAGACAAAAAGATTCTTTTTGTCAGGTAAATAGGTATAATGCAGCCCCCAGGCTGTATCTGCAGTGTGGCTTCTGCACCACCACCATCAGAAGCAAATGAGGAGCTTAAAAAAATACACACAATTCTAGTATGTTCCCCACCCCATCTTAACTGAACTCAATCTCTAGGTGTGGGATTTCACAATCTGCATTAAACAGCAACTCTGTGCACACTGAAGGAAGGTAGGAGTCCCAGGGTGGCACAATTGGTTAACTGATGGAACTAACCAAAAACTTGGCTGCTCAAACTCACCCTCGTGGGGCCAACACAGGGTCGCCATGAGTCAGAATCAACTTGATAGTTAACAGCAGCACTAAAGGTTAAAGACCACTGTCCTGAAGGTCATATATCCTAAGTCCAAATTTTAAGTGAAAAAAACCCTAAAATCTCTTTAAATATATAACTGAAATTGATGAAACGCTATATTAGCCATAAATCAAAAAGTATCTTGGTGTTAAAATGTTTATATTAACTTACACTTAACAGGATGAAAGTTACTTTATGATACTTTCTTGTCACTCATGATGCTTAGAGCCTCTAGTTGTTTTCCGCAAAAAATGAAAACTTGGAGGACTGAAATTTAGGTTCACATTAGGTATAATCCTTGTCTTCATTAAACTTTTGTCATCTCTCATTTATTTTCCAGTTCCCATTATAATGAAATCACACCTTCCTAAAATTCATTATGCGTTTTTTGAAATCCAAACTGGTCAACACTTGCTTTCTCAACACAGTACAGGTGAACTATAGAAATAAGTAAAACAAAACAATTATGGGGAATAAAAACGTACACAGACCAGAACGGTTCAACTTTTATTTTCACATTGCTCAGTATAAAATTATCAATGTCCATATGAAGTTTTCTGCCATCCTCAACAGAATTTTGTGGCTATCACCTACACTGTCCACAAGTGGTTATTTAAATTTAAATTAAAAAATTCAGTTGTTTAGCCAAACTGCCAGTGTTCAACATCACTGGACAGCATATTGGATAGCACAGATAGAACATTTCCATCATTGTAGAAACCTTCCTCAGACAGTGCTAGAGGCTAAAAAAAAAAAAAGCTAGCAGACATAAAACACTGTTCAAGAAACCATTAATATGGCAAACCTTACAAAGACATATGCATGCCATTTATTCCATTTTATTTGTGGTTAGCTATGGTGGCACAGTGGTTAAGAGAGAGGCTTCTAACCAAAAGGTCAGCAGTTCGAATCCACCAGCTGCTCCCTGGAAACCCTATAGGGCACTTCTACTCTGTTCTATAGGGTTGCTATGAGTCGTAATTGACTCAACGTTAATGGATTTTTTTTGGTATGCATCAAGTAATACACAGTTATGTGTTGCTTAAAATCCACAACACATTCTGTGAAATAGAATGTTATGTCATTTAGATAAACTCATATGGCAATGGGTTTGGTTTTTTTTTTTTGTCATTTGGATGTTGTGCAAACACTGTTATATACTTAGCAAAGCTAGTATGGGGATACCTTTTGTTTCACTTCCAACTCGATACTTCTCCTTTGCCTCTTGCTGCTGCTATCACTAGCACTGGTTTTGCTGTTTGGGAGCCATGATGCCCTTCACAGTAATATTTTCAAAGGAAAATTAAACGGAGATAATGCTACAACACTTAAAAGATGTGCAATACACAAGACTGGATGCTGCTGCCTACAAGTCGAAGTATATGCTGTTTTACGGTAAACTTTTTAAGTAGGGAAAGTTCACATTAATAGAAAGAACAGTACATACGTAAGCATTTATCATGACTGTCAACACATACGCATTATAGGTTATACATGCACTGTACCAGTATGTGCCTGGCAACACAATCGCTTTATATACAAGAGACATAAGGTACACATGTGCACAGAAAGCTGTTGCGTCCGCTATGTCTGGTCATGTCTGCTACGTCCCATTCTCTGGGATTTCTGAACTCTGTAATAACCTTTTGGGACCACGGACCTGTACGTGGGTCAGACACTGCCTGAACGGACATTATGCAGCATAAGACTCAAACTGCACCTTAAAGAAGACTGCAATAGTGAAGAGAGTTTAAATCAGCAATAACAACAACTTGAGAACTATGATTCAAGCCAAGTACAAACTGCTATGGGATTAGGAGAAAGTACTGTTACTTCTTTAAAGGGGAGCCTGGCTTAGAAAATATTTGAGTTTTAAGTCTCGAAGGGTACACCAGGGGTAACATTCCAGAAGGAACCCTACAAAGAAGGATGACAATGTCACTATCATTTGGCTAACAGCAATCAATTCAGTGTGGAGGGGTAGTGTTTGTATACGTAAAAAATCATGGCAAATAACAACAATGTAGATAAATGTTGAGGTTAGCTTACTTAAGGACCTTGTGCACCACACTCATGAGCATGTAACTCATCCTGCTAGTTAAGGAGCCAGTGAAGGAGTCTAAGCAGGCATTTACATGCTCTATGTGTACTTTAGGACAATCACCCTGGCAACATTTAAGATTGATCAGAAGATGACACTGGAGGCAGATCAGTTTGAAGGCTATTATCCTGGCAACTGACCTTAGATATTAACAATGAGAATGGAACAAGGGGATGGATTGAGAGGTATTCCAAAGAATCAACATCAGGACTGAGGGCATCACCTGGGGAAAGGGGCAGGGAAAGAGCCCAATATGACTCAGGTGTTTATCACTAGTAACTAAACGGCAAATTAACAGACCTCAAGACTAGGAACAAATGAAGTTTGAAGGGATGGGAGAGTGCAGGAGAATGAATTCAGTTTACACATGTTGAGTTTGAGGTAGATATATCTGTTGTTGTGTGCTGTCAAGTTGATTCCGAATCACAGCAGCCCCATGTGGAAGACCACAACCGACCCACAGAATTTTCTAGACTGTAATCTTTACAGGAGCAGATTGCCAGGTCTCTTCTCCCATGGAGCAGCTGGTGGATTTGAACCACTGACCTTTCGGGTAGCAGCAGAGCACTTAACCATTGTGCCGTGAGGGCTCCTTAGATGTGCCTAACAAGCAAAAACACAAGACTCAGTCAAGGAAGACTGGCTTTGGAAATAGATTTATTAGTCACAGGCACTCAGGTAGATGGATTCCTCCGTGCAGTATATAACGTGCAAATATTTAAGTATGAACTGTTCTGGGAAAATGTTTTAAAAGAAGCTGTAGAAACTGGATCAAGTCACACACCAGGAACAGTGGAAATCTGAGGATACAGGTAAAAGGCTGCAAACTGGTAGGCACTAATTGTGCTTTCTATGGTATATTAGTGTCACAGAACATTTAATTTCACCTAAAAGTCTAGATTTCCAGTTTTCTATTGAAAAATACCAAGACAGGCAAACTTGGTCCCACATTCTTAAGATTCAGCTGAAGTTGAATAGCTGCTTCCCCCTTTGGGCAGAAACTGAACTCCTCAGTTCCGCAGCATTCTCACTCCATTGTCTTCCAGGCAGTACATCTGGCTCCCATCATTTCCAATATCAGGCACATTTCTTGTATTTAGTCACCTGCCTGGATTCTGTAGAACTGTTTACAACCTCTCATGTAGGTTAAGTAGAAAGCTAAAAGAAGTTTCAAGAAAGTGGACTGGTCACAGGCCCAAGTTATAGAGCAGGTGGCTAAGAAACACTACTGGATTTGATGGTATTCACTTGCCCTTCCAGAATGGTTCAATGCCATGGTGCGGTCAAAGTCTGTATCACCAAAGGGCTACACAGTAAATGGACCATGTGGGCGAGAAGCAGCACGGTGGCTGCCTACTCTCATGTAGTTTGTTGGTAGAGAGAAAAAGGAGGGATAACTTGACAAGGTAGCAAGACCAAAAGAAAGCTTTCAAGGACAGAAAACTTGAATACACTCTGGAACTTAAAAAGTTAAATTGTAGAGAAATAGGAAATATGACAAAGGTAAAAGCTCAGGGAGTAAAGTCCTTGTCCAAGGGCTCAGATAAAGGGGTTAGCTTCAGGAAAAAAAAGATCAAAGGACTAAAGAAGACAAATTCTAATGTAAAAGGGAGATGCTGCTGAACTCCATCGTGTCAGATTCTCAGTTAAAGCAGGCGTCAAGGTCAGCTGGACTGTGAAGTATAATCCCAGCTGAAGAAAAAACACAATACAAAAATCAAGACAAACATTCAAGAAAACTCATTAGGAACGAATAGGTAAGGCAGGGTAACAGTGAGGCTGGCTTAAGTTGCGTAGCCTTAATTCGTGGTGGAACCAACCTGTCTAGTTCCATGACTCACTGGGCTACCCATGACCAGGAGAAAGGTTGGACTGGATGAGCAAGAGAAAAATGGGACCAAAGTATGAGTGATAGTGGTAAGATGCTTGACTAGATGGCTGAAAGAGAGCTGGTGGGGAGGCGCGCAGGGGCGGTGGAGGAAGGCAATGAAACACCGGGCTCTGAAGCTAACGCTAAAATTTTAAGATTTACACTAGGATGTTACACTGCGGTGGTATAACAAAGGTGTCATATGGACTAAGTACAAAACTCCGGTGATCGTGCCTTTAATCATCTCTATCTCCAGGAAAACTGCTCCAAAAAGGACCTTAAGTAGCAATACATCATAGTGCCGCTGCAAAAAATCAGCCCCAGGTGATTGCCTAGAGCACATCCCCTCCGCCTTTATGTAGTGACATCGGCTCAGATCTGGAGGAACGATATAAAAATTGGGTTTGCCCTCAAATCTTACATGCGCTCTATCCCCCCGCAGGACAACGCCCAGACACCAGCTTAGCCCTTAAGCCTCGGCGAAAGAATCACGCCCACAATCGAGAAGGCGCAACTCGACATGGAGGCGATGACGAGATCACAGGGAGGGAGGGATTCTTCTAGGCCCAGGGCGGTCCTTAGCAGACAGGAAGCAGCAAAGAACTCCCATAAAGGTATTGCGGCACTACCCTCCCCCTGCCGAGAAGGGTGCGGCCTTCTCTCCGCCTCCTCCGCTGCAGCTCCCTCAGGATTGCAGCTCGCGCAGACTTTTGGAGAACCTGCGCCTCTCACCCACAAATCAGCCAGACAGACCCTCGCTCCCTCCCCTACCTCCACGGGTCCCGGGAGTAGGTCGGGCTTTTCTCGTCCTTCAGGCGGCGGGCGCCCCGGGTGGTCTCCGTCACCCAGAAGCCTCGGCCGGGCGGCCTGCTCCCGCCTCCAACGCGCGCTTCCTGCCACGTTGCGCAGGGGCGTCGGGCCAGACACTGCGGCGCTGGGCCTCGGGGAGGACCGTACCAATGACCGCCTCCGCACCACCCCCGCCGCCCAGTGCAGTGGTTTCGCTCATTTGGGACCCGAGCCAATAGCAAGGGGCCGTTCCTCGAGTTCCAGCAGCCAATCATATGCCAAGGCCGAGCAGGCGGCGGGTAAACCGACTCCCCAAAGGAAGGGGAGGGTGGGAGGACGCGCGCGCGCGCGGGAGCCACTTTCACTGACCCTACCCTTCCCTCCCCCAACTCCCGCGGGAGGCCGACCGCGCCCGCACGTCCAGCTCTCCCCATCCCACCTACCTACCCACCCCACCCAGGGGGCAATGCGAGAGTCCCTAGGCGATTGCGCGCTCCCGAAGCTGTAATTGACAAGACTTTACTCCAACCACAACACGCCATTTGTGTTTTCGCACACGGCGGGAGAAGAAGCGGCCAATCAGCGACAAGAGGTAAGCCGGAAGCACTCCTCCCTATGCGGGAGCAATGCTCGGTCCGGTTTCGTGCTTTTTCCGCTCCTTCCTCCCTCCCCTCCGGTTGCCGCAGGGCGGGCCGCCCTCCCTTCTGCGTCCGACCTTCTGTTTCCCTTCCAGCTTAACAAACATTATATTCCCAGCTTCCTGCGGGAGAAGGGGACTCCCAGCTACCAGACTGTCCACCTCAGCCACCCCGTCCCCCCCAATCCACCGGCCCCCCCCTTCCACCAGAGTTCCGCTCCCCTACCTAGCCGAGGCTCTCTGAGGAGTCGGAGCTCCGGAGCACAGCCTCTCCTCCAGGCGGCCTGGCGGCTTCCGCTGATTGGCGGCGAGCTAGCCAATGACTATGGGCCGGTGGGCGGAGAGGCCAATGGCGCGGCGGGAGGGGGCGTGTCCCGGGTGCCCCTGGCGCCGGCACTGGGAATCCCCGTGCGGTCAGTGGCGTTTCCGCTCGGGCAGCGGCTGACTGAGCTGCCGCCGCCGCCGCCGCCGCCGCTGCCGCCGCCGGGGGAGGGGCGGCCGCCGCCCGCCTGCGCTCAGAGACTCACGCAGCCCCAGTCCCGCCAGTCAGCCAACACAGTAGTGCCGTCCTCCCCTCCTCCCCTGGCCCTCCCCCCTCCCCGCCTTTGGCTCGCTCCGCCTTTCTGCCCCCCACCCCCACCTCTCGGGCACGGGCCATTCCCGGCCAGGAAACGCCGTGGCGCCGCGTTGGGCCTAACTCGAGTCCTGCTGCCTCCCGGGAGTGCCGTGCGCCGCAGCCCGGGCCCGGGCCCCGGCAGCGCCTGGGACAAGGTAAGGGTCTTATAGAAAAGAGACACCTACTCTCACTATCCGGCATGGGGAAGGGAAGGGTCACCTCCCTCGCCTCCGCTCGCTCTCCTCGGGACGTGGGCCTGGCCTTCCCTGGGCTCTTAGCAGGAGGGTGCTGTCCCTTCTCATCCTCCTCGCCGCACTGCACACGCCGTTGCACCCCTCGTTTCTAGGGAGCGAGCCCCCACATAATCTAGGCGACCCCACTACCCTTTTCGTGGTTTTCCCAGGTCAGGACGCTTCCCCTCCCCCCACACCGCCTCACTCCTGAGAACTGCCTGCTCCACGTTTATCTTTTACTTGAGGATAGGCCTCTCGCACTTTTTTCCCCCTCTCCTAGCCTCCCCATCCCCGTTCCCTCGGCCTTGTGCTAACTCTGATGGCTCTGGGGGCCTCGATCTCGCCTTCCTAATGTTCCCGGAGGCCTTGCCTCTCCTTCTCAGATCCCCATCTCAGATGACTGCTTCCTTTCCCACACTGAAGATTTTACCTCCGCCACCCCCACCTCACATTCTTGGGCTCCCAGTGGCGTATTCCCCAGTATCTCTGATACAGCCCCATTGAATTGTAGGGTTCGAGCCTGGAGTGGAGCCAAATTGTGTCGTTTTTTCTGCCTTGGGCGTGCAGTGCGATCATTTGAGAAGGTCTCTAAAGGCAGAAGAATTGAGTCTTTATGAATTCTCTTTTCCCTCTGCGTGGAAGCCTGGGATGTGAAGTGAATGGGGGTGGTTAATAGCCCTGGTTTAAGTAGGTGAATCGCGTGAGAGGGAAAGTTTAACTGTTGGGAAAGCCCCTTCTATGCTAATTTATTCTGTATAGCGCCTTTGCTTGTCTCATTTCTTAGGAGTGTAAGTGGTCTTTCCCTTGGGTACTGATGCTGCAGCCAGCTCTGCTGGTCTAGGTCAGGGGTGCGTGTATGACCTGCATTTTCTGCTTTCTCATGTTACTTGTGCAATGTGTTCACCAGTAACTCATTTCTTGCCCAGAGCTCTGGGTTCCATTGGGCTTTGTCTGTACTTAAGTTCATTTCTCCAATTTACCTTGTGCTCATAGTACTGGAAGAATCCAGGTTCCTTGCTGATTTCCTTCATCACTTGACTAAACAAGTTGTTTTTAATGACATATTTGTGACCAAGGTCATATTTACATTTCTTTGTCCGGCAGATGTTGTATGGTTATACTTTTGAATGGAAAGGAGCCAGCTGAGCTTAGAATAACAAGCTTTTCAGGAGAATGTTTATGTACTCCTTATTTGGGAAAAACATTTTTTGATATTTTATATCAGTAGTGTTTTTAGGTCATTCTGAGAGAAAAGTTACAAATGGTAATTTTAGATGTATGAAATTTGAGCTAGAATTAAAGCAGGGAATACTCATAATCGAAGGTTTCTGGGCCTTTTGGCGGACACAAGAAATTTTTTTTTTTTTGGATTTCTTCCAGTTTTCTCAGGAGGATCATTAGTTTTCTTCCATAGCCAAAAATTCTGGCCCGTTAAGGGATTAGAGTATTTAAGGTTTACTCAGACTGTCACTGTGTGTAGAAAAATGAATTTATGTCTTCTGGTAGGACATGATACAAGGCTCTGTCTCTAGCAGCAAATTTAAATTCGACTGTAGAGTGCTTGGAAAATTGGCCTTCTAAAGACTAAAGCTTAATCTTAGCTCTTAAATTGCTGGTTTAATTAAAATGGATATTTGGAATTTGGTAAATGTTGATTTTTCTAATAAAGGATCTTAATTTAAAACTAAGAGGATGACCTTAGGGTTGTTTCTTTCTGAAAACAGAATTCCAGCTTTTCTGGCACAGAGCACTGGTTTAAAAAAAAAAAAAAAGTGTAAGGAGTGGGGGTGGGTAAGGAGAAGGTTGTTCCTTTGGGTTGGATCACAGGGGTGAGTATACAAGGCAGCAGCAGCTGCTGGCTCTGGAGCTCTGGTTGCTACGTGAGAAGCTTGAGTAGTGCTGGCTGCTGTCTCCAGGGAAGGACAGCAGTGCAGCGTCCATTAATGCCGTTGGCTGCAGGGAACTGCACTTAGGCAATGGCTGCTTGAAGATTAAGAAGAAACCTTGCTTTTCTGAGAATTCTCACTGATGAATTGGTTTGCATTTTATCAGTGGAGAGATGGGAACTAGCAGTTTATAATTACCTATTTGTAGATACCAGCATCTGAAAACTGAATCGTAAAGACTTTCTTTTTTGTTGGTGGGGTGGTGGGCTGATTTTTGTTTTTTTCTGGGGAGTTGTGCTTGGATAAGACTGTAAGTTCCAATAGAATTTTAATTTTTGACTCCATTTAAAACCAAAGTAATAAGAATTTAAGGATCTTATTGAGAACCAGATGGGGGAAAAATCAGCTTTTTTTCTGCCTGGCATGTTTTCCTCCATCTCTTTAATCAGTTTTTTTTTTTTTTTCCTTGTTTGTGTGCCTTCTTCCTTCCTTCCTTCCATTGGTTAGGCCTTATTTACCTATTGAATAGATGGTTTACTAAACTGAGAACCTTAAAAGGTTTAACTCTAAAGAGAATTGCCCTTTTTGAAGTGATTTGTAAATATAAATCTCAGAAATACTTTCTTTTTAATTTCTATATTAGTAATAGACTTCTTCAGTTTAGATTATTTCTTTGGAGTTTTGACCTGTAATATTGATTTATTATATATGTGTTGGAAATAGTCTTCTGACATCACAAAGATGTATTTTTGGCCATGATCAATCTGAAATATAGGACAGACCAGAAGGAATATTCAGAAAGCAAATAAGTCTGGTACGGTACACTTAAGAAGACAGCCTCTAAGCCCCTTAATGTGGTCTCTGCTCCCCCAAAGCTCCTGGACACAGGAAGATCTCTGATTAAGCAGAGCAGTCTGTTGAGTATGGAAGTACTGTAAGGAGAGCCACCACCCAAACATACCACCAGTTACATACAATATAACAGATGCCCATGTGTTAGGTTCTCCCCCGCCCCATACTTGCATTTTATACTTTTTTTCAGAATTTTTATTTGTTCAGTTTTGTGTAAATGCATTTCAATCCCACAAACATTTATAATGTGTACTATGATTCTGACATTTGTGGCAGGGGACCAGAAGGAATGGAAATGAGTTTTGCCATTCACAAATATGGCTTGCGTTGTCTTTCCAGTGATACAAGCAGACCAATGAAACAGAAGCTTAATGGAGAATATATTAGATGATTCTAATTCTTATTATCAAATGTATAACATGCCATATCAGATAAGTATGTTTTCACTCATACTGTTGACACGCTTATAGTTTAAGATGTAAATATTCTTAGTTTAGATTTTTATGTAATATGAAAGTTACCTTGTAAGATAATTGCTTTTTCGCTTGTTGTTTAGAACTCATTGTGGTCTTGATATAATAATTTTCCATAAGGATCATAAAGGCTCAATAGGATTTATTTAACCGAGATGCTGGAAATTTTGTACATTTTCTGATCCTGTTTTTTGTCCCAAGATTTAACATGTTTTGTGAAATTATGCTGGCCTCTCTGGGGGAGTGGCTCTTTTATTTCTGCCTTTTGGATGGAAAAATAACATAGTGCAGATATGCAGATACCATTCTTGTTTTCTCCTCTTTGCATTGAAGTAACCTATGAGATATTACGCCATAGTTAACCACAGTAAGTGATCATTGGATACATTTTTTAGAGAGAAATTGAATTATGACTAGTATACAATTTCTTATAACATCTAGTTCAACTCTGGTGATTTGTGAGTTTATTGTGAAACTAAGAAGCCTAGCGATGAATTTTTTTTTTTTAATTGTGTTTCAGGTGTTGAAAACTGAAACTTCTTGATAGACATTTTAAAGACATAAGCTTACTTTGATTCTGCAAAATGTGTCAGATGATATGTACTTAATAGTACAACTGGTGATCATTTGTAATATGATCAAAACATCTTTTCAGAGACCCTCCTTACAAAATAAGTGTGATGGACCTATGATAGATGGGGATTGATAGCATTCCTTGCTGCCCAAAATTGCAAACTATGTGGAAAATGGCATTTTAACCTTTCAGTTGATGTGATTAATGATTTATTTTTCTCGTGGAAAGAATTCAGGAAATTTAATGAAAGGTAGAGGGAGTATCATCTACTACATAGTCAAATCAATTTCTTAGAAAATTGCCCTATTTTGTATTCAGTTCTAAATTGGGTGAAAGATACCCAGTAACTCTTTTGGGGGGCTGTTAAAAAAAAAAACATTGCTTTAGAAAATTCTCTTATTCTGGCAAAATGTATTCAAACTCAACATTTTTTAGCAAAGGAGCTATGAGATATAATAAGGAAATAATGGGACTGAGGCTAAGTATCAGTCTACTTTATCTGCACCCTCCTTGAGCAAGGAATTTGTAATCCCATCCTGCCTCACTCAATTTTTCCATCGTATTGATTTTGTTTGCTGAATACCTGAGGGAACAATGTAAGAGTTACATGAAGTATCTTTGATACAAAGACAGGGAAAAGGAATTTTCTGCTTATTGGATTAATGTCTTAGTATTTTAAACCCTAAGATTATTTGCCAGTTTTGCTTGATGCATGTTACTGTTGGCTTGATCTGATTCTTTTCTGTGCTCTTCTACCTTCCTTGTAGCGTGAGAATTCCCAGAGTATTGATGGCAGATTGGAGTAGTAATCCTTTCCTTAGCCCCAGAGCCTGGGATACTCTCTTGCCTATGTCATGAACCACAAAAAAAGCAGTGGCTGTAGGAATTTTTATAGAATTGGTTTCTGTCTAGGGAATCGTAGTATTTATTTGTGCTACCTAACCGAGAGAAAATGCCAAATTCCTTGCTGCTGCTTTTTGAGAAATAGATAGAAGCATGGGAGGAGCCAGAAACCTCTGCAGCAGGGTTTGGTCTGAGTAGAAAAGGAAGATTTTTGTCTCAAATTGCCAGCTGCTAATGTCAGACTGACTCCCTTATTATGCCTCCAGTAGGCCTGTCAATATGGCCAAACAGCTAGATAAGTGCAGGGCAGGACAAAGGGCTCTTTGCACAGCAGGGAGGCAGTGTTGGTGGGGGAGGGACAGGAGGTATGAACGGCTGGAGGAGGAGGTTCTTTTCCTTGGGAGATTATTCAGCTTGGCATACAATTAAAGAAATCATTTGTAGTTCCCACTTGAGCATTGAATTTGTGCCAACCATGTACTGTTAACCCAAAATTTAGTATATCCTAGAACATCTAATAGGGCCTCAACCTCTTTCTCCAGGGAAAAGTATGAAACTAAAGCTTGTATATGTTGAAATAAGATAAATCCCATGCCCTCCACCCTCCTGAATACAAGTCACCTCTTTAGTAGACCAGCTCTAGAGCATCTGACAGCTGAGTTCTCATTAGGAGATGGAAAAGAATATTCTGACTGAATAAAACATATTTTGGAGAATAGTGGGTACAGAACTCAAATTCAAGTAAAAAGGCCAGGCTTAATGGTCTGAGACTGGAAGAAAAGACATGACCTCTGGACTCTGTTAACCCAGAACTAAAATCATTTCCGAAGCCAACTCTTAAGACAAAGAATAGATCAGACTAAATCAAAACCCATAGGTCAGACTATAAGACATAAAATGATACTTGTGAAGAGTGTGCTTCTTTTTAGTTCAAGTAGATACATGAGACTAAATGGGCAGCTCCTGTCGGGAGGGAGGTGAGAAGGCGGAAAGGGATAGGAGCTGGTTGAATGGACATGGGAAATCCGAGGTGGAAAGGAGGAATGTGCGGTCACATTATAGGGATAGCAAGTAGGGTCACATAACAATGTGTGTATAAATTTTTATATGAGAAACTAACGAGCTATAAACTTTCACCTAAAGCACAATTTAAAAAAAACTTTTATTTCAAGGTATTTGGTGTCTTTATTTTGGTTGGGATTAGACCAGAACATGTAGAATAATTTTTTGTGTGTGAAATAGTTGCATATTGTTAAGCTCCAATTTCATGTCAGTGAGATGGAGAGCTCCCTCCAGCATTCATGTGTTGGGTTACCACCATGTAAGATGCTAACCATTGAAGGCTACTTATTGTTCCAGCCTCATACCTACTTCCTGGAGAACCTGATATTCCCTGGAGATTACTCCCTCACCCACCTTGTAGGTTAGGCCCAACCTTGTTTGATACATTTGTGCTCAAGTCCCAGCTGAAAGTGAGATGGTTGCATCCAGTTTTAGAGTTAAGATGAATTACAGGATTAAAAGAGCTCTATCGGTTATCAAGCCCTTTGAAACATTTCAAATTTGGGGCCACTGTTGAAGTTTTCATTAAAATGTTAAAAAGATCAGTGTCCCGAACAATACTTTTAGTTCCCTTAAAGTAAACGGCAAGCAATACAGATGAGCCTGTTCTTTTTTTAAAAAAGTTAGAGAACCGCATTCATAAATTAGAGAGCAGTTATTCACATTACAAAAGGATTCTCCTTTATAAAGGAATACATGAGGTTCTTTTAAATACTTAATATATTTTAAGAAATAATTGGTTTGAACTCAGCTTTCCAAGAGCACATCTGTTGCTTGAATTGAGCTACCACCTGTATTGAAATGTTGCTAAACCAGGGCCTCAAACCAGTTCAGTCATGGCCAACGGAGTGAAACTCAAACAGGCCAGAATTTTTAAAATTTGGGTGATTTGGACCATAACTGGAGTGAAAAAAATTATGGGCCAGAGCCCTGGAATGGCAGAGGTGTAGTGATCCTTTTCAGGAGACTGAGGTGTGAGATTGGATTATTGGCAGGATTTTTAAGGAGAGTGACACACATTCATAGCAGCATGCTCAGCCACCATCTTTGAACGAGGCACTGCTTGTTTCCGACAATGCACAAAATCCGACGGGCAAGAAATTTGGTTGCTGTGTAGTGCATTTGCTACCCTTGTTTCCCTAGGAGGGAAGTTAAGTTTCTAGCAGGGCTTCAACCTATAATTTTTCCAGCTTTGGTTGTAGTTCCGGTTCACCCAAATTTTAAAAATTCCGGCCTGCTCCGGTGTCACTTCATCACCCATGATTGAACCTGGAAAAACCGGTTTGAAGCCCCGTATTAAACTAGCTTAAAATTTTCCCTTCTATCCAGGCTGCATGGGAAATTGAACAGTAAAACTGAATGCTAATTTTTGCTTATGGATTGAGGGCTTGTGGCTGTTAGCAAACGAGATGTTTTAACTTAATGGAATAATTTTTAGAAACTGCCTTTAATGCACATTGTAATAATCAAATGTGCCTCATTTTTGTCTTTCTTTAAAAAAAAAAAAAAAAAAAAAGATTTGTTAACCCAGTTAACATTATATGTTTATGTGTAATGGTCTTGGCAATAATGACAAAATATTTTGACCCAAAAAAGAAAATTTTAGTGACTAATTACTGAAATTACCATCAGTTAGAAGTTTCTCTACTTTCTTACAGTAAAATAGCAACAGCATTAACACGAAACTTAGCCATATTTCATGTTAGTACAGAAATTGAGGGTAGTCATTTCTTAATAATTTACTCACATGGATCTTTTCCATAGATTGTGGTACTAAAATAGAAGCCATCTAGCTCAGTGGCTTCCATTCCAGGTAGTTTTCTCTACATGTGCTAAGACCAAATAGGTAGCACTAGGGTAAACATCCAGGAGAAGCGAGGGTATTCATTCTACTGCGTCTGTTACCTAAATCTTGCCAGAGGCCTGAAAAAGTTCCCAGCAAAGGTAAAAGAGTAGGAGGGAGCATGTCTTGATCCCAAAGGATTTGATAACTGCTATGGCTCCCCAAGCAGCTAATCTCATTTTGAATAAGACCTAGCCAGCAGTAGGCTAGAATGGAGGTGAATCATGGCATCATACCTCATCCTGCCGGTGCAGCTGCTCCATCTTATTTCCTGCTATTATTATCCCACAACGCCTCTCCCCAGCAAAAGAGAAATTAGAACAAAGGGGAAAAATTGGATGGGCTCATGTGACTTTTATTATGGTTAGGTTGTGGATATACTTACATATACTTAAATACAAAGCTGATGTGTTCTAGACTTAAAAGTCTATAGTGAAAGAGATTTTTTAACTTCAGTATTCTTCACTTCCTTTCCTGATAAACCATTTCACATGCTTAGCCTTACAGAAAGGTTTTTAAGAATACTTAATTTTCATTGTCTGGTCACACATTCATTATTACCACCAGATGCTACTGTGAGTATTATTAGCTTGAAGAAAGGTGAAATCTCTTTTGTAGGTAATACTTCAGATTTGTATTGGGAATTACTAATTTACATAACTTAGATTTATGATTAAAATAAGGTCTAAAAAACCTAGATCTTTTTATTTACCCCTTTACATTAGTGGGTGAAATTGGTTAACTTCATGTAAATTTTTAATGCTTCAGAATTCTCCAAGTTGCAAAATTTATGTCTTCAAGCTTTCTTTATTGCACGCCACCCTCCAAAACCAAGAAATTGTATTTTTATCGTTTTTTTGTTGCCTTCTGATGCTGAGGTTCTCCTCTCCCCACGCCTGAACTGTGAAGGCTCAAAAGTAATCAAATAAGGCGTGTGCACTGCTGAATACAGTAAGAGGATTATTTCATAATTCTTAGAAATTATGATCTGGTTAGGATGTTCCAGTATCATGTTAGCATATTTTATAGTGCTGACATGTTAATTTTAATACATGTCCAGGTGGATCTCATTGTTTTATGTTTGCACCCATTTTTCCTCATTTTGTACTGGGCTTTTTGTTTTTTCCCTTCCTTCTTTCTGTTGCCAAGGTTCTTATTCCCCATCCTGTTACGATCTTTGGCCCCTGTTGAAAACCCTGTTTCCTACCACCAACCTCTGTACATACCATAGCACATAAAATTTGTGCTCTCATAGTTCCTGTGAAGGAGGATGATCTGAAGTTAATAATCAACCGTTTGGGCATTCTTGGTATCCAAGGAAAGTTTTATTTATGAGAAGGAACCTAGAAGGACCTGTTGGCAATTAGACTGCCTCTGCATTTATTTATGTTATATTTTCCTTTATTAACATGGGCTATTGAGAGTTGACTTGTTTTATAAGAAAAAGCCAGATAGAAAAGGAAGACCCACAGTTAGATATGGTTATCTGAAAAATAAACATGTTTACTGTGATAATATTTAGGGTAGACTCTAAAGGGCACATTTAAAAAAAAAAAAAACTTTTATTTCTAAAGACAAAAGAGTTTAACCTCTTAACATAGACCAAAGGGAAGGACTTTTGAGCAGCACGATTGATTGCATGGTGAATATAGCATTACATTGTTGTATGACTACATAAATTTTTATTTTCTCAATTTCTGTGGTACAAACTCCTATAACCATGCAAGTTAAATATTTTATTATTCTATGACCTGAAAACTATGAGGTGAAATGCCTGTAAACAGTCTGAAGAAAATAAGCAAGTCTAAATTTTTGAAATCTTTTTTTAAAATTATTTTTGTTCTTGTTAAATAAATTTAGATTCTTTGTGTCACTCAGAACAATAATGTTATAGCCTTAGTAACAAAACGAGTAGTATGACACGGTATCAGTGCATATTAGGGTGAGGATAAAAATTTCAGAGTCTGTATATCAAATTAATACATATTTTCTTTTGTAGGCTACTTTTATTGAAAAAGCTTACTCAATATTTAAAAACCTATAAGGTGGCATAAAGTATAGATTAAACAGGCAGTAACCTTATTGGTGGTACATTATGCGAGTAGTGCTAAAACCAGTTATTTACTAAAAATCCAAAAAATGAAAATCACACTAACATATATAGCCATAGTAGGTGATAATGCCAATCCTAATGCTATCACTTCAGAGCCTGGGCTAGCTGATCTGACCCAGGTGTTTTTACCTCACTCTTCCTTACTGAACCCATGGGCCATTAAGACTTGAAGTGTTGCTTGGAATAATGAATAGGAGCTTGACTGGGCCATGTTTGGAGGTCCATGGGAAGACATGTCTTTTTAGAGAAGCAAGGCTTTGGGTAAGTAGTAACCTTCTTTGTAGAGTTTTATCACAACCAGCTGGTATAAAAAGGAATGTAAGTTTGCAGAGTACTACACCACGCAGAAGAGGAGTAGACATCGCACTTTATGAAATAACCTTGTGCCCTCCAAGGGAAATGACAAGCAATTCTTTTTGTAGCATAACTTAATTTTATCACCTTATCATGGAAAATAGTTAACCAAAGGATCGAGTTAAATATCTTTGGTGAAAATGGTAGAAATTTTAGTCTTTTTATAGATAGGGTGACCATAAATATCATGGTTTCCCGGGGTCAGTTCTGGTTTATGCCTGCTGTCGTGGCATAATTAGTAATAACACCCCCTTTCAGTCTCAGAAATGTTCCAGCTGGGACTATAATTTATATGCTCACCCTAATTATAGAGGATCATGGAACTTTTAGCCATTACCTAGCAACCCCGATTTCCTTTATAGAGCACTTTTGATTGTGGAGCCCCTTCTCTACTGGGATTTATCTGTTGGTCCCTCTGAACCCCCATTTCCAAATGAGCAGTTCTTAGAATGATTCATTGCCGTTTTCTTTTCGTTTTAGTTGGTAGCAAGGGAGGGGTGGATATAGATACAATTTTTTGTTGTTGTTACGAAAAACTCCAAATACAACAAAATAGAGGGAATAGAAAAATGGACCCTCCCCCACTAGATTTTATTTAAACCATTAGTTAAAAAGATTGCATTTGATCGTGATAAGGAACGTACATAGCACTTGGTAAGTTTCTTGAGTTTTTTAATTTATAGGTTAGGCTGTCTTTCCCTGTTGTTTTGTTTTGTTTTAATGTAGTGTACTTGTTGAAGAAATTTATTGTACAGAGTTTCCTCCTTTTCGGATTTTGAAGATTCCATTTCTGTGGTTTCATTTAACACATTTCACTGTTAGGAACCCGCCCCCGCCCCCCCACCCCCCATGTAAGGTAGTGGTTTAGTGATTAGATCAATTGCAAGCATACTTTTAAGAGTGCTGTGTACTTCCTTTAAGAGTTATATAATGTCTGCTTGTCTATGTGATGTTAAACAGTTGTTTATAATCATTGCCTAGATCAGCCATTCTCAAATCTAACAGTCTTAAAAATTGAAGATCCAAAAGAGGTTTTGTTTACGTGGGTTATATTTATATTTACCATATTATAAATAGAAACTAAAAAATTTTTAAT
Source organism: Elephas maximus indicus (assembly GCF_024166365.1). Taxonomy (NCBI): domain Eukaryota; kingdom Metazoa; phylum Chordata; class Mammalia; order Proboscidea; family Elephantidae; genus Elephas; species Elephas maximus. The sequence continues at coordinate 34,421,268 of NC_064838.1, forward strand.
TATTAATAATTTTTAAAATAAAAGCAATAAACTCTAATGTAAATAACATGATTTTTGTGAAAAATAACTCAAAAAAAAAGGTGACAAGAGTGGCATGGTTTTACATTTTTGCATATCTCTTTAGTATTTGGCTTAATAGAAGACAGCTGCTTTTTCATAACTGCTTCTGCATTTAATTAGTTGTGATAAGTTGTTTTGATTGAAGACCATGAAGAAAGTCTAGCCTCACACAGATACGTAGTTGAAAAAGGAAGTACCTCACATATACCTCCTGAAAGAATCTCAGGAGCTTCAGGGGTTCTCAGACCGCTGGTCTAGGTCTGTCATTTCCTTCATGGTTGCAAAGAGATGGTATTTTATCACCTCTTCATTTATTATCTGGAATATTTCCTTAAAGAGAAACTCCCCCTCATTTATTACTTGGTTACCTTAAGATACAGTTTGAATACAGAAAGCAAGATAAACACTTGGTTTTCCCTTTTATCCATCAGTTTTCAAAATAATGAATTGGTAACCTAGCAGCTTCCAAAGATGATCAATGAAGTGGGTTGTCCTTGTTTCTAGACCTTTCCAATGGACAGAGCTAGGAAAACGGTTTCTTCTTTTTTTAAATATCAGTAGTTGGTACTTAGTAACTTCCATTTCAGATTCATACATGATATTTATGTAAACTATTTCTCCATGCCCCAAAACTGTTTCCATTGACACCAACACAATTCTTTTGCAATGCAACAATTTTAGAATAGCAGAACAATGACTACTGAAAGGTGGGGGGTTTTTTTTTTTACATTTCTTTTTGCTTGTAAGGTGTAGCCTTTTAATGATACACAGTCAAATTACAATGTTTTAAAATCATTTGGCATGGTTCCTTCTCCATGTGGTTATGCCACCAACTCGATACATAGTAAGGTTAATTTGATCCATTTTGCTTGAGGATTTTTCAGGGATTATTTCTTGTTTTATAATTATGTAAAATATTTAAATGGTTACTAAGGGAAATTTACGAAGCTGGATGTACTCAGAAATCTAGCTCTACTTTAGGCTGTTCTCTTCCTATCTTTATGCCTAGGAGTTGACAGATTTCATCATGAGTATGTATTTGAAGTGATACTTTGTCATTACACTTCTCTTGCAATACTTAAAGCATAATAGTTTATTTACTAAAACTATCTTTCTAGATTTTTCAATAACAAGTATTTTTATTCCATGGAATAGGAAGGTGAGCTAGTCAATTCTCTTTTAGGATCCAGAATTTCTTGGCTTAACATAAACAGTTCAAGATAAGAATTTTTTTTAATGTAAAAATTATCTCTCTGTAAATGCTAGATCATTTCCCATTTGTCTCCCATGATTCAAGTATAAACATGACTGTCAACTTGGGACACTGTTGGTACTCGTAATAGCAAGCTCATCAGCTAACATTTCTTGAATGATTTGCCCTTAACCTGGAAATTTAGATGTTATTTTAGGATGTCATCTATATGTGTGTGCGTGCGCATGTGCACGTGCACTTTAGGTGAAAGTTTACAGCACAAGTTAATTTCTCATTCAGAAATTTATACACATACTGTTTTGTGACGTTGGTTGCATTCCCCATAATGGGACAGCATGTTCCCTCTTTCTACCCTGGGTTCCCTGCGTCCACTCATCCAGTTCCTGTCCTTTTCTGCCTTCTCATCTTGTTTCTGGTCAAGAGTTGCCCATTTGGTCTCATATATTTGAAGAAGCATGTTCTTCATGTATGTTGTTTTTTGTTTTATAGGCCTGTCTCATCTTTGTGTGAAAAGTGGGCTTTAGGAATTGTTGCAGTTCTAGGTTAGCAGAGCATCTGGAAGCCGTAGTTTTGGGGATTTCCAATCTCTGTCGACCAGTAAGTCTGGTCTTTTTACGTGAATTTTAATTCTCTTTTGCATTTTTCTCCTGCACTGCCCGGGACTCTGTTGTGATCTCTGTCAGGGCAGTTGTTAGTGATAGCTGGGCACCATCTAGTTCTTCTGGTCTCAGGCTGGTAGAGTCTTTGGTTTATGTGGACCTTTAGTCCTTGTGCTAGTATTTTCTTTGTGTCTTTGGTTTTCTTCATCCTCCTTTGGTCCAGGTGGAATGGGACCAATAAATGTGTCTTAGATGGCTGCTCGCAGGCTTTTAAGACCCCATTCGCTACTTACCAAAGTGGGATGTAGAACACTTTCTTTTGTGAACTACGTTATGCCAGTTGACCTGGATGTCCCCTGAGACTATGGTCTGCAGGCCCCAGCTCCAGCTACTTGGTCTCTCAAAGTGTTTGGGTGTGTCTGGGAAACATGTATGCTTTTGCTTTGGTCCAGTTGTGCTGATTTCCTCTATATTGTGTATTGTCTTCCCCTCACTGACAATTCAAATGATTTAATTATATGATTTTTAAATCTTTTAAAACCTGTTAAATATTAAATTTTTATCCTTCCTAATTATAATACCTAAAAGAAGTTGCAGTATCATTTCAACAATATATATGCCATATTCTAATATGTAATATAGTACTAAGTGAAGATATGCCAAATGGTGAAGCAGTAGTGATAGAGTATTAGGGTTCTGGAGTTGAATAGACCTTCGTTCAGATTCTAGCTTTTGCTGTTTTCTTGCTCTGTCCTTGGACGTTTCTTAACTTGTTGAGTTTAATTCTTTGGCCAAATGGGAATGGTACCTTCCTCATAAAGTTGTTGTAGGCATTAAATGAGATGATGCAGGTAAAGTGATTGGAAACAGTGGCTGGTACAAAGTTAAGTATCCAGTAAATGTTAGCTTTTATTTTATGTTATTGTTATTATGAATTATTTATTATTTGATCAGGTCTCCAAACTGCCCATTATTTAGGATAAGTAACACTAAAAAGCACCTGATTTTCGTGGTTCCGTTGATTATATGAAAAGAGCCCAATTGTTAAAGGAGTAATTGATGTCTTGCCAAAATTTTTTGAGGCCTCTGACTTTACAAGTGTATCACTGCTTACTATATAAATAATATTGCCATTATTGTAATCACACAAAAATGCTAACAGAAAAGGAATCTTTAAGGAAAGAAGGCTCATTTTCAGGATCTAAGAGTCTTTTCAGACGTTAGAAATTGTATTCTCTGAAGTGGTTTTAGGGCACTAAGTATTCTGATTAGAGTTAAAGGAATTTTTTTTAAACTCTTGAGGTTTAGGATACATCTGCCTTTTAAATGTCTCCAGATAAAGCTATATAACACTAGGCTGGTCATTATAATGTTCAGGTCTTTTGTGGTTTTGTTGAGTCGTTTATTTTGTTTTTCAATATTTTGGGTTTGGAGTAAGATGCAAGAGTGGTAAAATGAATTCGTATTGGATGGTAGTATTTTACATATGGGAATGAAACTTTTTAGGAAAGGACAGAATGATGGACTGAAGGTCTCTGCTTTTAAAAAAATTAAAAACGCACGTTTTGTTTAAAAGATTTTATAGCTACATACTGAAATATTTATGGATGAAATGATGTCATCTGGGGTTTGCTTTAGAATGGGGGCATAACAGATGAAGCAAGATGAACGGAGTTAGTAATTGTTGAAACTGGGTAATGAGTAAATGGGAGTTCCTTTATAGTTTTATACTTGTTTGAAGTTTTTTGAAATAAAGTTTTTTTTTTATTTAGCATAAGAATATCCATAGATTTACTTGGTTATCGTGGGTACTGTTAAATCAGACTAGTGAACATACTCAGCTGTTTCAGTCTCCCCATTGGTGCTACTTGCCTTTTGAGCACAGTTTCTCGTTACTGTCATATATTTCCAATTTACAGAAAAATAGGGTGACTACTATTAGGCGAAGAAGCAGATCACCATGAAACCTACCTATGAAAACAGTTGTTTTCTTATCATAAAGAAATAATCTGTTAATTAAGTTTTTATTTTTCAAAATTCAAATAATTTTGCTACTAGAGATTGAAGCCTCTATTCAGACTTAATTTGTGTCAGCTTGGCATAGATGCACACTCAACTGTGATTGGTAGGCTCAATAATTTTTTTCTTTTTCCAAAAGGAAAATACTTTCAAGGAAATTTGTTTAAAGGAAGGCATTCATAGCAGATCCAGAAGTGTCAGGAGGCGCCCTGGGTGGTGCAAGCCATTAAGCGCTCAACTACTAGCCAAAAGATTGACAGTTTGAACCCACCCAGAGGTCTCTCAGAAACAGGCCTGGTAACCTGCTTCCAAAAAGGTCACACAGTCTTAAAAACCCTATGGAGCAGTCCTATTCTGCGCACATGGGATCACCATGAGTCAGAATTGACTCAGGGGCAACTAACAACAACAGAGGTATCCGGTAAGACTTCCTTAAAAAAATTGTATTTCAGGAGAATAAGGAATGGTGGCAAGAAGTTCCTAAACATTTGTCTTTAGAACTTTTTTATTTGCAGATTAGCGTTTTGTATGGTAATAGGTTCCTAGCCAAATATTTATTCCAGATCCCCTCAAAGAAGAGATGAAGGCAAATGTTGCATCCTTTGAGCAGTTCACTAAAGCAGGATTGATAGAAATTCACGAGTATGTGTGCAGAAGTATTGTCAGTCCTCTGTAATTATTATTCTTGGACACTGGTTTCCTGTTTGTGAGCCAGGGGCCCCAGTTGCCAAGGATCTAACATGTTACCAAATTCATATGTATTTTTTACTGTATTATGCTGATCAACAAATAAACATTTTTTACACTTTTAAGAAACAATTCTTTAATCCCAGAAGATTGGGAACCACTACATTCGACTGCTGTTGAAAAGGTTGGCAGTTCGAACCCACCAACCACTCCTTGTAAACTTGGTAGGGCATTTCTACTCTGTCCTATAGGGTTGCTGTGAGTCGGAATCGACTCAATCACAGTGGGTATAATAGATACAGGAGAATAGCTTATCATTTTTTTTTAAGTATGTTTTTGTATTGATTACCAAATATTGGGCAAGGAAAGCCAGTATTCAAGAACAGTAATGTTCAACATTTGGAAATATTTTATTCAAGAAAAAGTAAGTTTGTAAATAAAAGATGTTTTAACAAAAAGTAAAGTAACACATAGATGAAAAAATCCTAAGATACTTTGTGTTTTATTCCACACTATTCATTGTTGGAGCACTGGTAGCGCAGTGGTTAAGAGTTTGGCTGCTAACTAAAAGGTTGTTAGTTCAAATCCTCCAGCTGCTCCTTACTGTGAGTCAGAATCAACTCGATGGCAACAGGTATTCAGTGTTAGAATTGTAGGATTTGCTTAGGGTTACACACATTGAGAGAGATGACAAACTCTGATATAAACAGGAAGGCAACAGAGGTGATTAAAGGAGATGATAAAATAACGAGCAGAATTTCAGTGGTAGAATTTTCACCTTGTATGCGGAGACCTAGTTCAACTGCCAGCCAGTGCACCTCATGTGCAGCCACCACCAGTCTGTTAGTGGAGGCTTGCAGTGTTGCTTTGATTCTAAAGTTTCAGCAGCACTTCCTAGATTGAGCTGGACTAGGAAGACAGGCCTGGCAATCTGCCTCCGAAAACTAGCCAGTAAAAACCCTGTGGCTCACAGTGGTCTGAAGGATGGTACAGGACCAGACAGCATTTCTTTCTATGGCGTGTGGGGTCGCCATGAGTTGGGGGCAGCTGAACAACAACTAACAATGTCATGGTTGTGATTTTATTTACACTGTATGTATTTTAGAATATATACAGCAAAACACCAGTTCAACAATTTCTACATGTAAAATTAAGTGACATTGGTTACGTTCTTAGAGTTCTGCAACCATTTTCACCTTCCTCCTCTGAGTTGTTCTTCCCCCATTAACTCACTGCTCTCTAAAATTCTGTCTAATCTTTTGAGTTGCTGTTGTCAATTTGATCCCATATAGATAGTCCTTAAAAAAGTACAATGCTGAAGGGAGACATTTTTTACTAGTTAAGGTAACCTGTTGTTTGGTTTTAAGAAGATTCCAAGAAGGGATATTTTTGTTTGAAAGTTTAAAACTTACCTCAGGGCAATAGTTTCAAGAGTTCATTCAGCCTCCATGGCTTCAGAAAGTCTGGAGTCCATGAGAATTTGAAATTCTGTTCTGCATTTTCCCCATTGATAAAGAATCTTCTATAGACTCTTTGACCAAAATGTTCAGTAATGGTAGCCGGGCACTATCCAGTTCTTCTGATCTCTTGGCAAAGGAAGCAGTTGCTCAAGGAGGCGGTTAGCCACACATTCCATATCCTCCTATTCCTGACTCTTTCTCTGTCGCTGCAGGTGAAGAGAGACAAGTTGTTGAGCCTTGGATGGCTGCTTGCAAGCTCTTAAGACCCCAGGCCACTTCACATTGAACTAGGAAGTGGAACAGAGGCACTAAATACATTATTACGCCAGTTAACTGGGATGTCCTATGAAACCATGACTGTAAACCTCCAAACCGAGTTACCAAATCCCATGAGGTGTTTGGTTGTACATAAGCAGCCTCAGCAGCTACTCTTTTGTTGTTGCTGTTGTAAATACAGGTAGACCCCAACTTACAACGTATTCTATTAGACCTCTGCTTTTTGGTTTGGGGTTTTTTTTTGTACATCTTCCTGTTAATAATGTATACTACAGTGTTCAGCATGTACCATGCCAGCGTTGTCATTCTCAGATGTTAACTCATCAATGTTTATATGTAATGTTTCCAACCCCCAAAGACAAACCATTTAGAAATACTTTATAAAGGTACTGATAATAGAAGACCAGTAATAATGAAGACTTAAAAAAAAAAAAAAAGTACTCGACTTAACGTTAGAACCAACTTACAACGGAGTCGGTGGAACAGAACCCCATCATAAGTCAGGGACTACCTATATATCTATCAGTGCTTAACAGTAATCGGCTGTGCAACCCTACCCTTAATTGGTGTGATTTTGCCATCTCCATAAACTGAAACTCAGTACTCTTCACCCCTCGTTCCTGCTCCTGGTAACCACTAATGAACTTTGGTTTCTAGATATTTGCCTTTTCTTGTCTTTTTCTACAAGTGAGGTCATGCCATATTTGTCCTTTTGCGATTGACTTATATCACTCAGCATGATGTCTTCAAGCTCCATCCATATTATAGCATGTGTCAAGACTTCATTTCTCCTACTGGCTGAGTAGTATTCCATTGTGTTTATGTACCACATTTTGTTTACTCATTCACCTGTTAATGGGCATTTAGGTTGTTTCCACCTTTTTGGCTCTTGTACATAGTGCTGCAGTGAACATTGGTGTACAAGTCTCTGAGTCCCTGCTTTCAGGCCTTTCGGGTATATACCTAGGAGTGGAACTGTGTCATATGGTAGCTCCGTTTTTAGTTTTTTGAGGAACCACCACTTTGTTTTTCACAATGGCTGTCCCATTTTGCATTCTCAAGTATCAGTGGATAAGGGTTCCAATTTTCCCACATCCTTACCAATATTTTTTCTTTTCTTTTTTTTTTTTTTAATCTTAGCCATCCTAGTGGGAGTGAAATAGTATCTCATTATGGTTTTGATTTGCATCTCTTTTATGGTTAATGAAGGAGCTCTGGCGGCTCAGTAGTTAAAAAGCCCTTGGCTTTTAACTGAAAGGTTGGTGATTCACACCCACCAGCTGCTTTATGGGAGAAAGAGGTGGCAGTCTTCTTTCATAAATATCACAGCTCTGGAAACCCTATGGGGCAGTTCAGTTCTGTCCGCCAGGGTTGCTTTGAGCCAGAATCAACTCGGTGGCAACTGGTTTGGTTTTTTGGGGGATGGCTGATGACGCTGAGCATCTTTTCATGTGTTTGGTGGCCATTTGAATGTCCTTTCTGGTGAAATGTCTTTTCCAGTCCTTTGCCCACTTTCTTATTTGTCTTTTTGTTGTTAGGTTGTGATTATATTTTGCGTGAGATTTTGGAGAAGCTTACTAAGCAAATTGTATTCATTAACTAAAAAACACTATTTTGTCGAAGTCCTGGGGCCAGTTTATTATAAGTATTAATTACTGGCGTGAGAATTTCAGTCCAAATACAGAAGAAATGTTTACTGAAACTATATTAAAGGTGAGCATCTCTGTCAAGATTTTAAAATCATTTTTCATATTTAAATCTCTGAAGTTTTGCTTTCTCCATAAGTTTTTTTGATGCCTTGGATGATAAGAACTGTTGAAGTACCTGGATCTCAAAACAAGCCAGTAGCTGGCCCACAGATGTTGGTTCTCGTGGGCTTCTAGGGAAATAATGCACGCACCATTCCAAAGATCTTATTTCTCTCAGTGACCTTCTGTATGAGTAAATACAGGTTACTAAGCAAAACCTAACAATGTATATTTGATTGAATTGGTCATTTTTTCTATTACTGTTAATTTAAGTTTTTATTGCTATTAATATAGCTTATAGTGAGTAAGTAGTTTGATACAAGAATGTGCAGGGGTGTGTATTTCATAACCATTTGGGCGTATTTTCCAGTAACTGGACTTTAAGATAAGTATGCATTGTGGTTCAAGTAGGAATCATCTATACACATGCCAAGGTTTGTGTTCAGTGACACTCATTGTTATTACAGAGTTATTTTTCCACTGAAAAATGGGCCTCAGTGGAGAAAGATTGTAACTACTCTTAAGACATTCCTCCTGGTACTCTAAGAGACCACTCACTAAAAATGAGAACAGCTGGTCACTAGCCTCAGCTGTGAGCCATCACTTGTGTGATGTAATCAGCACTTGTCTTTAGCAGTACACAGGTTTGTGGAATATCATACTCACTGTACCCACTTTGGTGTGTTTCTCTTCCCTGTGTTTTATCCATTTTTTTATATTGACATACATATAGGAATGCTGTGTCACAGCTGTGGATCATGTGCATATTTGCAGTTAAACCCATGGCGAATTCCCACTCACAGAACTGCCCTGTAGGATTTCCAGGGAGCAGCTGCTGGATTCACACTGCCAACTTTTCAGTTATCAGCCAATCGCTTAACCGCTGGGCCACCAGGACTCCGTATTGCAGTTAGCTCTGCTATAAGAAGAAATTTGCGTTCTCAAGAACACAGTAAATTTTATTATCAAAAAAACTCAAGTCATAAAAGTAATTTTTTATACTGATTACCTGTTTCTGAGACCTTTCAGTGATTAAGACATTTTTAATAGCTACAGTATGTAGTTATAAAACCTAAACATTACTCAGCAGATCTAGCATTCGGTGGATTGCATTTAGTATTTTATCCATCTTTGTAAAAGAAAAATGGCCTCTCCCTATCACCACCACCTATCACTATGATAAGCAAAATATCTTGTACACCTGTTAATGATAAACAAAGGATAACTCCACTCAGCAGATGCAATATGCTTGCTAATATTTCTGGGGTTTGCTATAAAATAACACTGGAGGAGGGGAAAGATTATAGATAAAATAAGATTGACCATGAGTTATTGATTGAAGCTAGTAGGGACCATAGTTTCCTCTGGTTTTGTTTTTTTTTTTAGGATTTAAAAAGCATATGAAACAGAATATACAATGTGAACAAAATTTTGAAGGAGAGGAAACAGGTTAATAGCTAATCAACAAGAAGGTCTTATTCCATTCAGGCCAAGGAGTTTGTGTTTGCTTTATCTGGCTTTGGTATCAGGGTTATGCTGGCTTCATAGAATGAGTTCAGGAGTATTCCATCCTTTTCTATGCTCTGAAATGCCCTTAGTAGTACTGGTGTCAACTCTTCTCTAAATGTTTGATAGAATTCTCCAGTGAAGCCGTCAGGGCCAGGGCTTTTTTTTTTTGTTGAAAGTTTTTTTTTTTTTTTTCCAATTACCTCTTCAATCTTTTCTTTTTTTTATAGGTTTATTTAGTTTCTCTACCTTGGTTTGTGTTAGTTTAGGTAGGTAATGTGTTCCTAAAAATTTGTCTATTTCTTCTAGGTTTTCAAATTTCTTGGAGTACACTTTTTCATAGTATTCTGTTACTATTGTAATTTCATTTGGGTCTGTTGTGATATGGACTATCTCATTTCCTATTTGCTTACTCCTGTTTTTCTTTTGTTAGTTTAGCCAGTAGTTTATGAATTTTGTTGATCTTTTCAAAGAACCAGTTTTTAGTCTTGTTGACTCTTTAAGTTGTTTTCCTATTCTCTGTTCCATTTATTTCTGCTCTGATTTTTATTATTTCCTTTCTTCTGGTACGTGAGGGCTTCTTTTGCTGCTCTCTCTGTTTGTTCAAGTTGTAGGGTTAATGTTTTGATTTTAGCTCTTCTTTTTGGAAGTGTGCATTTATTGCTATAAATTGACCTCTGGGCATTTGCTTTTGCTGTGTCCCAAAGGTTCTGGATATGTTTTCATTCTCATTTGATTCTCTGAATTTCTTTATCCCATCCTTGGTTTCTTCTATAACCCGGTAGTTTTTGAGCAAGGTATTGTTCAGTTCCCATATATTTGATTTTTTTTTTCCCTTGTTTATTCTATTATTTATTTATTTTATGGCTTTATGATCAGAAAAGATGTTTTTTCATATTTCAGTGTTTTGGATTCTGTTAAGGCTTGCTTTGTGGCCTAAAATATGAGGTCTATTCTGGAGAATGTTCCATGTGCATTGGAAAAGAAAGTATACTTGGCTGCTGTTCACTGAAGTGTTCTGTATATGTCATGAGACCTCAGGCCAAGGAGTTTGAAGTAACCTAGCCCAAACCCAGTGAAATAGCAACCAAGGTATATATGAGTTTTAGAGGGTAAGCCCACTCATAGTGACCCTGTAGGACAGGGTAGAACTGCCCCATAGGGTTTCCAAGGCTGTAAATGTTCACAGAAGCAGACTGCCACATGTTTCTTAGGAAGAGCAGCTGGTGGGTTCAAGCCACCGACCTTTCGGTTAGCAACCGAGTGCTTAACCACTGCACCACCAGGCCTCCCGCTGAGAGGGTAATCAGTAGTTGTAAAAGTGTATCACGTAATTGTTGCAAATTTGAAGTTAACTTGCGTTTTAGTGTTTTAAGAATATGGAGAATTTTCTAAGGAAAGGATTGTATGAGGACAGTTAGAATTGAAATTACCTTAAACTTTACAAGAAAATTTAACCTTCCCACCATGAACTTGAATGTTTGTAGACGTGTAAAATGGTCTTAACTTTCTGGAGGGTGGTTTGGCATCCCTAATAACTATGCCCGTGCCATTCTACTAAGTCTGCTTGTAGGAATTTATCCTAGGGAAATGTTCGTACACATGTATGAAGAAAGGCATATGTACATGACGATTCAGTGTAGCATTGCTTATATTACAGAAAACTGGTGATTATCCAAACATCCACCTGCAGAAGATTGATTTAAATTATAATAAATTCATGGAATACTGTCCCATAATTTAAGAGTAAGAAGTAAGTTTGTGCATAACCATATAGAAAGGGGTCCAAAACCTGTTGCCAAATTAAAAAAGCAGGTTACAGAATAGTAGGGTTATCACTTATCTTTGTGGAAGGAAGGTGGAGTTGCATGGAGATTCCACCTGTTTTTTTTTTTTTTTTTTTTTTGCTTTTGTAATGTTTGCATGTTTTTATAACAAGCTTTTATTATTATTATAATAATAAATTAAAGATACAGCCATTGGTGGAGGAGAGAACCTTACTGCAAATCATTAAGCTTTTAATTTCTTCACTGCTATATATTTAGCCACCTGGTCTGCCAGGTGATCACCGAACATGTATGGTCAGGTTTTTCTGTGTTCTGAGAGTTCTTGCTGTCTGTTGGCCTTCAGTAGGATTTTCCATGAGACTGATGATAAACTTTGTCTAAACAGCTTAAGGGGTTTATAAAAGAATATATCTGTAAGAAAGTTTTCTGTGTCATTGGTAAAACATAGAGTGGTTTGGGTTGTTGTCCCCTTCCCCCCCGCCCACCCCATTTTGAGGGAGGGAATGTTGTTTTCTCTTAAAAATTTGACTAATTGTAAAGACACTCTGGGATTTTTTTTCTTTCTTTCTTTTTTGCCTTCATGGTGGTGAAGATGCAACACTTAGAACATAGGTGTCTTAGTTACCTTAGTGCTACTATAACAGATACCACAAGTGGGTGGCTTTAGCAAACAGAAGTTTGTTCTCTCACTGTCTGGGAAGCTAGAAGTCCAAATTCAGGGTGCCAGGCTTTAGGGGAAGGCTTTTTTCTCTCTGTTGGTTCTGGGGGAAGGTCCTTGTCATCAGTCTTCCCCCGGTCTAGGAGCTTCTCAGCACAAGCACCCAGAGTTCGAAGGACACATTCTGCTCCTGACACTGCTTCCTTGGTGGTATGAGTTCCCACTATCTCTCTGCTTCCTTCTCTCTTTTCTGTCTCAAAAGAGGTTGACTAAAAATACAATCTAATCTTGTAGATTGAGTCCTGCCTCATTAACATAGCTGCTTCTAATCCTACCTCATTGGCATCATAGAGGTAGGATTTATAACACATAGGAAAATCACATCAGATGACAAAATGGTAGACAGTCACACAGTACTGGGTATCATCACCTAGCCAAGTTGATACACATTTTGGAGGGACACAGTTCAATCCGTAACAATAGGTATACCTAAAAACAAACAAACCCATTGCCATCGAGTTTATTCCAACTCATAGCAACCCTATAGATACACCTAAAGACTTTGCGAATGACCTGCTTTCTCCTACTTTAAGAGAAACATCTTAAAATAGCACTTAATATAATGCTCGTGGTGATAGGTAGTCACTTTGTATTTGTTGGAATAAATGAAGGGAGGGAAAAAGTGGCAAATCTAGATATTATAAATCCTGAGAGAGCCAGGAATTTTAATCTATGCCTGTTTGTTAATATAGCACAGATATTTAGTGCTTAATTTTTTTTTTAGTAGTTTTAATTTAGAAGCTGCTATCTAAAGTAGTAATTGCTGTAATAAATAGGAGGTATACATTAAAATCTTAAACTTTCTGTCTTCTGAACTCCACTGCTATGTGTGTGACTTCTTACAAGTTACTTAATCTTTTTGTAGCTCTTTTTCTTCATCTGTAAAATAATGAATTAAACTCTAAACCGTAAAACTAAGTTTCTTAACAGATGGAGAAGTTTTGCCTGAACTATTCAAAGTGTACAGGTATTAATGCCTCATAAATGTGCATAACACTTTATCTGGAGTAAGTAAACGTTGTTCCTGTTTCAGGATTTGAAAATAAAAAAGGTCTGAACAAATAGAGTCCAGTGTATGAGAGGCTCTCTTTCTGTGTAGTATGATAAATCTACATGACTGGAAGAGGCCTCTAAAGCATACTCTGAGCCTCAAAACACAGTAGGACAGAACTTTTCAAAAGCCTTGAGAGTATAACTTCACCAAACATGATGTCCTCTTCCAGCAATTGACTCCTCTTGATGGCGTGTCCAAGGCAAACAGGTCAGACAGTAATCTGTTGTGAACCATAAATTTGCACTGGCTAATTTTGGGGGGAGTAGATAACCAAGCCTTTCTTCCTAGTCTTAGTCTGAAAGCTCTGCTGAAACCTGCCCTACATGGGTGACCTTGCTGCTATTTGAAATACCAGTGGCATAGCTTCCAGCATGACAGCAACACAGAAGCCACCATAGTAGGACAAACTGACAGATGGGAAATGGTGAAATAACTTTGGATCATAGTATTTAATTTCAATATTCATGGCATGTGCTATTATCCTACCCTCTCCCCCCGCCCCATCCAACTACTTCTGAGTAGCCTTAGCCTCCATCACATTCACTATTTTGAATATTTGAATATCCTAGAAGTAGAACTACTAGAATGCTGTGAGCATGTTTGTTACTGATCCCAAACCACCCTCCAGACAGTTAAGGCCACTTTACACAGCTACAAACATTCAGGTTTGTGATGGGAAGGCTGAATTTTCTTACAAAGTTTTAAATAGTTTTAATTCTTTCTTAATAAAGTCCTTTCCTTAGAAGAGTCTCTGTATATTCTTAAAGAAAACCCTAAAATGAAAGTTAACTTCAAATACCCAGTGAAAAGTTTTGTCAGGAAAGAAATTCTTAGTCTGGACTAAAATAAAATTTTTTTTAATTGAACTTTAAACACTTCAAATCTTTATATACATCAGTTTATTGTGTCAGTGTTAGAATTCTTGCCTTCCATGTGGGACACCTGCTTTCAGTTCTCAGCCAGTGCACCTCATGTGCAACCACCACCCATCGGTCAGTGGAGGCTTGCATGTTGCTATGATGCTGAACAGGTTTCAGTGGAGTTTCCAGACTGAGACAGACTAGGAATAGAGGCCGGCGATCTCCTTCTGAAAGTCAGTGAAAATCCTATGGATCACAATCGTTCAATCCACAGTTGATGATGCGGATGGCACAGGGCCTGGCAGTATTTAGTTTTGTTCTGCGCGGGGTCACCATGAGTTGGGGCCCTACCCCTCAAGCCCTAAATAAAGTATAAATTAGTCAGGGGAGCCAGAGGAGAAATTAGTGCTGCAGGAGATGAGGGTGGGAGAAAAGGAAAACTTTATTTTGGCTCTAAGTTACTAGATCATGATGTTTCTTTAATATCTTTTAATGCTTACTCCGGTCAGTGTTTCTCCCTTTTCTTCTTCCTCTTTAGCCCTCAATGCCTCCTAGCTTCTTTGTCTAGTTTAACTTGCTTCAGATTGTAAACCTAACTAATCCTGTTACGATAACTTGAACTTTGTACAGGACCTTTGAGCAATTTCTCTTCTTCTAGAGTTCATTTTTTTATTTTCCAATGTTTGTATTTCTTATAGTACTTACATTATCTGCTGTAACAAATTTGAACTATACACTTTTAAGAGAAGAGTGAAAATAATTTTCAGCCATATTCAAGTTATTAACAACAGCTCCTCTTTCTCCACATATACTTAAGGGGGCAAGGAGTCATTAAAACTCTTAATTTGCTACAAAAGCTAGTCCAGGTACACCTCTGAGTCAGCAGGGCAGGTATTTTTTCTACAAAAAACTGAGACTTTGAGACCTTAAGTGAATTGCCTAAACTGGTTAGAAATTTGGAGCAGGAAGAAATCCAGTGAACGTTTGACTTTGAGGAATGTAAGATTCATATATATAATTTTCATGGGCCACCAAACTTAAGTGACAGAATATCACTTTTTCCTAACATACTTTCTCTTCTCCCAAGGTGAAAAGCAGAGTACAACCGTAGTATTTTTAATTCAGGTGTTTCAATTTGGGTTGGAGATGGAATGCAGCCACCATATTAGTTCTCAAACAAGTTTGATCATGTTAGTAAAATACATTCATAATATTTATTGCATTTTGAGCTGTTCTGTGATTTAAAACTTAAGTTGAGGGTAGTAATCATACAAAAAAACCTTCTAGTACTCTTCCCCATTCCCTTATTTTACAGTTTTGTAAAGTCACTCAAAAGAAATTAAAGAAGTATAAACGTATTTAAGAATAAATTCAGCTCTACATGAATAACAGATTTTGGAATAATTCGGTTCAGAAATTGAATCTTAATAGCTCTTGTTTTAATCCTTGTTGAAAATTTTTCAGAAATTTTTCTCTGCT
This sequence comes from Elephas maximus indicus, assembly GCF_024166365.1. Classification (NCBI taxonomy): domain Eukaryota; kingdom Metazoa; phylum Chordata; class Mammalia; order Proboscidea; family Elephantidae; genus Elephas; species Elephas maximus. The sequence continues at coordinate 34,436,734 of NC_064838.1, forward strand.
CTTAACTAAGTTAAATTTATTCATTTATTGACCTGTTAAAAGATCTTGTAAGTGCTTCAGAATTGTTCTATATGTCTGTTAATTTTCATTCTTTAGTAGTATAAATATAGAAGGGGTAGTCTTTTAGGCAGAATATACAGATTTCAGAGATGTCTTAGATACTCACATTCTTTTAGTAAATCCCAGTTCAGGGTTATTTCTTTCAAAAGGAAGAAATCTGTGTGAATAACCTGATACTCAGGCACTACGATAAAGGGTGAAGAGTGAGAGAGAAACCAGGCTTAGAAGATGAGGGTTGTAGGAAGGATTTTTAAATCAAGTTATTTTTAAATTGAATTCTAAATAGTACGTTGTGGCTAATATGATGAAAATAATCGTTGTCTCTGTTGTAAGATCTGAAGTAATATTATTGCCCTTGAGAAAAGTGGACGTTGTAAGTAACATATTTGATGATACTGTTCAGCCTACCTTTTATGTCACCTGAGCAATAATAGATTTTTTCTTTAATTCATGTCAATATTTAATATATTGAAAATCAGTGTAAAACTTCAGTGTAAATAGTTTGCTGTTAGTATGCACGAAGAATTGTATTCTTCATAAAAGCAAACATACTCTCAGCGTCTTACATATTCTTTAAAAATTTAGTGATGGATGATAGGTACTGTAAAGACAAAGGAATTAAAGGGGACATTTCGGGAAAATGGTTCGTTCGTATGTATATAACTATTAATGTGTTTTGTCAGAGACTGAAATTGAGGAAGAGAATTTTGGAGTTCTTGTGGTTTTGTTTGGTGGTTTATGGAAGGAGCCCTGGTGGCGCAGTGATTAAAAGCATTCGGTTGCTAACTGAAAGGTCGGTGGTTCGAACCCACCAGCTGCTCCATGGGAGAAACATGTGGCAGTCAGTCTGCTCTGCTTCTGTAAAGATTTATGCCTTGGAAACCCTACGGGGCAGTTCTTCTCTTTCCTACAAGGGTCACTATGAGTCGAAATTGACTCGATGGCAGTGGGTTTGGTTTTGGGTTTTCAGTGGTTTATGGAGAGAGTTGATCAGAGATCGTGCCTTGGTGAGTTGCTGTCTGCATAGGCTGTTAACAATTGTTTCTCTGGCAGCAGATCTTGTTCATCGAGATTGCATCATTTCTGGGAGAATGGCCAAGGTCCACAGCCTCAGTACAAAGACTGTCTGAAGCATATGAGGCCTGTTCTCTTTCTGAAGCGGCACTCCTCTTCCTGCCAGTCCTCTTCACAGGATTACTGAAGCAGACTTGTTCTGAATTTCTTTCATTGGATTGGCTGTTTATTAGACTCTTGTCTCCCAGCTGCTTCCGGCTCACCTGGCTGATGCAATTTCTTTCTCTGAAATCTCTGTTGGAATTGTTCTTAAAACAGTTTTTGTTTGTCTTTTCTGAGAGTGACCAGACAGATCACACGGGTCTTGTGCTTTCAGCAAGTCATAGAGAAGAGACCGTCAGAGTTACAGAGACTATTGGCTGTTCTTGAGCCCAGTTAAAAAGACAGATAATTATATACCATTTCTGGCAGGTTCTTTTTATGTTGTATGGCATGTTCTCTTACAGTTTCACCAAGAAACTGTATGTGAATGGTGACTCCTCTAAAGAGCGCTCAGTAACTGGGAGATTGGCTGGTTCTGCTTCTGAATCCCAGAGTTCCTAATGTTCCTGTGGATTCTGCTGCATTAGTCTGGAAATAGATAAATATAAAACTGAAATTCTGATATATTCATTTTCCCCCTTTGTATACCCGTATAATTTTATCTCTTTTCCTCCTGTTCTTTTTTAACCTTTTTTTTTTTTTTGCCGTTGCTAAAGGATGAGTCTGTGTCTTCCTTTGGTTTATTTTTCTTTTTTGCTTTATTTTATTGCTTTCATACCTTTTATTTTTATAATTTTGAACATCTTAAAATTGCTTTAAAGAAGAGCTTGTTTTTTCAATTTTTTAAAAACTGGTAATCCATAAAACATCAACATAATAATTCTAATGCTTGGTAGGAGCCCTGGTGGCGCAGTGGTTAAGAGCTTGGCTGTTAACCAAAAGTTTAGCAGTTTGAATCCAGCAGCCACTCCTTGGAAACCCTATGGGGTAGTTCTGCTCTGCCGTGTAGGTTTGCTGTGAGTCAGAATCCACTTGACAGCAACGGGTTTGATAAGAGCTAGAATAAGTTGAAATCGACTCGATGGCAACGGCTTTGGTTTGTGTGTGTGTGTGTGTGTGTGTGTAATGCTAGGTAACTAGAATCCCACTAACAGGTCTTTTCTTGTATATGATATACTGACATTTCAAGCGTTAATAACTAATGACGTTTTGGAGAAAATACTGAAAACTTAAGGAGAATTGACCATTTTTCCTTTAAAGTTCTGTCACCTGTTATCCTTTCCTTTTTGGATGGTAGGTGAATTGAGGCTCCATTTTCAGCATGTTTTCATTATGCCGTTGACCACAGATAGAATTGACTTCTTGTTACCCTTTTTCTGTAGTAGAACAAGAGGATGGGTGGTATGGAGTAAAGGAAAAGAAAGGAATAATATGGACTTGTACTTTAACAGATGATGATAGGCCCTCTTCAGGCGGAGAGTACATTGATACTCAATTAAAGAAAAACCTGTGAATTTGGGAAGATGTTCCTGGAGAGAGAAAAAAAAGGGGGGGGATCCCTTGGGAAGTGGGAGAGAACTCCAACTTGAAGTGGAAGGAAAGGATTAGCCAGTGATATATTGTTAGTTGTAGTCAATTACAACTCAAGGTGACCCCATGTGTTACAGAGTAGAACTGCTCTATACCAGGTTTTTTTGTTTTTGTTTTGTTGTTTTGATTGTAATCTTAAAGGAAGCAGATAGCCAGGCTGCTGGGTTGGTTCAAACCGCCAGCTTTTAGTTTTGCGCCACCTAGGGACCTAGCCAGTTGACATAATAAGATATTTACTGTTTCTTAAGTCAGAAGATAATTTCCGTCCCCGCCCTTTAATTAGGCTTTTCAGGGAAATAGGCTATAAAGGGTTAAGCACAAAGATACAGAACTGGATGGAACATAGGATGGTGAATAAGGCAATGTAAAGAAAAATTATCGTTAAATACATAATATTTCTATGGCATTCTGTTCTTTGTGTCTATCAGTGTTATTTCTATACTAATTTCTATCTCAACTTCTTCTAGGTCTTCAGAGCTACTGGCGGATAATTGTTGGGACTTCATATTCAAAGGTCTATAAAAAGGTGACTGAGCCAAAGAATTCTTTTAATTTCTGTTTTATTTTTTGCATTTTAATGAATACTAAAATCATGTTGAGATAACGATGATCATACATTCATACAGCAAGTGTGTCAGCCACTGTTCTGGGTATTGGAACTACGGCAGTAGACAAAACAAAGTATAGCTATTAAACTGGATAACTTACACTAGGAGTTTGTTGTCTTGGGATATAAAACTAGAGTTATTATAAGGTAATATTGGATATAGTTGATTTGTTAAAAGGTCTTAAGTTAATATTTTAAGAGCTATGTCTTGCACAGGGAGTTATTTAGGGAACGAACTATTCTCAGAGTTATATGAAAAATTTGATTTTGTTATCAGAATTTGAACTAAGGGGCTGCATTATTTTAAAAAAAAAAAAATTTTTTTTTTTTTAAATTATTCTGAAAGCATGGTTTTGAATGAGATGGCCAAGGCAACACACTATAATTGCCCTCATCAGAAGAGCGGAAGAGTCATGTAAAGCTAGACAAAAGGAAAGTGGAGGAATTCATGAAAGGCAAATTTATAGTTAACTACTTAATGCTTCTTCAAGTTTATCAACTATCCAGAATGGCTGGGTTGGGTTTCCTTCCATTGGGAGATGTAGAAATCATCACTTATTAAGGAAATAATTACCTTTTGTTTTAGCATAGCTTTTTAAAAAAAATTATTCTCAGAAAAAAATTATCAACTCAGATTTATTTCCAAGTTGTATTTTATCTAGAAGCCCACTTTTTTTTTTTTTTGGTGAATGTTTACAGAGCAAATTAGGTTCCCGTTTAACAATTTCTGTACATACTGTTCAGTCACACTGGTTACATTTTTCACAGTGTACAGCATTCTCATTATTTCTAGTCGGGTTGTTCTATTTCCATTAATCTGGCTTTCCTCCCCTCCTCCCTTATCTTCCTTATTCTTGCTTTATGGTCAGTATTAACCATTTGGTCTCATATAGATGATTACTTCAAGGAGCACAGTACTCACAGGTGATATTGTTTATTTTATGAGCCAGCCTATTATTTGGCTAAAAGGTGACCTCCAGGAATGGGCTCAGTTCCACATTTAAAGGGTATATCAGGGCAATAATGTCAGGTAACCTCTAGTCTCTACTGATCCAATAACTCTGGCCTTTTTTAGGAATTTGAGGTTTAGTCTACATTTTTCTCCCATTCTGCCTGGAAACATCTATTGTGTCCTTGGTCAGAATATTTTGTTAGAGAAGGGAAGCATTTATACACATAAGCCCAAAGGCAGAAAATTATATCAGTCACTTCTTTTTTATGAGCTGTGAGGAAGTAATGGATAAGATTTGACCTCCTTTGCATATCAGCCCCCGCAAAGTCTAGCGCTATGTCACCTCTAGTTGGGTAGGAACCAGGTGCATTGCCACACTAAGGTTTGAATTTGAGGATGGCGCAGGACTGGGCAGTGTTTTGTTCTGTTGTTTATAGTGTTGCTATGAGTTGAAACAGACTCAACAGCACCTAACAACAAGATTCATTTGGTGAGATCCAGCTCCTTCATAGTCTTAAAGTACCAGGGAGAACTGCTTGGTTTATAACCATTCTAGCATTCTGAAATAATGACACAAAAAATGTTAATATTATCTTTATGCATTTTTTTTAAGTTTTGCTTGATTTACCATTCATAGTTTTCTTATCCACATTAATTTGTTTCATATATCAGAGTAAGATTAAAGTGTCTGAAATTGTCTATCATTTAAAATTTGTATTAATTCCATGGATTGATTAAATTACTATATAATTTTTGTTTAGGTTTTTTAGTATAAATAATTGTTTCATTTTTCCACTGTCTTATTTGCCTTCCATGAAGCAGTATATCAATCATGCTTTTTTTGTTGTTGTTACACTTTTTTGCAAAAATTTTTATTAACCTGGGTCTTTAACACTCACATTGACTTTTCCTCCCACAGAAAATGCTTCTTACTTTAAGTTTTCATGGTTTTTACAATAACATACATACAAGAACATAAAATCATACAAAGTACACGTTTTTCTCTTTGCACTACACCCCCAAATCTTTTAGTCTACTTTTGGCTTTTTTTACACTTGAGTAGTTTGCGAGTCTTTTTGTTCCCATATTCCACTGGTTTGTGATCATCAAGTCAGGGTATCTTCACTGTCTGTCCATACAAATTCTCTCATCTTTCCCATGAAACTGTACTCTTTGTGGTTTATGTTTTTGATCCTATCTGGCAGGATATAGTACCCAGCAAATACAGTTGTTCAGGTAATTTAATTGCATCTTCCTCTAAAATTACAGTTTAAAATAAGAGTGTGCTGTGACACATGAAGGCACTAGGAAACTGTGTATCCAATCAAATATAAATAGCACATTGATCTCTTATAATATTTAATTTAGAAGAAATAGCATTATTGGCTACTAATAAAACTGCATTTATTTGTGGCACAGTTAAAAAGTTTGAATTGTTAAGGAGTTTAGGTAAACTAGGATGTTTCTAGTAACCATTCTATATCTTAATGCTTGTTAGATCCTAGGATGCCAAAATATTTTATTTGATGGGCAGTGTTAGAATGGGTAGAATATACTTATCAGTAAACTGGGCAGACTGTTGTTTTCCTTTTGGCTGAAAAGATAGAAATGAAAAAGCATTACTGCTCTTCACCTCACTTTGTTAAACATTAATAAAGTATCTAGTGAACATAGGACGGTGTGTATAGCCTGTGCTTACTTGGTTTACAGTTAATCCTTAAATGCTTTCCTTTCCCAAAAATGAGGGAAAAATGGAAGAAAGATTCAGCAACATTTAGGATAAATTTAAAGAACCATCTGGTTACTGGATATTTTCATTTTCTGTGCCAGGATTCCTCATGTCCGTAACATGGTGGTCGAGGCTCTGCAGCTCACCCCCACTCTCAGAGTGGTCTGTCTCCATTAATTGGACCCCGTGATTTTCACTCTCTGCTGTGTTGGACGTCATGAGCATTGCAGTCCCTCTGGGAGTCACCACACCAGATACATCCTACTCAGATATGGCTGCTGGATCAGAGTAAGTGCTGCTTCCTAGATAGTAGGTTCTATGTCAGTTTGTTTGGAGACAACTTTCTTATGGATATCTAATAATAAATATGTAGTAACCAAAGTCTCTCCCACTGGAAATTGTAAATGACATTAGGCCTTTCCCTTTTCCCTCATAGAAACTGGAGGAAAAAAGGAGTTAGAAGGGGGAGGAAAAGTGATTTTGGGGAGGGTTTTCTGAGTAAATGATTAATAGGAATTAAATTTGCAAAGTAATGATTACATTTTTATTTGTTTTTGAAGGGTAAGGAAGGCGGGTGTCACTACCTGCTTCTGTAGAGTTAATGATTACCCTGATGGAGGGAGATAAGGAGGTGTGTTCTGTCCAACTGATTTTCCTTGAAGGCCTCTTCCTATGTACTTTCAATTGTGTAGAATAAAGGGGCTTAAACTTTATGTGGGCAGGTTACTTAGACCATCTAACATTTGGGGTAGAAAACATGGAGAGCAGTGTCATATGTTCTTTTATAATATTCCTTGCCTAGAAAGAGGACCTTCAAAATCAGTGGTACTAAACTTTTTTTTCAGCAAAGAGCAGCTTTAGGAATTCAGAGTTTGTCGAAAAGCCCAACCCCTAAAATAGACTCAATTCTTGAAGAATTTAAATGCCAAATGGCAATGAAGGTAGGCCTTCATTATACAACTTTATATATTATTCACAGTTTTTAAATTTTTAGCCTTTTGTATCCCTTCTCTTTTAAGTTGTCCGAGATTGCCCCTGCTCACAGATTCCCCTCTTGTCCTTTTACCTCCCTTGTACCCAATCTTCCTTGCTTACAGAAAGGAAGTGGAAGCCCCCTACCTTTCAAGACGAAGTGACACTACACCAGGATGTGAAAGTCCAGCGAAAGAGACCCAAGGGGCCTAGGGGGCAGCACACCCCCAGAAGCCAAGTCTATTCCAGGCAGTACCAGGGATTAGGGTCTGGGCTGGAAAAATCCTGGTGTTTTGAATATGTTCAGGTCCAGTTCAGACTCTTGATCCCACAGCCACTTCTTGAGTGAGGTGGGTGTTGCTCTAATTCCCCCTGTTTCTCTTGCCAATTTTACAGCCCCTGGGGATTCTTTTCCCTTCATCAAAGCAACTGTACCAGAACTCTGGGTTCAACTGCATCCCTGATTAATAGTGGTTTTCTTCCTTAAAACTGCAAATATTATTAAAGAGCATGTATATTTCTTCACAGAGCCACCTGAGATAAGTTATCTGTTTACTGAGTGTCTTAAAGGGGAAGATTTAAAATAAAGCTACCCTAGGAAGTAGTATATTATATTCTAGGGTAGTCTAGAATTAAAAGCAGTTTTTGGGCTTATTCACATGTAAAAAGGAAAGAGGGTGGGGAGTGGGGAATGGTGGGTTGTATTCTTGCCAGGGCTTTTTTCTTGTTCGTTTTTTGCATGCCAAAGAGATTTAGTTATGCCACAAGATTTGAGACTTCGAATTTTAGAACCATTTCCCAAGTAAAGGACTTAAAAATCTTCCGGCATTATTCGGTAGGCCAGTCATATAGCAACTGTTTATAGATTCTTATAAAGTCAGCTACTAACCTCCCACTATATGGATTGATTAACAAACTATGTAGCAGACAACATTAATATTTAAGATAAATTTTAACAATGACATTAAACTAGTGCATTTTGGATTAGTAGATAAGAAAAAGACTTAAAGCAGTTACTCTTCTTAAAACCAGTATTTTCCCCGGGTTATAGAGATAACTGCCTATAAATTTTGCTAGGGAGGCCAGAAATACTTCTGTTAACTTCAGCATATCCTAGGATTTCCTGAAACATTTTCATCTATAATCTCCAGACAAGTTCCTGATCCTAATTCATTTATTATTTCTACAAAACAATAGAATATCAACAATTAGCCCGTGTACCATTCTCTTGTTACTGAGATTTGTTAATGCTTCATCACGTAGTATGCCACTTTTCTAGGTGCTCTTAAAACTAAACCTCGTATTAAGGGCACCCTCCACAACCAAGTGAAAAACCTAGACCTTACCTCATGGGATTTTAAATCTAATGGCGACATTGTGCTTAGGCGTTTTTTGTATATTTTTAGGAAAACCTATAGATGTAACAGTAGAAGCAAAAATTTTTTGAATTTACTACTCTGACATAACAGAATCTCAGACATTTTCCAAGATGTGGCATTATAGCAGTAGGCTGTATATTGTACTTAGAACACGATTGATGGAGTGTATCTGTTGTAAGCATGACTTCTGTGTATTTGTCCAGCTATCATAGTAATTCAGACACAGGAAAAGAAAGGCTGTAATTACATTTGCATAAAATGGTTGGCTAATAAAAAGATGCAGCCCTAACACTCCAAATTTTTGATTCATATTTTAAAATATAGATAAGAGGATTTCCTGTAGTTACCTGTCAATGTGTAGCTATTGTATTTGATGAGTGACTGGTATAGAAATTTCAGAGTTTCTTCATCAAGAGATACGAGCTAAAATTTTAACATGTGACATGCATGGCAATATATTAAATGCTGTGCTCAACTAGAAAGTATGGTGCAATGGGATGGCCTGTTAACCTCCACAATATACATTTTATTTTTATTCCCTAGACTTGCACATGAAGTGCATGTGTTCATATTAACCCAGTTTTGGAGATGGGTAAGATACAACCAACATAGCTCCATCTCCATGGCCATCTTTAATTTCATGCAACTTTCCTTTCTCTGGTCTCCCCCCCAAAAAAATCATTTTAATAACTGCCGTCATGTTTCACCCCATGTGTTTAGTGGTACAAAAGCGCCCATGTAAAATATGTACAGCTTTTTGTAATACTTGTTAAATGTATCTAGTAAATTAACAATGTATAAAATTACTTTTTCTTAACTGTCCATCATAGAAACTAAATTCTGCCTTCATTTTATTAATGCTTGTCTGCCTTTGGTTTCATTTAGGAAACCCCACCTGTTTCCTAATATTCAGAACTGTTTGCCTCTCAGTGAGCCATGTTCAGATCATCTTTTTCTCAAGAATACTGACCTGCATTCTTGATGTATGCCCCCTGCCCCCGCCCTGTCCACCACCACCTCCCCAGTTCCCATCTTGCAAACACTCTTTGAGTAATAAAATGCATGCACTTCACTAACAGAAAATACTTTCCTGTGTCTAAAGTTCTTCTTCACCTAGAAATTACCTTTGCTGTTATTAATAAGATCCCTTCTCACAGTTTTGGAGCATATAACTGGGTGAGTTGGATACATATCTTAGACCTTTCTTTTATCCCTCACTTCTCAACTAACATTGAACTGCACACTTTATCCCTGCCAAGTAGTGTATATTGTATATCCCAAGCAGGAAAAAATGTTTATTACTTGAAGCAAGCAGTATGCATTATTTGATTCCCTTAAAAAAAAAAAACTCATTGTTCTCTTTTAAGGTTGAGGTATGCTAGTCCTTGGAGTTTCTAATTTCTGAATCTCTATTCTGGTTAATTTGAATATTATTTAGTTCTGAAAAGTTGCATAGTTGCATTCCTTAATTATCCTTCAGAATTCCCCAAAACAACCAGATAATAATCAGAGTTGAAATTATATTTCTCAAAAACTTGGATTTGTCCTTCGCCGCCTAAGCCTTTTTATCATCTAGTGAAGGCTTACATTCCATTTCTAAATTTTCTAAGTTTGAATATGTTTATAATCCTTTTATAATAATAAATTGTTTGAACAGTTTATGTTCCACTCAGTGAAGGTACAAAAAGATAATTAAATCAAGCTTTTCACTAAACCTGGTGACTAAAGTCTCATGATTTTTTTTAAAGGTAGAATGTTCTTAAAATTTCCAGACCAAGAGGCACAGTGGAAAGAGCACAGGCTTTGGAGTCAGACGAATATGGTTTCAAATACTGGCTCTATCAGTGTATGACCTTGGGGTAGTCACTGAATCTCACAACCTCAGTTTTCCCTTTTGTAATAATGGGTTGGTATTTACCATGTTTAGGGGCTGCAGAGATGAAATCAATCAATGTACATAAAGCACCTAGCAAATAGTGGACAATTAAAAATGGTAACTGCTACTACTGTTACTTATCACCAGACCAACATAAATTCCAAGTATGGTTTTGATTATTTTGGAGTACTGTGGTATTATCATGCAGCTGTGAAATAATCATGTCCTTGATATGCTTGCATGTCATTGGTGGATGAGAAATTATTACTCTAATTTTCGAAAGGTGTTTGGGGGTTCGTCAAGATAAGAGGTATGATAAATATAAGATGCCATTGTTTTTACCTGTACTTTCTTCAGGGTATCCTGTCTTGGTAGTGAATGGAAGAGGGCCTGGTCCCTGGGGCAGTACAGAAGGCACTTTCATCATCTCACTCACTGCAAATGTCATGTGAGGTTTCATGGAAGTATTAAGAGATCCAATTAAGAAGAATAGTTCTGAGTCTAAACCAGCCCAGAGTGGCTTCTCTAGGGGAAACTCCCCGCTCAGCTGGTACGTTTGTGTTTGTCATTAGGGACACCTTGTATCCCAGGTGCCTGCCTTGAGACATCTGCCTGTACTGGCTTCATGTCACACACAAATCCACATTTAATAACACTCCCACTGTTATTTATAGGCTTAGTTATGTTAATCAGACTGTTCCACTGAGTTCTTTCTCTTATTCTAGTGGCTGGTGGTTGTGGAGAGAGGAGGGGTTAGAATGGGAAGTGAAGTATTAGTTTAAGGGAAGATTAGGTGCTATGCTATCATGCATTGCTTTTCGCCTTTGTGCAGCCCTGAATCTGTGGAGGCTAGTCCAGCAGTTAATGAGAAGAGCGTGTATTCCACTCATAATTATGGGACCACTCAGAGGCATGGGTGTCGAGGACTGCCTTATGCTGTGAGTATGCATTTGTTTCTCTCCAGAGCAGTGATCTTCCTGGAGTGTAATCCATTCTTATACATTGTGACTTTCTTGAAATGTTTATATGCAGCATGACGAAGTTGCCCCTTTTGCACTTCCCTGCCTCCAGCGGACGTCTAGCCCTGCATCATTGTTCTTGTTTTTATGTCCCAGTTGACCTTGGCATTTTGTTTTATCACTTTGCTGGTTGAAGCCAAAAAACAAAGGGTACTACTTTCTTCTTTCTTTCCATATGTACCATACTTTAGGGGAGAGAGGGGCCAGTGTTTGGACACTGTTGATTTAAAAAATCTTATTTTCAGGATCATAATTACGGAGCCCCTCCTCCTCCGACACCTCCTGCTTCTCCCCCTGTCCAGACGATCATCCCTCGTTCTGACCTGAATGGCCTGCCGTCGCCCGTAGAAGAACGCTGTGGAGACAGCCCGAACTCTGAAGGAGAGACTGTTCCTACCTGGTGTCCTTGTGGTCTTTCTCAGGATGGCTTCCTTCTCAACTGTGACAAGTGCAGGTAAGATCATGTTCCTTCTAAATTCAAGCCTGGGTTGCTGGGATTAGGGTTTCTTATTAGTGGGGAAAAGCTCAAAGTATTCTTTCTTGTGTTTGTTAATGTAGATGATTCCTTAGTGCTCCTTGGCTCGAATTCTCTGCACTAGGTGAGAATTGCTGACAACAAGGAATGAGACATTGATGTTAAAGCTATTGAATTTGATATGAAATTTAATGTCCTGGAAACATTTGGTAGGTGGGAGGGAGGGGGTAGTATATGCAGAGACACTTCTCCCATGTGTGCTGTGACATGCTGCATGCTGTTGGAAGGACTACTTTAAGTTTATTTTCCCTCTTTAGGGGAATGAGCAGGGGGAAGGTTATTAGACTTCATCGGCGGAAGCAGGACAACATATCAGGTGAGTGGAAGATGGGTTAGACCCATGTTTTGACATGTAAATATTTTGTAGTTTAAATGTTCATTTCAGGAACCCCCTCCTATAAGTTCTCATGGTCCCCCATCTCTTTTAATGGGAACAGAAGTCTTCTCGTGACCACTATAGTTTTACCTTCTTTCTTGGAGACTGCTTTTTTTTTTTTTCTCTTTGTCTCTTTTTATGAATTGTTAGATTCAGAAGCAACTTCTTAGCCCTGTAGCAATCAAAGCATTCCTTGTTAGCATGAAAAACAGATTGAGGCAGTGGAGCGTGGGGATTATGCATACAAAGGGAGAAATAGTATGACGTAGAATGGGGCCTACGCTTAATACAAATACATGGAAAAGACCTTTTCATAAGGATGGTAGTCATTTATGTTGTTCTGCAGGTGATAGAGCTGATAGTAGAAATAATGACTTCCTAAGTGTGGGGCAGATCGAAAGGAAGAAACTGCTCTTTAGGCATTTTTGAGGCTGTTAGTAGAACATAACTGTGAAGTCACATTTTTTTGCAGGTGGGGATAGCAGTGCAACGGAAAGCTGGGATGAGGAGCTTTCTCCTTCCACTGTGTTGTATACAGCAACACAGCACACACCTACAAGCATCACCTTAACTGTTAATCGGGTTAGGAGAACGAAACCCAAGAAGCGGAAAAAGAGTCCAGAAAAGGGTCGTGCAGCACCAAAGACGAAAAAAATCAAGGTATGGAGGGTAAAAGTATCTTAAATAGAAATATGCCTGGAGTAGCTCAAGTTTTGGAGCAGCAGTGCACTAAAGATGTTTTAAGACGTTTGATCCAGATGTTCAAATGATGACTTTGGGTTTAGTTGCAAAAATTGGCTAATCTGTGTATGTATACATAGACCGGCCTTTCTTCTGCCATGCTGTACCATCACCACCCACACAAACTTTCTTCTGCTCTAACTCCCATCCCAGGTATAAAATCCCGGCCTTACATGGCACAAGCCCATATGTGCAGCAGCCTCCAGACTAGGCTCCCACTACCCATAGCCACTCCCCACTTCCTCAGCCCCAAAGTACAACTTGAAATTCTTGTCATAGCTACATGCCCACCTCATGTCATTGGGTTGGTTGGTTTTTTTTTTTCCCCCCTTGTTTAAAAAAAATCAGGAAATGTCTCTTGAATGGTCTAGGCTTCCTCAGTGTTGTGATCACTTTCCTGTATTCTCAACCTGAAAGTCTCCAGGAGAAACCTCTTCTGTTTAGTGTTCTTTCTTCCCCATCACAGCAACTTTGTTGCTCCTAGATGACTTGCCCACCCCTTGCTAAGGGGATTGGTCTTTGTTTCCTTCTTAATTTCAAAAACTGATAAATCCACAGCCTTACTTAAAGTTTTTTATTTACTTTTTCTTTTATTGTCAGGATTGCACATAGGATTGAAGTGATGCATGCTCTTCCCTGTTAATGATATAGCTCCACAATAGAAAATATTGGAGTTAGTCTCATAGTTCATTGGCCTTGAGCTATCCCTATTCTTGATAATAGTTTGGGGAATTCCATTGCACTTGTTACCTAGAGAGAAGGGAACAGAATAGAACACTAGTTCTTGCCTTAGTTGTAGTCTCAGATAGGTATAACTGTCATTTTTGGTACCAAGTTTTGTTTTGTTCTACTTGTTTTCCTCTTTGGGATAGGCATTTCGAGAGGGATCCCGGAAGTCCTTGCGGATGAAGGTAAGGGGTAATCTTCCCTGATGCTGTGTTTTACTTCACTGTGATCTTGCATTTTGGTCAGCTTCTTTCCTGACATTGATGGTCTGAGAATCTTGGATTCTGCTTTTTGTTAGTTTGTAATTGTTGCCATTCAGTTTTCATAGAGCCTTTTTCCAAAGTAGATTTTCTTGGCCTTTTTGTGGAATATTTTCCCCTTCTGTAATCAGCTTTCATTTATTGGTTTTTCATTAGCGGCTTTTTTGGGTGGTAAGTGACATTTTGCTGAACAAAATGAGGCTAATTTGTTCTGTCGTTATGACTGGCCTTGAACCCAGGACTGAGGTTTTTCTGGTAATGCTATAGGATCTCTTATGCACCTACCCTAGTACCATGTTGGAAGGATAAATTTCATCAATAGAAAGCTGTATTGTTGATAGGGATTACTTTTATTGGAATCATTTATTGGCGAACTTGTTTTCTGGCGTACCTGTCTGGTTTAGAGGACTGAGATGATGCTAGAGTGTTTCTTTCCTTCAGTTATCAAAAAAAGGGCTTATTAGGCATGATTTTGGAGAGGTTGGAGAATAGAAAAATTATATGTGATGGTTTAAAAGGACTGTTAAGTACTGGATGATAAAAACTGTTTGCCAAAAGGAAATTTGATTATACCGACGGTATCTTCCTTTGCACACACATGGTGTGTGTGTGTGTACACGTACGTATACACACACAATACCTCCCGAATCATTACTTATGGCTTCAAAGCATTTAATTAGGATTAAGTCCAGTTTAATTCTATAAATACTCATATCTCTAAGTGTGTTAGTGATACAAAAGCATCTTTCCTGTTATCAGTTGTATGGCATAAACATGAAAATTTTTAGTGAAGATAAGCTTTGTTGTGATTATATTTATGTGGAACTCTATTATGACTGATGTTATCAAAGATTACAACTGACATTTTATCTATAAAGTTTGAAGTCCTCATCTTGCATATACCTAAGACTTGCGGATACCGTAAAGGAGAGAGGAGAGGACTTAGAGCAAAAGAGCATCAGAGGTCTGGGATCTCTTGGAATACAGCCTAATTATTATTTCTTTGATAGATCATCTCCTTTGAGGGGTCAAATTTTCTTTAACTGCTCATTTATTTTTGTTTCATTTGCTTCGAGGGAGCCTTAACTATACTTACAGGGCAGACAGCCCTAATCCCAGGTTTAAGCTCTTATCTCTGTTGTCAGCTAGCTATCTTACTTCTGCTGGTTCTTAACTTTTAGAAGCTATCAACTGACTCTCGCAGAGAACTACACAAATTTTCTGTGTGATTTCAGGAGTTTGGCAGATATCCCCATACCCATTGCCATCGAGTTGATTCTGACTCATAGTTAACCTATAGTACAGAGTAGAATTGCTCCATAGGGTTTTCCAAGGAGTGGCTGGTGGATTCAAACTGCCGACCTTTTGGTTAGCAGCTGAGCTCTTAACTACAGCACCACCACGGCTGTAATATCCCCTTAACCAAAACCAAACCAAACCCATTGCCATCAAGTCGATTCCAATACATAGCAACCCTATAAGACAAAGTGAAACTGCCCCATAGGGTTTCCAAGGAGCAGCCAATGGGTTCAACCTTTTGGTTAGCTCTTAACCTCTGTGCCACCAGGGCATAGGTGTGTTAAAATTTTGAGAGTCTTTTTAATTTTGATTCTGCTCTCAGAATGTTAAGTTCAATTATGAATTTTGTGCTCATAATTTGTTCTTAGTAAGAACTCAGCCAAAAATCAGGTGTGAGCCATAAGAAGGAAAGAATTTATTATTTGGGTTTGTAACCAGAAAGTCTCCCCTACTGGAGACTTAATTCTAAACCAGGGTTTCCCTACCTTGGCACTATTGACATTTTGGATCAAGCAGTTCTTTGTTGTGGGGAGGCTGTCCTGTGCATTGTAAGATATTCACAGCATCCTTAGTCACTACCCACTAGGTGCCAGTAGTGATTGTCCCCCGGCCCCCGCCCCAAGTTGTGGCAATCAAAAATGTCTTTAGATATTAACAGATATCCTCGGGGGACGAAACTGGCCCTGGTGAGAACCACTGATCTAAAACAACTGAGATGGGGCCTGCAGTGTCCTGAAGAATAGGACGGTAGAATAGGCACAGAGTAGGATTAATGGAACAGCAGCTTCCAAAATACAGTAAGTTTAACAAGTCATATTTAGCAATTGCTTCTGGATGCCTGAAGCTAGGAATATTGTTTGGGACACCCCTAATCCCCAGTTTTAAAAAAGCATCCTTGAGTCGTGGATTTTGCACTGTTCTTTTGCTTAGCTGGTATTGACGCCTCAAGCTACTTTTAATGTTAGCAGGTGATACATTGTTCTCAGTGTGTGGGCCTTAGGTGTTTCTTTAGACTTCTTTGTGTATTGTGCTGTCTTATGGACTCTAGTTAAGAAATGTAGAAAACAGTATTGTTGATTTTTTTCTTTCATTTCCCTGTTTCTTGGGGGGAAAATGGTAGACAGTAATCAATCAGCTATAGTGATGCCAAAGCAATGAAAGAAAGTAATCGTAACAGGCATAAAGATTTCTGTACCGTTTATGGAAAGTATATTTAATTTTGTTACTCCTGGTTTGTTTTTTGTTTGTTTTTTTGCAAGTTTAGTGTGGACGTATATTTTCAAGTAGCTTTGGTACTACAGTGTCTTTTCCTTCTACTCATTACTAGCATGATGTCATCACTGTCAGTGTTTGTTTTGTTTTCTGATGGCATCTTAAGTCTTCAACACCATGGAGGAGAACATGTGTCAGACTTAAGTTGTGTCTCTGTAGCTCAAGCACATATAAAGCTATTTGTTTAGGATGCTGTTGCTGAAATAAAATAATCTTTTCTCAGTACTGTCATCATAGAAGGGAATGTTTGTTCTAAGAAATATAGCAAAGTACCTCTCAGACATTTTCTACACTCTCTACCCCCTTCCACCCACACATACTTCACTTCTTCAGAGTATTTAGAACCTGGCTATCTAAATGTCAAAAACGGACTGCTTGAAAGATACACTCAAAAATGATAACTTTTTCTGTGGATGGTGAGAAGTTGGGTTATTTATTTATTTAAGTCAGATTTATTTTTAGAATGAACACGTATTCGTTGTATAGGGAAGGTAATATGTAACACAAAAAGAAAACCAGTCTCCTGGAGAATAACAAAATAATGCCATTTTGGCCTGGCATGCTAACAGATATTGAATAAATATTGAAAATTAAGCAATACAATATTTTGAGGTCTCTACTATTCTTTTCTATGAAGATTTTCTTAGAAATTTAATGTCAGTCATCTGATAAGAACAATTTGATTTTTATTCCATAAATACCCATATACCTGTTGCCATCGAGTTGATTCCAACTCATAGCGACCCTAAAGGACAGAGTATAACTGCCCCCATAGGGTTTCCAAGGAACCAGTGGTGGATTCAAACCGTTGATCTTTTGGTTAGCAGCCATAGCTCTTAACCACTATGCCACCAGGTTTTCCTTATCCCGTAGAAGTGGTCATAAAATCACAGTAGTGCGATGGAACTGTCATCCAGATTAATTTCTCACTTTGTAAGTGGGGAAACTGAGCTTATAAATAATTATCCATGATATAACATCTCAGTGGTAACAAAACCATGATCGAAGCCAGATCCCCTGCTCCCAGTCCATTACTCTGTTATGCCATGCCAACTGCCAAGTGAAAACAGATTTTCTCTGGAACTCAGCCTGGGTTTTTTCTCCCAATTTTTGTGTGTGGACTCTATTAACCTACCTGACCTTTGTTCTCTACAGAATTCTCCCTCTGAAGCACAGAATTTAGATGAGAATACAACTGAGGGCTGGGAAAATCGGATAAGACTATGGACTGATCAGTATGAAGAAGCTTTCACTAATCAGTACAGTGCAGATGTACAAAACGCCCTTGAACAACATCTACATTCTGGCAAGGAATTTGTGGGCAAACCTGCCATTTTAGACACTATTAATAAAACTGAATTGGCCTGTAATAATACAGTTATTGGTTCCCAAATGCAGGTAAGGCTCAAAGAGTTAAAGGGTCTTTAAGTGGTGAAGATTTTAAGGACCAGGAATTGGGCTTGGATTGGAATTACTGTTTTTTTCAAATGTATAAATCCTTACAGTAACATATTGAGCAGCTATTGATCATCTTTAACCAAAAACAGGTTATGTGTTGACTAGAAACTGTCTGGATATATATTTTTAAACTATCTTTATTAGTTAAAAATTGATACATTACAATAGGAAATTTTCATACAGCCCAGATAGGAATTATGTAAAATTAATAGATATCTAAGTTTGTTCTTTATTATTATGTGTGGTTGTTGTTAGGTGCCATCTAGTCAGCCTCCCCGATTCAGTGCACAACAGAATGAGACTGTTGTGATCCATAGGGTTTTCGTTGGCTGATTTTCAGAAGTAGATAACCAGGCTTTTCTTCCTAGTCTGTCTGAGTCTGGAGGCTCGGCTGACAGCTGTTCAGCTTCTTAACAGCTTGCCGATAGGCTGTGCTTGAAGTGCATTGACCAGGAGTTGAACTCGGGTCTCCTGCATGGACGACGAGAAGTCTACCACAGAACCACCACTGTCCTGTCCCCCCTTCTCATTCTTACATAATTATAATCTTTTTTTAAAAAGGAATTATTAGGAATATGGAGCTGCTAAATTCTCAATCATGTATTTTTCTTTGATTTTTTTTCACCCTTCTCTGGGATGTCAGGTTCACTCGATGGAGTATGTTTCCTAGAAAAATTGAGCTTATACCAAATTGAAAATTTTCTGATCATTGAGCTAAATAGTGTAGACAGATGAAACTTGAAAATTTTGGTGCCTTTTCCTCAATTAGGAAATATTCTAGGTATCTACGTAGCTGCTGTTGCCCTGTTCTAATGTTAGTATTCTGTTTTTATTCAGCTACAGCTGGGAAGAGTCACTCGTGTTCAAAAGCACCGAAAGATCCTGAGGGCTGCAAGAGATTTGGCTTTGGACACTCTTATAATAGAGTATCGAGGGAAAGTCATGTTACGACAGCAATTTGAGGTCAATGGGCATTTCTTCAAAAAGTAAGAACATCATTCATTGAGCAATGGGGGCTAAAGTGAGTCTGGCTGACCAGTACTGCTGTAAAAATCATCCTAGTTATTAGGATGTTCTTGGAAAAAAAGATTACAACTCAGATAAGCTCACGCCTGTCTGCTATTTGTAGAGAAGTGAAAATAAATCTGCAAATTGTTTAATGTATAAAGTGGTGACGACTCCCTTCCGAGCCAAACATTCCTTGCTATGTGCTTGTTCTTTAATCAAAAGCAGACAAGCATGTGATGTTTTCCAAGTTTAGGCATTGCAAAAGACTGCTGTTTCTTGTGTCAGCATATGCTTCATATTTGGAGTCATGGGGTGGCTTTTATATTTGTATTGAGAATTAAAGGAATTTTAATTATCCCTAGACCATACCCCTTTGTGCTCTTCTACTCAAAATTCAATGGTGTAGAGATGTGTGTGGATGCCCGAACTTTCGGTAATGATGCTCGATTCATCAGAAGATCTTGTACACCAAATGCAGAGGTAAGATTTTTGTAGCAACTTCTCTTTTAATGGAACCAGCAAAGGACAAGCTTACTAAAGAAGCATCTGAAAACTTCACCCAGCTAAAGGTCTGTCGATTAATGATTATAATCTTTCATTGTGAGAGATAAAAACAAAAGCAATGATGCTTTATTCTGATAGGATGAGGGGCAAGGAATGGGTTTCTGTTAGAAAAGAGAAAAATGAAAAAAGCAAGTTAGAATTTGCTAAGGAGATAAGAGCTAGACTGTATAAGTCAGTGAGATTTTATTAAAGAAATTGCCATGTGGTGGAAGATGTCATTTGACCAAAACCAAATGGCCATTTGGTTGCAATTTTTTATGTTTTAAGCATTGTATGGTGAGAGAGATTCTAGTAGAATTTATTTCTCAGTAGCATAATCAGTGCAGCCACATCAAATGTGGCAAGAAGGTCCACAGAGCTTTTCTTACAGGTTGAGGGATTTTAATTTCCTGGTAGAGCTGGAAACCATTCTTAAGATCTAGAGCATTTTCGTCCCTGAATTTGTAATGTTACAGGGCGTCTCCATTTATTTCAAGAAGTATCGTAAATTTTCATATATTTCTGAAAACAATCACTATATAATAGCATCAGAGTCTATCATGGAATCAAGTAACTACTAGAACTCTAGATGGAAGAAATTATCTGAGTGAAAGGTTTTTTTCCCCTTTTGCATAGAATTTCTGGTCTTTATAATAAATCACCACCCATAAGCCTTGTTCACACAGGTACGGCACATGATCGCAGATGGAATGATTCACCTGTGTATCTACGCCGTGTCTGCCATTACCAAGGATGCAGAGGTCACCATAGCGTTTGATTATGAGTACAGTAACTGGTAAGACCTCGGAAACCTTTTCTAACGTGAATAGCCTTGCCTTACATATTAAGCTATTCAGTTCTATTAAGTCTGCTTGTGGTCCTTGCTCTTTCATTCTTTGTTTACTTAATGTTTTCATGAATAATGCATTTTCTGCTTAGAAATTGTAGAGAGCGAGACATTTTTTAGAGATACAGGTATGTTGTATGACAATGCTCAGAAATCTTATTCCTTTATAGCAAGAATAGCAGAAAGGGTATATGAGAGACTCCTAGAAATTGCAGTAGCATCTATTGTTATGCAAGAGCACTTGTTCCAGGGGCCATACAGAATAAGAATTTAAAGATTCACCCCATCCACTTATATCTTGTAATCTAGCTGTACATGATTATCAGAAAGATGACGAGTCATACATAAACGTGCAGTAGGTTTGGTAAAATAGATGCTTTCTCTGTTGGTCATTTCAGGCAAAGAGAGGTTATGTGGTGAAGTGGTGTTTGGCCCAAGTATAAGGAGAAAGGGCATTCATAATAAGTAGGGAATCAGTAGGTAAAAGTAAGAACATGGTGAGAGTGAACCTAAAATAAATATAGCACTTCAGATCCCGTCACTGATTCACTGCCTACTAAATAGCATAAAAACAGTTGGGAGACTTGAATTTATTAGGGAGTTTCATTCCTTTCCACTGGTTACATGAGTTAGGGTTATACAGAGCAGCACAGAATATCAAAAATATTTATAAGGACTCTGATACCTCAGTTTGGAGCCCTAGTGGCACAGTGGTTAAGAGCTCAGCTGCTAACCGAAAGGGTGGCAGTTAAGATCCACCAGCCACACCTTGGAAACCCTGTGGGGCAGTCCTGCTCTGTTCTGTAGGGTCGCTATGAGTCAGAATCAGCTCTGCAGCAGTGGGTTTTAATATCTCAGTTTAATTTATTCAGAGACAATACTAGAGGAAGTTGTTATACTCTACTGACATTTGGAGAGAACGAATGGGTAATGTAGCAGATTTTCAGAGGCACTGAAACAGGCACTTTTGGTGTTTCTTTGGAGCAGTAATTATAAAGTGGACTGTGCATGTCACAAGGGGAACCGGAATTGCCCTATACAGAAAAGGAATCCCAATGCTGCAGAACAGCCACTCCCACTTCCTCCAAGCCTACCCACCATTGGAGCAGAGACCAGGCGTAGAAAAGCACGACGAAAAGAGCTAGAGATGGAGCAGCAGAATGAGGCTCCAGAGGAGAATAATGACCAGCAACCAGAAGAAGTTCCAGAAAAAGTAAATGTATCCAGTGATCATGAGGTAATCAACCTTGATCAAATGTTGTTCCTATGGTATGGATCCCCTCCATATGAAGAGATCCCAGATCACCACATGTTTTATGTAGAGAAACTGTAGTAATACTTAATGCCCTTTATATCAAGGTGGGTGTGTGTTCATTCATTCTTTTTGTTTTACGATGTCAAGAACATCCTTTTGGTTGTTTTCCAGGTTTTGGTCCAGAGAATTGGGGTTTTCTGTGTTTATCATGTTGCCATGCATGAGTAACACTATAAAGCTATCCTTCCCCCACCCCCCCCGAAAACTTGATTTTTCCCACACCTTACAAATACAGCTAAATATTATCTCTATTTTAAAGGAAATAGACAATCCAGAAGAAAAACCAGAAGAAGAGAAAGAAGAGGTTGTAGATGACCAGGAGAACCCAGCTCATAGCAGAAGGGTGGGTACCTTCTAACATCCTTTTGCTCCTGCTAATTTCTGTTCCCTGCAGCATGTGAACCCCTTCTGTTCTCCTGAGTTTGTATCATCTCACTTCCTCAATGAGATACCATCCACCTGTGGGTTATATTTTGGACTTTTTCCAGAAAATAGATTTCAATATATTTTTGTACACACAGACAACAAACTAGTTGTCTGGTGACTGTTATCTAATGATGACCTTAAGAATTTCTACTATAATCCTACTAACAGTCTGATTGCAAAAAAAAACTGGTTAAAACAGAGTATCTGTGTTCAGGTTATTTTGCACTGATTTCAGAATTTGCTGTGTTTGTGTAAGTTTTGACATTTTTAAAAACCTTTCAGTCATATGAATGCAAAAATTATGCTGAAACCAGCTGTGTTCATTTCTATCCTTGAGGAGAAATATTTTAGGGAGAAGTTCAAGGAAAATCTACTTGGCTATTTCTGAACTCTGAAAATACAAAGAAAAATTGATTTTGATGGCTATTTTTCTTTTATATTAAAATGTTTCAAAATAGCTGACCTTTTTTGAAAAGTTCAGGTTTAACCTTAGTGTCCTTCATAACTGCTTTTATTCTCAAACATTTAAAGTGAAATATTTTGTTTTTAATTTTCATCTTATGTTTTCTAAGATATATGTGTCATCTTACTGGTAGCTAAATGCGTTTCTATAAATTTCCGTTAGTAATACTTACAAAAAGGTTGTCCGTTCTTTTCCTGATTGAGGCCTCCTTTTATCCAAATTAGTCTTCTTTCTTATTTTGTTTTTGAAGAGGTCTTTGTTGTTGTTGGGTGCCGTCGAATTGATTCCAACTCTTAGCGACCCCATGGGACAGAGTAGAACTGCCCTATTAGGTTTTCTTGGCTGTAATCTTTGCGGAAGCAGATCACCAGGCATTTCTCC
This sequence comes from Elephas maximus indicus, assembly GCF_024166365.1. Lineage (NCBI taxonomy): Eukaryota > Metazoa > Chordata > Mammalia > Proboscidea > Elephantidae > Elephas > Elephas maximus. The sequence continues at coordinate 34,459,624 of NC_064838.1, forward strand.
TGTGAAGCTGCTTGGTGGGTTTGAACTGCCAACCTTTTGATTAACAGCCAAGCATTTAACTGTTTTCGCACCAGGGCTCCTTGAGGAGGTCCTTAGCTAATGCTGTTTCTTTCTAGACCCGGGAAGATAGGAAGGTTGAAGCCATTATGCATGCTTTTGAAAACTTAGAAAAAAGAAGGAAACGGCGGGATCAGACCTTGGAGCAGAGCAACTCTGACATAGAGATTGCTACCAACACCTCTGAGACTCCTGTGGTAGACGAGACAAAAACTGAAGCCTCTGAATCTGAAGTTAGCAACCCAGCTTCAAATGTTGCCGTCCCAAGCACCCCACAGAGTGTTGGTGTGAACACCCGGAGGTCTTCCCAGGCAGGGGTAAGAGATGAAAAGACTTTAGGCCTTAGACATCCTTACCTTTGCTAATGTCAGTTTCTTATCTTTGAATGGTTAAGATGAGTATTTTCAGTTTTGCCCCATATCACAATAAATAAGGCCATGTAAATTAGAGCCATTTTCATCAGGGAGATAGATGGGTGACTACATTATAATTTGAGTGACTAGATACCTTCAGACTAGAATGGAACTTCATACTATTTTTGCTAGATAAACTTGGTGGTGAATTCATAGAAATCATTTGGTTTCTCTGTTGGATCTTCTGTATACCACAGTTTTGTGTCTGGCCTTTCATAGGATTCTCTGGATAAATTCAACTTTCCCTGCCTTACCCTAGCCGTGAATCCAAACTGTAAGCTAAAATCTCAGTACATGGGAAAGAGAAACCAACTCTTCTGAGTTCTTTTCCTGCTTCGAATCCTAAAATTAGTTGGCTACCTTGAGCTGACTTTGGCCTATTTTACAAGTGCTTATTAGAAACAGAAATAACTAACCCAGACATCTGCCTAACTAAGCCTTTTTAGCTGACTTATTGTATGAATTTTTTTCTTTAAGGAATACATTTTAAATTCCCTGTATCCAAATCCCCACCTTTTTCACCTGTAGATACTTAGAATGCTTACCGTGAATAAGCAAATGGATAAGACATTTACTAATAAGAAATTTCTGATAAGCTCTTGACCCTGCTATTGTTACAGGATATTGCTGTAGAAAAACCAATTCCTAAACCACCTCCAGCAAAGCCTTCTAGGCCTCGACCGAAGAGTCGAATTTCTCGGTACCGGACCAGTTCAGCCCAAAGACTAAAGCGTCAGAAGCAGGCCAATGCACAGCAGGCAGAATTGTCACAAACTGCCCTGGAAGAGGGAGGAAATAACAGCTTAGTAACTCCTACTGAAGCTGGAAGTGTAGACAATTTAGGAGAAAACAGGCAATTAACAGGGTCTGACCCAGCAGTGGTATCGGTTGTTGGATCCCATGTCAACCGGGCTGCATCGAAGTACCCTAAAACCAAAAAGGTAAGTCACATCTTCTTAAGGCTGATTCTGGCAAGGGATATGTCTTAGGAAAATATGAGGATCTATAATCCCCAGGGAGGGGTGGGAAATCTCAGTATTATTAGATAAAAAATTCTAGGTAAAATGCTCTGATACAGAGGGCTGAAGTAATCGTATCTTTTGTTCTCTTAATTTTTAAGCAAAGCCTAAGTCACTGATAGCTGAAATTATTCCTCTCTCAATGGGCAGGGAGAGAATGCAGGAAGATATCCTTGTGTTCTGAATGCCCAATTCATATATTCACTGCAGCTGCTGCATATCTCTCCGTCCTAGCTTCTAGACGAGATTTGTCTTTTTGAGCTGCATTGCTGTCTCTGGCTTTTACATCTGCAGCATCAACTAACGATCTCTTTTTTTACCATAGTATCTAGTTACAGAATGGTTGAATGACAAAGCAGAGAAGCAAGAATGTCCTGTTGAGTGCCCTTTACGTATCACCACGGACCCAACTGTACTGGCAACGACTCTGAACATGTTACCTGGTCTTATCCATTCCCCATTAATTTGCACCACTCCCAAACACTACATTCGTTTTGGTTCACCCTTTATCCCTGAGAGGCGCCGAAGGCCCCTTCTGCCTGATGGCACGTTCAGCTCTTGTAAGAAGGTATGTCTATGTTCATGTGTTCTTTTCACTAAGGATGCCTATAATTCTGACATATCTAACGCATTGTCTAGATGACCACTCTCTGCCCCTGTGAGTTTATAATGAGTTAGTTGTTCAGCCAGGAATACTGATGCATCAGGAGTCAGTGGTGCTTAAGGTGGACTGTATACTGCATTCTTGGTGCTCAAATTTGTGAGTATTCACTGTTGTCTTTTCTGAGAGCCCTTGAGGTTACTGAGTGAGTGCGCACAGCTGTTGATGACTGGGTAGGGAGGGGTGTTTTTTGGGTGTGCTCTTGTGGTATTGGTTAAAATGCCCATTTGTGATATACTGTATGAAATTGGGCTCCAGGTACTCTAGAGCACTGTTGCATAAGTTAAAAATGATTGAGTCGTGTTTTAAATTAATCAGTATTATTATTTGAAGGAGATTAAAGGAAAAATCTAATTGTAATTGGCACAATTTGTGTTCCCTTGATCAAATGACATGTTGGATTGTTTATTCCCTAGTGTATATGGAACCACTATAAAAGACTCTCTCTGCCTCTCTCTCCTCTCTCTAGTTACATATCGTTTTTGGATCTAGTGGCAATAGTTTTTTGGTGGCTGTTATGGAATGCTCTTTCTTAATTCCCAGAAGCCGTGCATATTTTCCAAAGGTGTCTCTCAGGAATAGATCACTCCCTCAGACCTGTAATGTCGTTTCCGTGTTTCTAGAAGTATAGGACAACCTTTCATTTGGTCTTCCTTTGAGGTAGAGTCTGTTCCCTGGAACACCCTTTTCTCTTATCCTCAGATCTGGATTCAGGCTGCCTTCCTCAGTGTCTGCCATTGCCCTCCTCCACTGGCATCACGTACATGAGGATGCTGCATGTAGATTATTTGATGTGATGAAGTCTCCAGCTCCAGGCAGGTCTTCCCTGACTCCTCCAAACTTAAAGCTTTTCTCTTTACCCAAAGAACAGAACTTATTTCTGGGGGGAAGGGGGGTGGAAGGCGAGGCAGAGTGGTGTGGGATATGGAGGGAGGAGGGCAGCAGGGATCTGTGCAAAAGGGAAGGGCACTATTGCTGAATGAGCAGCACACATTGAAGAGAATCTTTTCCTGATTGCACATCTTACCTAAGTATCTGAGTCACTTAATGGTTTGGGAAAATTCCCAAATAGAAGAAACTCTAAAGAGAAGTTTGACCGTGAGATCCTTGTCAGAAGAGTTTGTAGATAATGCAGTAACATGATGAGTGGTGGAAGTAGGAATAATGACAGATCCCTTAAGAGAAAATACTAGAAAATTTCTCAGAAGCTGTTTTCTACAGGAAATTTGCTTAAGCAATAAAACAGGGTTGGCTCTCAGGGCATACTTCCTTACACCAAGTCAGTTAGACAGACTGATTTATCTTGGATCTTAGATTACCTGAAAAGAAAAAGTTTTCTGCCTTGTAGTCAGCACTACAATTAACCTTCTTCAGTAATACAGATCTGTATTAACTCTGGCATGGCATGTGAAACTGAGAACCAATCTTCCTGCTATGTCCCTCATTAAGAATAACAGCTGAAAATCTTAACTGTATTGTGAGAATAGTATTGAAAAATTAAGAGTATAGATGATACGGTCTTTAAAGGAGGAGCAAGTTGAGAGATGGGTTAGTAATATATACGAAAAAACATTCCTTTTGTTTTTGGCTAAATATAGGACTAGATTTCTAAGGGTGTTAACTGTTGAAGCATCTTAATCAAACTGGGGAGTAAAATCTCCTCTTTTGGCCCTTTAAGAAGGTTAGACAATTATTTAGTACAGATTAATTGTGAAGTTGGATAGTAAGTAGTAAGGACTAGCCTCTTGAAATGCCTTCTTGATAGTTCTGATGCCGCAGTACAGTATTTCTGTTCTCATCTTTTCCAACTAGTATCGACCTGTAAATTCCAAAAACATGTGTTCTTTCAGTTGGATATAGTAGAAAATCCATTCCTTTGAGCTCTTTTTACTTAGCTATGGTTTAGGACTTGCATCTGTACCTCATCTTTGTATCTCCACTGGCGACGGATAGAAAGCCCATTTAGCTAAAACCAAAACTAAGCCCATTGGCATCAAGTCTATTCTGACTCTTAGCTACCCTCTAGAACAGAGTAGAACTGCCCCAGAGGGCTTCCAAGGGTGTAAATCTTTGCAGAAGCAGACTGCCACATCTTTCTCATGGGGAGCGGCTGGTGGGCTCGAACTGCTGACCTTTTGGTTAGCAGCCAGTAGGGCTCCTTTCATTTAGCTCAAGCCCTGTTGCATTTTCTAAATGTGTCTGATCATCCTTAGTCTCGTTTTATACAGGCTTTCCTCAAGCACGTTTATCCATATGTGTCATGGTCAGTCTTTATGAATAGTTGTTCAGGTTATGTACACCGGATTATCACAGCAAGATTATTTTATTTAAATTGGGTTCTTGCTTCCAAAATTGTTTAAGTTTAAATCTGAATTGTTTAAGTTTAAATCACTGCTTTAATATTTGCTGTAAATGTATCAAGACTGTACCACAAAACAAGAATGTCACTTCTTATGGAGCAAAGTTAATGAAATTGGGTTTTTTCACTAGAAATTGAACTCAGCTCTATCCTGGTTGGGGATGGGGAAGAGTTATTTTTAGATTGGTTGGAAAGGATTAATCTAGTATAGGGCCCAAGAATGTTTCCTTGATTAGACAAAATTGTAAAAAAAAAAAAAATCGTGACACTCCTCAGAGAAGAATGTAAGTTAAATAGATGAGAAAAACTATCCTCCGTGGGATTAGTTAGAACAGCGTATTATTCCTGATAGGCCCCCTGATGCATATCTAATTAAAGAATCTAAAGGCCTCATAAGTTAAAAACAGTGTAAGGCAAATTAAAGTTGCAATTGTATATTTGCACCCCATGGTAATATATCAGCAGATTCTTAGAGTATTTGACAGAACATTTGATGACCAGCTTAAGGAGTTTCTAAATTAAATTGAATCATAGTACTTAAAAAGCATGTTATGGTATATCTTGTTGAATCTTATTTCGGTTCTCATTCTAGAAGCATTTGTAAGTGGCCAACAACACTTGCAGTACTGTCCTACTTTGTTCTCTCTAAATCGTCTCTAAATTCGCCTTGTACACATAGTAAATCTGGGACATTTGGTCTTCCAGATTTCTTAGAAGACACACTTGCCTGATTAGGAAACACTGGTGTTTTGCATTGGTATTCCAGTGTGTACACTGGAGGGTCATTCACCTGTGTATCTCTATACATGTCATTGAAATTTAGTTAACAGTCCTCATTGAACATATGTGTGACTAGTCCTATGCTGTATGATTTCTTTACATTAGCTGTCTCACTTAACCTTCATGACAGTGTTGTGAGATTGGGATTATCAGTCTTGATTTACAGATTGAGAAGTTGAGGCTCAGAAAGCTAAGGTAACTTGCCCAAAGTAAGTCAGCTACTAAGTGATACAGCCAGGTTTCAGTCCAGGTCTTTTGTGCTTGTAAACACATATTTCCTTACTCTTTCTTCATAATAATAAGACTCTTTAAAAATATTTCTCTCACCCTCTGGGCCCTTAAAATGTCTTTTGCAATTTGCTTGAATACAGAGTTTTTCAGAGAAATGTTCTTATGACTTTAACAACTGCAGGCAGGAATTGGAGAGGGTGGAAGAGGACTTGTGAGGGGTTCTAATTTGTTATCCATAGGAGTGATTGGAACTTGATAAATATAAACAAGTGTTCATGTTTTCTATTTTTATGAGCCCTGGAATATTGTGGAAACACATAGCAAGGCCAGGGTGAATGGGTTTAACCAAGTTTTCCTGTGTTTGACCTTAATAGCTAACCATAGAAGCATCTTATTCCTTAGAATGCCTCTCTTCTGGTTTTATGTTCCCTTTTTGCAGTCATCAGATCTGGAATATAACTTCTTTTATGGGTTCATCTGCTTAACACCAGAAGTAAAAGAAATTAACTTTTCTTGGAGCAATGCGCAGATGACAGGGCTTCCGAATGAATCCTGTCATCTCTTCTGAAAAGAAAAACTTGTACTAAAGGTATCTGTAACAAAGGGTTTTTCACTCATTTTGCCCTGTTGGGCCTAATTTTTACCACCTATATAAAATGAGTGCTTTGGACAAGATGACCTCTAAGGCCCCTTCTAAGTTGTAAGCATCTATGATTCTGGTAATTCATATTAACATCAATATTCGGTATATAAGAGTTTATTCTTGGTCTTGTTTTGGCTTTTCAGAGCCTTGGTCATATCCTAAAACATTGATGTCATTCAAATAACTATTGAGACCGCTCTCTTGGATACTCATTCACTCTTAGCACCTCAGGTTTACAGTTTTATTTCTGCTTTCATTTGACAGATCATAATGACATTTACATGATGTAAAATTTTTCCTGGTGAATTTTTCCTAGATTATTTGTTAAGTTTCTAAGGGAAAATCTATTCGAATTGCTGTCTTTGGTGAAGAGAATATTTGCTTACCTGTAATACTTGTTCTCTAAAAGGTGTAAAATTATAATAATTCCCCTTGTAAAATTATAATAATTCATCTTGGCTCTTCCTGTTTGGGGGAAGGTCTGACTCAGAAATTGAAATTTATAAAAATTTGATCTGTCTTGTCAGGGCAGGAGAGCCACAGAGTGGTGAGAACCTACAACTGTGTATCTTAAGAGAACACAGTTACAGTTAAGAAATTTCTGTCTTCCACAGGATGTGTAATTTTATTAGCATAATCTTTGCAGTCTTAGTGTCTGATCTAGATTTATTTCTCATCTATTTAGGTTCTAATAGTTATTACAGAAATATGTGACTGATTAGAGCTCTTCTTTACCTTTTCCCCTTTTTTATTTCTGCAGAAGGTTCTTTGTTCTGATGATTTGCATTCTGCATGCATACTTTAAACTACTTGATAAGGGTAAAAATCCACAGACTATTGTATTTGCCAGTAGACTTTTTAGAATGAAGAGCTATTTATTCTCATCCAGAGTCTTCCTGTGAATCTTTTCTGTTATCTCTTCAGGAATCAACAGCAGGCAACTTTTAAGAGATCTTTGTCTTCCTTCTAGGCATTTTTATGTACTAGCTGCAACATCCTATATGATCAAAGTCTCTCTTAAATGAATGTTAAGTTTTCTTCCTTATCTCTTCTGCATCCTAAGTAGTATGAAATGTTGAACAGTAACCTTTTTTTTTTTTTAAACTGGTTTTCATTTTTTTAATGGACTCTAATTGTGTGTAATCAACATTTCCTCAGTTATGCCTGGTAGAAGGAGTTGATGGGGCAGTGTTCTAAAATGCTGAAACACAAGACATAAAATACTTGATTGTGAATTGAATGTGTGTATTGGATTGCATTTCTCACTTGTTGATGTGTAGTGACTTGTTTAATGCATTTAAAATAGGTATACTAAATAGTTTTAAATGATTATTGATAATTCCTTGGTTCTTTTCCCATTATAGCGCTGGATAAAGCAAGCCTTGGAAGAAGGGATGACTCAAACATCATCCGTACCCCAGGAGACTAGAACTCAGCACCTATACCAAAGTAATGAGAACAGTAATGCTTCTAGCATCTGCAAAGACAATGCAGGTACATGTCTTAAGACCTTTCTGGATATATGAACAGTGATTATTTCAGGGCCACATAAAAAAATTTTTTTTCAATATGAATACTAAAAGTCTGATACAAAAAAAAAATAGCATTGTTCTCTAAATAGTTACTTTACATCTGTCTTTACAGAGAAAGAGATCTCAAGTCAGGGATCAGTTTTCCCAGGACGACAAAGAAGGAACTAGACAGTGTACAGATAACAGCAGAAATGGTTATGAAAAGGTTAGATACATTTAAAGTAGTAAGTTTAGGAAATCTATATCCATGTTTGTAAGAGGAACAAAGGGCGTCAGAGTGGTGGAACACTAATACTCAGAGAAGAATCAAAATTCTAGATGATTGAATTGGATGAGGGCTTGGTTGAAGGGGCAGAGAATGAATAAAGTAAACAAATTATTAACAAATGGCAATTTTTATTAGGGCTTGCACAAGTAGTGTAAAATTGTTCAGAAGACACAGCCTTGAATCCAATTTAAAGTCCATACGTGTTTTGTTTTGTTTTTAACTAAGTGGCCTCTGAAGAATTTCTGGTCCATTAGTCTCACAGAGACTTGCAGGTGTTTTCACTGAATTGCAGTTAAACAAAAGCACCAGTGCGTTAACTTGTGATACTAACTTAACTCTTTTTGAAGCAGTCTTTTTATCATTTTTTGTGTTCCTTTTTTACTTTTTCCCCTTTTTGATTTCTGCAGAAGGTCCTTTCTTCTCATGATTTGCATTATCCACGAATACTTTAACTAAATTACTTGATAAGGGTAAAAATCCCACAGACTGTTCCATTTTTCGAGTAGACTTTTTTAGAAATATTCTCCTATCAATATCATTTAATTGAAAAGTACCTTGTGATTTCACACTATTACTATTTCCATAAGTTTATGTCTAAATCAGTTTTCTGAATATTATGCAACCAAAACAAGACAGCAACTAAAGCTCATGTAAGACTGCAGCTAACGTGACGGTTCTGATTCTCCTAGACCCCACTTCATTGTTCCTGTTCATTGACTTGCTGAGTAAATAATGATGACTCGAATTTGGATTAATTCCTGATTTAGATCTAATTAAATAAATGCATATTAGTAATATCTGCTTTATATTAAAATTGTGTATAGTATTTTAATGTGGGTTATTAAAATACATATATTTTTAAATTATTGACAGCTCCTTCTCCTATCTCTAGACTGGATGATATCTCATAAATTATCACTTGTGTAACCTCAGGATAATAAGATCCCAGTATAGAACATCTGGAAGATGAACGATACCGTGCATTTAAAATCTTGCATTATGTACTTTATCACAGATTTAGGGAGAGTTAGTGAAACCAGATTAATATGAAGAAATCTTGGTGCCAATTTATTGGCAGTTTTTAAAGTGTAGTGAAGATAAAATTTAGCTGAAATATTCTTTCTCGTACATAACGCACACACATGTCCCAACTGGTAAAGAGACCCGTAGGGAAAGTACCTTTGTTACGACATGCCTTGGGTGGAATGGAATTAGAATTTAGTCATCAACCATAGTACCAGCCTTTATTGAGCTTCTTCTGCTCTATTCTCTACTAGTGAGAAACATTCAAAAGGACACACTTTGCACTTAAGGAGCAATATAAACAATAGGAAAATATTTAAATAAAACTACCAAGAAGTAGTCAAATGAGCACCTCATTATATTGCTATAAGTTAGTGTAAATGCTGAGGAATTATTTTTCTTTGTTGCGTTAGTTTTTTGTTTTGTTTTGTTTTTTTTAAGAAGACCAAGGAGACGTTAACAAAAGAGACAAACAGGCATAGTAGAAAAAAACAGACCTGAATTTGAAGACCGCTCTATCCTTTACTAACTATATGACATGGGCAGGTTATTAAAAGCCTCTGAACCTCATCTCTAAAATAGGAATAGTAATATCTGCTATAGGGCATTGTTGTTAGGTGCCACTGAAACAATTTCCACTCATAGTGTGACCCCATGTGATAGAGCAGAACTTCTCTATAGGGTTTTCTTGGCTGTAGTCTCTTCAGAAGCAAATTGAGATGTCTTTCTCCCACAGAGCCGCTGATTGGTTTCAAACTGCCAATCTTTCAGTTAGCAGCCTAGTGCTTCACCACTTGTGCCACTATGAGATTAAATAATGTGTGTCAGGTGCTCAGCACAATATCAGACCCATAATAAGAATTGTTATTGTATTATTCTACGGAAATACTCTTGTCAAGCATTCCTGGAACATTTACAGAAACTGGTCAGATACTAGAATACATTAAAATATATAAATTCCCAAAAGCTAAAATTGTACAAAAATAAAACGTTAAATTTAGAGAGATGGGGGTATAATGTTCATTTGTTATAATGTCGGTATGTACTCAGGAAAGCGTAAGTAACCAGCTGAAAAACTTAGAATTAATAAAGTTTGAATAAAATTGCTGGATAGAATGCAAATATACAAAAATGAGGCGTATTTATATACTAAGAAGATGAAGAAAAATAATCCCAAACTTAACTAAGAAACTGTCTAGGAGTAATCTTTGTGGGACATGTAGAGCAAACCATTACAGAGAAATATTTTTAAAGTCTTGCAGAAATGAAGACAGATTCCATATTCAGTGGAAAGAATAAGTACTGTTAAAAGGATGTATATATAGTCTCAGGCTTCATATAATTTTCATCAAATAACTAGCTTGTATTTGGAATTTTATTAAATGATTTTGCAGTTTATCTAAAAGAATAAGCATGAAAATACAAGAAAAAAGTGAAAAAGAGTAATGATAATAAAGTGCTTTTTCTAGAACCATAAAATCAGTTTCTGGTATGAAATTAGTAATTAAATTTCTGTGGTACTGATGGCAGGAATGGATGTATATGTAGGACAGAATAGCTAGAAACAGGCCTTAATATAAATGAAAGATTTGGTAGATTGTTCTGGAATTTTTACTTGGGAGGATGAAAAAGATTTAGATCCTTGCCAAAATAGATGCTAGGCACAGTCAAATAATTTTATAAGTCAAATTAAATAAATTTTGTATGTCTGTATTGTCAGTGAATTAATAGATGACACATACATCAGGGTAAAGGATTTGCAATAAAAATGATAGGTTAGTTCTGTCCCTACTAGCAATTTGGTAAGATTTATCATGTACACTGAAAATATTTGTAACCCTTAACTTAGTCGTTGTTCATTTAAGTATTTTCTCTAGAAGTATGTATGAACTAAAACGTTACATACACAGATGTTATTTATAGAATTCTTAGTTTTATATATATATATATATATATATGGTATTTTATTTATTTATTTATTTTTTCTTATTTAAGTATAAGGTAAAAATCATCTGAATTTTTAACCAATAAAGGGATGGTAAAATTTGTGTTCATCAGCTGTGGGCACATACTTTTGATGGAAGAGTATACGAAACTCCTAAATCATTTTATCAAATTAAACACCCCTTCTCCCCCTTAAAAAAAAAAAAAAAAAACAGCAAAGTACTGCCTTTGAATTAGATTTCAGCAATCTTAAGTAACACAGGAGCCCTACTGGCACAGTGGTTAAGTGTTTGGCTGCTAACCAAAAGGTCAAAAGTTTAAATCCACCAGCTGCTCTTTGGAAACCCTATGGTGCAGTTCTACTCTGTCCTATAGGGTCACTGTCAGTCAGAATCCACTCAGTGGCAACAGGTACTGGTGACTCTGTAGGACTATTAAAGGAATACTATACTGTGACCAAATGAGGGTTCTCCCAGGAGCGTGAAGGTAGTTCAGTATTTGAAAATATATTAATATAATTCATTTATTAGCAGGTGAAATGGGGTAGGAGGTATAGTGGCGCTGTGAATATGAAAGATTGGTAAATGTCTGTGTTAGAAAATAAAATGATTGTGACAAAATAAAAATGTAAAACACTGTATGGCAAAAAAAGACTGTGACTAAAATTATATGGCAGACAAAAAATAATTACAACTTTTTTGCCAAAGGGTCAACATCCTTATTTAAAGAGCCCTTACAAATCAAGAATAAAGTCAATATGTAGAATATGAGCTACAGGATGTGAGTATGCAGTTCACTCAAGAATGTAAAACCAGTAAACCTATGGAAATATATATTCCTTTGGTTTAACAATCCTACATCTAGCCATTTGTCCTCAAAAATAATAGTAAACAAATCCAAAAATGTGTACAAAGATTATTGGTCATTGAGGTATGTTTATAATAGCAAAAAATTGAAGAATACTTAAATTGGTTAAATGTTGATAACGTGAATGTCATGCAGCCATTAGAAATTGAGTTGTAGATTTCTGTGTATTGTCGTGGGAAGATTTTTACCACATATTCCTGAGTGAAAGTGGTAGGTTGAAGAGCAGTGTGGTTAAAATGTGAGTCAATGGCCATGTCAGGATAAGAGAGGTCTGGATGAAAATACACCAGAATATTTATTAGCATTGGTTTTATTTATGGGTATGATTTCAGGTTGTGTTCAAATATGTAGATGTTTATATAATCTTGAGAATTATTTGAGCAAATGTAGAAAACCATAAAAGATGGATAGATATGACCACATCCAATATGAAAGCTGCATATGACAACAGATAACAGAAAAGAAAAATAAAACTTGAAAAAAAGATGTATTTTGTAAGTATAACGCTATTACTTGGAAAAAAATAAGCAAATGACCAGTGGCCCGTAAGATCTTTAAGGGCAGGTGTCAGGTCTGTTTTGCTCAGTACAGTATGTTATAAAGTGTTGGTAAATATTTGTTGAATGAATGTCCAGTGAATTGATGGTGGGCCAGGGAGTTCATCTGTATTTTCTAATTTTTCTGCAATGAATTTTATCACTTACGTAATTGCATTTAGTAGCTGCAGTGTTAGACCTAGCAATTCAGCAATGTTTTAAAAGAGTCAATGTTTAAGACTCTTGAAATATATCAAAGTTACTCTAGATATAAGCTATGAATCAATCACATGTTTGTTTCTTTGTTTTTTATACCTAGGCACTTAATTAAAAAGGAGAAAAGAAAACTTAGTAGCTGGAACAAAAGGAAAATGTGAATATACTTCCAATCTAGGAAGATAAAAAATGCTCAGATATCAGAAAGGAAAATATACATCTCCAGTATTTTTTTAATTTATTCTTCCCTCTCCATTTCAACATTTATTACTTCAGTTCAGTGCCTCATAGCTCCTTATGTCAACTGCTCCATTAATTCTAAATAGTTTTCCAGTTTCTAGTCTCATTCTCCCCATTACTGCCGATGAATCTTCCTGAAGCATAGCTCTGATTGTGACCTCCTGTCCCAAAGCTTTTCCTTGAAGACCTGGGATAAATGTCACTAATTTGGGAATATAATTTAACAGCGTGATTAGGAAGTAGATGGGAGCCGTATTACGTAGTCTTTACCTGTCTACTCTTATTTTTAAAATGGGGATGGTGACAGTAGCATTGCCGGATTTATAGAGTTGTTAATTAGCTAATTCACATAAAGCATATAACATAGTGCCTGGTGAAATTTGTAAGCCTTTTGAAAACAGATTGTATGATGACCATTCCCCCATACCTAATTTAGTGGCCTGCATATAGTAGGTATTACGTAACTAAATATCTTTTAACTGTGCGTGCATGAAAGTAGATGTTTGAGAAAATGGGATGGGTGGTTTGGTTTGAACAGTAACTAGAACATATAGTGTAGTAGTAACATGTTTCAAGTGGACCTACTTATATCGTGGAAGAAGGCTAGAAAGTAAGGTTATTCCAATCAGAAAAGGAGTACCAGCCTAGTTCTTTAAAATGATTGGGAAAGTCTTTGTGGAAGACCCACTTTAAAACTTTGACCCACCCTAAAACTAGGGCTAGATATGGGTCAGGAAAAATAATCCTTTCCAACTAAAACAATATCATAGAACTGCTGAAAAGTAGCAAAAATTTATAAACGAACATAAAAAGAATACGGATTTAACATCCCAGTAGCTTCAGTTGGTGATGTGGCAGTTAGATCAAGGGTGACTTTTACAAAGTGACACAGCTTAGAGACTTTCAGAAACACAAAGGAAAAAAATATATATTTTATACTGGAAGAGATTAAATTCGTTGATTAAGCCCCAAGGATCAGTCGTTAGAAGTCTCAGGTTCATCTGAAGTTTTCCTGGGAGATAGAGTGTTTTGAGTATTAAGTGTGGTAAATAAAAGAGTTTTTATGGGATTTTGGGTCAGTTGGAAGGATAATAGGATGAGGCAAAAGAAGAGTTAAGAGCCATCGTAGGTTAGAGATTAATGGCTTTACTGCACAGCCTCCGTTAAGCTGTGGTTTTAGACTCTCATCAAAGCTTTGTATTTCACAGACTTGTTGAGCCCATTAAAGAAATGGAAGTCTCGCTATCTGATGGAACAGAATGTCACCAAATTACTGCGGCCTTTATCCCCAGTCACACCACCCCCTCCCAATCCAGGATCAAAGAGCCCCCAGCTGACCACACCTGGTCCATCTCATCCAGGAGAAGAGGATTGTCGAAATGGATACAGCCTCATGTTCTCACCAATCACGTCTCTTACTACTGCTAGTCGCTGTAATACTCCTCTGCAGTTTGAGGTGATTTGGGTTTGGTTGTTGGGAGTGCTGGATATGAAAATCATCATTTGCACCTCCTCATTTCATATATAACATCATTCCAAACGTTTCTTTCCCATGTTCCTTCCCTATGTCAACAAAAGAGTGGGAAACCTCAGGGTCAGTGTGACCTATTACCTGGTAGCCTCTCATCTTGGCAGCCACCATAATTCCCTTAATAGAAACACGGATCACAGTCATCTCTCTTGCATGTAGTCCATTAGTCTTCAGAACTTGAGGTAATAAGCATGCTAGATCTCTCTCTTTATCTTTACTGTAATACTTGGTTAAAATAGGCCTCTAGCTGCCTATAATAACCATAAGGACACCAGCTTAAGAGTTCAGATTATAGCTATTGTGTCTGTTTCTAGGTCTTTAATCAGCGAAGTGTCTTTTCCCAGTTGTCTTGTGTTCTCATTGTGGCCTCAGTATACAAGGATTTGGAAAGCTTGGGGGGTATGGTTTATGGCAGATGAGGTTTTTTTTCACTCCAGGCTACTTTCTTTCCTTATTATAATGTGTTAGGAATGAGAAATAGACAAGGAAGTAACAACATGCATTTATCAGATACAAATTTATTACATTCACTCTTTGAATTAAGTTAGAAATGTATATCTCAGCTGTTTCAAAAAAGTAATTCTGAATCACATTACTATCCAAGAATGGGTGACAGCAGATTTGCTAAATAGAATCTGTGTACAGAATGCTCATTTATTGCATATTGCTTTGATTTATAATTAAATGGACACAATCTCTTCCTGCTTCACAGAAAAAGTTTGTTCTGACCACTAAACACATTCACTCCGCCCTCAGCTTACACTTCTCACGTGTTTTTAGATAAAGGTGAATCTTCTAGCCAGTACCATCCGTCCTGTTCAGCTTTGATAAGAGCATGAGGATTAAAAATACCTGAATTTTTATATGGCTAAGCCAGAAATGAGTAATAGCAACGTTGGAAGTGGCTATGTTCTAACTCCAGACCATTTAACTTTTAGAGCACTGGAGGGCAATAGACTATAGGAACAGGATTTTGGTCTTTGTAATTTTATCAGTGCATGTTTTATTATAAATGAAGGTGAATCACCTTCCAAAGCAACCGCGTTTTGCATGTCGTACATTCCCCATCCCTTCTAGCATTTTGTGTAATTACGAAGCTCTATGCAAATACAAGGTATTTTCATTTAAAAAATAAATCAGATCAATTTAGTGATACATAGTTCAAGCACAATGTTGGAATTCCAAGAGGGAAAGAAAATATTTTATAATCTTTTTAAAAGCCCTTCCTTCAAAAAGTCTAGTGTATGTTTCCCCTATTTTGAACTTATGATTTAACTAAGGAAATATAACCTTTCTCATTAATAAAAAACAAACCACCATCCTGACCCATCCTTACATCATTGTAATTATCATGCTTTTTGCTGTATTCTAATAAAGAAGTGGGGAGCATGTTTTCCATCAGTGGAAGAGTTAAGAGCCATGGAGAAATGGCTCTGAGACATTAGACACATAGAAAAATACCAAACTGATGTCCCAGCTAGCGACCAGCTTAGTTTGGGGAAGAAATTTTTGAAAGGGAGAAGTAAAATGTGGCCTTCTGGGAGAAGGATAGGAAATCTCTCCATGCTGAGGGTAGGAGGCATGCAGTGAAAGAGAACAAGATCTTGAGAAGGGAGAGCAGTGTTGAGAGGGCAAGCTTAATTAATTAGCATCTCCTTTCCACAGAATGGAAACCCTGGTGGCATAGTGGTTAAGTGCTATGGCTGCTGACCAAAAGGTCGGCAGTTCGAATCCACCGGGCACTCCTTGGAAGCTCTGTGGGGCAGTTCTACTCTGTCCTGTAGGGTCGCTATGAGTCAGAATTGACTCGATCGCACTGGGTTTGGTTTGGTTCCACCTCTCTTGCTCTTCCTGTTTTGAGATCCATACCCCCTTGTCCATCACACACATGCATATCATGCACGTACACCACCCACCTACCCCCCACAAAAAAATTCACAACCAGGACCTTCGTCTGCTAAACCAAAATAACCGAAGCCGTTGACGTCGAGTCAGTTGCAACTCATAACGACCCAATAGAACAGAGTAGAACTGCTCCATAGACCTTCTAAGTAGCGGCTGGTGAGTTCAAACTGCCAGCCTTTTAGTTAGCAGCCGAGGTCTTAACCATCGTGCCACCAGAGCTCCTCGTCTGCTAAAGCAGCCTCAATTTCCCTACCACAGCATAGGCCTGCCGCCTCATCCTCCGTTGTCCAGAATCTACATTAGGAACCCCTTCCCTTTTCCCAGCCCTGGCACCTGAAGCCTCATCACAACTACCACCACTACTCTCTCTTCCACATTTTACTATTCACATCTTCCCTTCAGGAGTTCAGTGTCCAATTCATGATTGTTATGGGAGCACTGCATCAGTTGAAAGCCCTAAAAGGTAACCCTGTTTTGGACATAAAGACTCGGAGTATATACATGTGCTTTTTTGGCTGTGTTCCCAAAAGTACAATGTTTTTAACATTAGAGAATAGTGGTAAGAGCACTCAGATCCGATTAGATTATGCCAAGAGCCAAATCTAGGCTGTGAGCTGCAGAGTCCATCAATCACATTTCCTGTAACAGTCCTTCAAGGGGAACTGTTTGTCTCCCTAGCCCCCAGCATGCTAAGCAACACCCCTGGACAACAGTGGTGGATCTAAGGCATATAAAAAAATAAGAAAAATGAAGATCAGGAAAAGGGGGTATGGGAATAAGGAAAAGGGTTCCCCTAAGGAGGAATAAGTGTTAGGGTACCACTCAGTAACAAATACTACAGGTTGCCAAACTCTCATCTAAAATACAAAAAAAAAATGTACTTCACAATTTCACCAGTTTAACTCTTTCCTGGTATCTGCTTGGGCTGTTTACTTATAGCATGATACATTATAACCGATTTACCCGTGAATGCTTCCAAAGACAAAAGGAAGCATGTCAGCAAATCATTCTTCCCATTGAGATGAGTTCTGCCCAGCCCCCCACCCCCCAGAAAAGTTGTGGCTAACATCTGTGCTTGCTTTTACTTTATTTTTTGTTTTGTTTTGCTTCTTGACTTCGAGTAGATGAATAACAAGATGCTTTTCCCTCCTCTAGAACATATCCTCCCCTGAGAGTTCCCCTGCGCATAGGCCTGAGTCCCTGTCACCCGAGGTAGTTATCACACCATCTCAATCACACTGGGAGGCTGAGAGTGAGTGTGCATGAGTGTACCTGAGTGTTTGGGGAGGGCTGGGGGAGTCAGAGTGAATGGGGTGATGGGCTGGAGGGTGGCTGATCGGTCACAGTAAGTTGAATGACTTCCCACGTGTGACCGTGACTACTCAGGGCTATCAATGTAGATGGAGGAAAATGAAGTAGCTGTGTGTGTGGTGGGGTTTGTTTTTGTTGTTGTTTGGGGGGAGGGGATGGCTAAAGAGTTTATTAAACAGGAATAGAATCTAGAATTCAAGTTTAAAGGAGGTGAAGATGTGGTAGAGCCTTGTTAAAGTCTAATTAACAAATAAGGCCTGTTTTCTTAAGAAGGACATTGATTCAAAAATTAGTAGGAGCTATCTTTTAATATTATTTTGGACTGATAAGGGAGCAGCTTACATTGGAAAAGTTAGTGACTTTTATGCCTTGCTCCAGGTTAATCTGACAGTTCTGTGTAACCTGGCGTTTTGGACATTGGTTGATGGATTGAGCAGCTTCTTTGGGAAGACAGAGTAATTTTACCTCTCAATTCTCCTACCCTTTTTCTGTAGCTCCTTACTTGGGTACACAAACTGCTATATCAGTCCATGGCTTCTGTGTCACAAGCCTCCATTCCTGCAATGGTTGTGATGTGGTTGCTGTACAAAAGTAGTGTACTAGTTGAGCGTCTCAAGGATATCAATTGAGTGCTTTTCTCAGAAAAGCCATGGAGATGTTGAATTCAGATTTTAGTGCTAGTGTTTCTTAACTATTATAAAATTTGAACAAATACAGTAATGATTTAACTCCACAAAGCTAATGGAGCCTTTTTCCTCTTGAAGAAAAGGTTATATTCCCTCAGAACCTTTCAGGAATTAATTGAATTGGATATGTATACCCCACCCCCCTTAGTCAAAAATTAGGGCTAAACAAATTCTGAATCAGTAGGATTTTTTAGATCAATGTGAGATCGAAAAAGATTGCATTCCAGTGTTCCAGGTGTTTTCACTCGATAATACAAGGAAAATAATGCTCTCCTCAGTTGTTAAAAGATTCTAATATAGCATAATTTGGAGGCTGACATGGTGTGATATCTGGGTTTCTGGTACCATTCTTTGTACAGAGTTAGCTGTAGTTGACCTAGTGGTAGAAGATACTGGTGTAAAGAATGGTACCGTTCTTTATAGGGTTAACTACATAGTTGGCCTGTGGTGGAAAACTCTTTGTGTTAAGAGGTAATGATGACCAGATAATAGGTGGGGTTTATATTTGGTACAGTACAGGATTTCAGATGCTCTGCATTGATGGATCTCAGTGGTCTTGTGGTATGTTGACATTCATTACAGGATAAAGAATTGAGTGGCTAGAAAATTGCAGTGAGAACTATACCTACTTAATAGTGAAAGTGAATGAAGTACTGGCTGGTTGATGTCTTTAATACCATTCCTCTTTACTGAACCAGTAACTTAAGTACTCACCTTTTCGTCTACTTTCTACTTTCCTTCACCCTTCTTCCCCTAACCCCTACCTTCCATCACAATTAACTTAGGAATGAATAACACCAGTCTCACGTCTGTTCTGTGCATGGGGCTCAGGTAAATCCCAAATTATAATGCCATACCCTTAGTGTAGCATGTGACTTACAAGGTGACTCAGCAAACCTGATGAAAGGCTAAGCAGGCAAAATAGTCACATTTGGCCAATTATCTAATTCTGACTTTCCCAGTATTCTTCGGAAAGACTTTAAAGCAGATTGGGAGAGGCCAGGGTTCTTTAGTAATCTGGCCTATATACACTGTTGCTACTTGGGACTTCTACAGATATTAATGACTTTCTCTCCTCTACTTCCATCTTTCCTTGTTCACCTGTGCCCTTCTCACCTCCCTTCCTTTCTGCCCTTGGACTTTTCCCTTTCTCCCCTACCCCATGTCTTCGTTGATTTTTATTCTTCCAGCTTTGTCACCGAAAAGATACGGATTTGACAAAAGTAGGATACCTTGACGCCAACACTAACAACTGTGCTGACAGACCTTCTCAGCTTAACTCAGGTCATTCTGACCTGGCTCCTCATCCCTCCATTGGGCCCAACTCTGAGTCTGGCTTCCCAAGCAGGAGTGGAGATGGACATCAGACCCTTGTAAGAAACTCGGACCAGGCATTTCGGACAGAGTTTAACTTAATGTATGCCTACTCCCCTTTGAACGCTATGCCTCGAGCAGATGGATTATATCGAGGGTCTCCCCTAGTAGGGGATAGGAAGCCTTTACACTTGGATGGGGGATATTGTTCCCCTGCAGAAGGGTTTCCCAGCAGATATGAACATGGAATTATGAAAGACCTTTCTCGTGGATCCATGTCACCTGGTGGTGAAAGGGCCTGTGAAGGACTCCCATCTGCCCCACAGAACCCACCACAGAGGAAAAAGGTAAGTGTTTCACATTATATAAGCCCTAATGAAGATACATTGTTGCTATGGGTTCAAGTGAAAGGCATGGAGAGTTAGGGAGAAGAGTGTGCAAAGATATAGGTAGGGGTCAGGCCCTGGAGAGCTTGCTAACAAATTGGTACTTTACCTGTAGGTAAATACCTGTCCTAGAAATCTCAAACAGGTATTTACTGAGTGCCTGCTGTGTGTTCAGCACTGTTCTCAGTGTTAGGAAAACAGAAATAAGTAAGACATGGTCTTTGCCAATGTCTAGTGAAAACAGTTTAAATTACAATTTGGCGAGGGCTATAAATATTCAGTAAATGTGAATGTTTGCTATGTGCCGTACACTTGCAAGGCAATTCAAAGGATACAGCAGTAAAAATAATAATAATAACATATTTTATCACTTCCCATGTTCTAGGTGTAGGCACTGTTAAGCTCTTCATATGCATTTAATCCTCACAGTAATCCTATGAGATAGGTAGTAATTTTCCATTTGCAGGTGAGGAAACTAAGGCAAGTTAAGAAAGTTGTTCATGGTCACAGAGCTGGATGGTAAACTAATGCCTGTTCTAGAAATCTCAAAGCCAAAAATGTGCTTTTTATATCAGTGGTTTTCAACTAGGGGTAATGTACTGGAGTATTTTGGGTTGTCACAGCAACTTACATTTTAGTGGGCAGGGCTAGGCTAGGGATGCTAAATGTCCTGCATGTGGGATAGTCTCACATAATGGCAGAGTGTCTGTAGTACTCTCCTTGAAATGTAGCTAGTGGCTTTTTATATTTGCATTACAATAAGATACATTAACCCCCTTCCAAGATTGGTGTATAAAAAATACATACACAAAATTGTATTTTTATATTTTTGTTGTATTTTAATTTGGACAGAAAAACAAGAGCCCTAAGTGGGTAGAAGAAGGAAGAAACATTGTTAGACGATTTGGAGTAAGATAGTAAAGGGTATAGAAGATGGTTGCGTGAACAGCATTGACTGGGGAACAAAGAAATAGAAACAATCTTTATATTTCTGGTTTTAGTTAATTGGTACGTACGAAAGTGACTAGAATCATGATTAGCTATTTCTGAAACATTTGTTCAGAACCTACTGTATGCCGGGTTCTGTGCAGAATGTTAAAGATAAAAAGTCTAGTAAACTTAGTCTTTGCTCTCATAGAACTCATAGTTTAATAGGGGAGCAGGCAAGTCGCTATAATAGATATCACAACCAGTGTAAGGACAATGTGCTTTAATAGGAAAGAGGAAATCCACAAGGCTGTAGTGGGTGGCAGGAGTCCTGTTACGGCAATCGGGAAAGAACTAGTAAGGATTAGGGGGGCTGGGGGAGAAGTTTCCAAGTGTAGATAGGTTTTATAGAGTCACCTTGCTATAAACTGGATATCATTTCTTCTCCTTTGTTCTTTTACTCTGGTTTCTCAACGTGTAAGGCAGAAACTGTAATAAATTCTTAGATGTGTCTTGAAGAACTCTGGAGCATTGGCTTTTTCTGTTCCTCCTAGAGATGATTAGGAATGAGGAAGAACTATCAGAATCACCTGGAAAGCTGTGTCAACCTACACAACCTTCCCTTCATCCTCTCTTTTTTAGCTCCTCCCATTTTTGCAGATAATTATGAGAGTACTCTTCAGTTACTGGTGAGGGTTTGGTGTAATCTCACAGGTTTTTCTAAAGGCAGACAAAAAGTTGGTATCTGCTGGTGAACATCATTCTTCAAAACTGTTACCTCCTAGTTTATTTATCTCTTTACCAAGTTCTGACTGGTTTAATAGCTGTACTCAGAGCTCTCTTACACCTGGAAAAATTTACTGGGGTTGGTACCTGCTTTGTTTGTATGACTTGGCTAATGGTTTACTAGAATTGCATCTTCTTTCCCGTGGCTGTGATCAGTTAATGTTGTCTGGGTGACCCAGAGGTCTATTTCTTGTTTCCTTTGTAGGTATCTCTGCTGGAGTACCGCAAACGAAAACAAGAAGCCAAGGAGTCTGCTGGTGGGGGAACTGACTCTATACAGAGCAAAAGCAAGTCTGGAGGAGCTGGGCAAGGCAGCAGTAACTCAGTGTCTGACACTGGTGGCCACGGTGTACAGGGATCCTCAGCCCGAGCCCCATCTTCCCCTCACAAAAAATTCTCCCCATCTCATTCCTCTGTGTCCCATCTGGAGGCGGTAAGCCCATCAGATTCCAGAGGCACTTCTTCGTCCCACTGCAGACCTCAAGAGAATATCAGCAGTAGGTGGTAAGTTTGTATTTGATGCTTTATAATTAAATTCAAAAAAGAAGTGTATATCTAGGATCATTCCTAATTTTTCCCACAATGTAAGGAAACACTTAAACCTGGGAGAGCCAGCAGATTGGTGCCATCTGTTCTATTCAGCTAATTTAATAGTACCAGCCATAACCCCTCAGCTTTGCAAAAGCAAAACAGTGCCACTAAGCCTGCAGAGGAACATTTTGGACATTATTTAGTTGTGAACACAGATGAGCTAATTTTCTTGGTGGGAACTAATACTGCCTTGTCTGTTTTCTTATTTCATATGAAGGGTAAGTCAGTTCAGCCCAGTTGCACATGAATTAACAGGTTGTTACATATACGTAGGGAGCTGGGACAGATAATCTGAAAGAGCTTGTCTGGTTTAGGGGAAACCACAAATAAAATGATAAATAATATACCTACTCCTCGCTTATCGCCTATCTCATTTCGCATTTATGACAATAGTAAAAAAAAAATCTCTCCGACTATTTTGCCCATTAACGATGTACATCTGGCAGTAACAAACGCCAAGGCCTGAGGCGAAAGTTCTGCTAGCTGTGATGATTAAGGTTATGTGTCACCTTGGTCAGGCCAAGGTTCTCAGCGGTTTGGCAGTTCTGTAATCATGTAGTTATCCTCCATTTTTGCTTAATGCCAGTTTTCACATAGCAACCTGGTTTTGGAACCTAACCTTGTTGAGAAGTGAGTGTACTGGTAGCAAGTACTGAGTACCAAATGAGTGAAGTAGAGGGTAAGGCACAGGAGTTCAGCGATCTGAGCTGAAGAAATTAAGCCTGAGAAAGAAGAGACATGGCTCAAATGAGTAATATACATGATTTATGAAACATTTATTGAACTGATACTGTGTGCCAGGCACATGATTTCACAGAGAAAATCTAGCATTTCAAAATGGAGATTAAAAGAAGTTGGGATATTTAATCCACATTTTTTATGATTTCTTTTTCTCTGGAATTGTTTTTTTTCTTCTGTACTTGACTGGCATAGTTTGAGGCAGTGGAAATATATTGTCTTAAATTGGTCCTAAAGAAAAACAGTGTTTAAGAGGATGAGACTATGTTAATACGTCCAACCTTTTTCAAAGCTTGGTTTGTACCAGACTCTTGATTCTTAAACTTACACCCTATTGCTTTCCCAGGATGGTTCCCACGTCAGTAGAACGGCTCCGAGAAGGAGGGAGCATACCCAAGGTCCTCCGGAGCAGTGTGAGGGTGGCCCAAAAAGGAGAGCCCTCTCCCACATGGGAGAGTAGCACCACAGAGAAAGACTCAGGTAAGCCCATGGCCTTCTGCTGCCAATCAGGTTCAGGGCACATGTGCCAGGCTCCACACAGTTCACACCATATTCTGGGATAAGGTGAGTCAGTTTCCTGCACAGTTGAGCTTTACTCTGTGCTGAGTTCTAGCTCAGCCAGACGTCTGCTCTTTGGGGCTTCACTGTTCTTAAGGTCTAGCATTGCTTGCTCTCTGTCTGCTCTTTTTTCCCCAAGGGATACCTTTCTGTAACTCTCATCTCTCCAAGGGCCTGGAAATCTGCCTTGATGAAGGATGAAGAGAAAAGAAGAGATGGAAGTCAGATCAGGCACTTTAAAAAATTGCCCATAGTTAACCACTCCTTTTGCCCTTCTGGCATGCTGCACTCACCCAGTTTTCACAAAGAGAGCAGCACGGGCTGGTGATTTAAATGAGCAGTGGGTGTTTCTCACTTATTCTAAGAAGCCAGTTTGATTTTCTGTTATCTTCCAGACCCTGTGGATGGAGAAGGTCCAGAGACATTGAGCTCGGCACTCTCTAAAGGAGCAACTGTTTACAGCCCTTCTAGATACAGCTACCAGGTAAGACAAGAAATTGCTGATCCCTGGGCATAGGAGCATGTCCTGAGTTCCAAATGTTTTGTGATCCTGGCCATCCTTTGCAGCCGAGATGCCTTTATGTGAAGAGTCTTTGCATATAGTTTCAGCAGCCTTGGAAATAAGTCCTCATCTCCTCACCTTCAGGTAATAAATTATGGCAGTAAAATAGATAAGGTGACCAGAGATACCCATTTTACTGTCTTTGGTGTCCTGAAAAGAACAAATGGTTCAAAAGAAGAAGGAAAAAAATAATAATAAGATACTGTAAATACTCACAAGCCATTTAAGGGACTTACTTGGCTCTTTATGCTTTTCCTTCCAACTCTTTCTAGCTCCTGCAGTGTGATAGTCCACGGACAGAATCACAAAGCCTCCTTCAGCAGAGTTCCTCTCCCTTTAGAGGACACCCCACCCAATCTCCAGGATACAGTTATCGAACTACTGCACTGAGACCTGGAAACCCCCCCTCTCATGGTTCTTCAGAATCATCCCTCTCTTCTGTGTCCTATTCCAGCCCCGCCCACCCTGTGTCCACAGACTCGTTGGCCCCATTTACGGGGACACCAGGGTATTATAGCAGCCAGCCACATTCTGGAAACAGCACTGGTAGCAGTCTTCCACGGAGGAGCTGCCCTTCTAGTGCTGCTAGCCCTCCCCCACAGGGCCCCTCAGACTCGCCAACCTCAGACTCGGTTTCTCAGTCCAGCACAGGAACTCTGAGTTCCACCTCCTTTCCTCAGAACTCTAGGTCATCATTGCCATCAGACTTACGGACTATCAGTCTGCCCAGTGCTGGGCAGTCAGCTGCCTACCAGGCCTCCAGGGTATCCGCGGTTTCCAATTCACAGCACTACCCACACCGTGGGAGTGGGGGTGTGCACCAGTATCGACTCCAGCCGCTGCAAGGGTCAGGAGTCAAGACTCAGACAGGACTTTCCTAGGGCTTCTGGATTTGGGCAAATAGAACTGAATGAGCCCATAGCTGCTTCCTTCCAGCTGCCTCTGGATCCTAGGCCGAGCATATTGCTGGGGAAGGGAGGTACAAGGTGCCAGAGGATTGGGTCTGGTCAACAAGAAACAAGACTTGTGGTCGCGACTGGCCTCTGGCCTTGGAGAAAGATGTAAATCTTGTCTAAAGCAGAGACTATAAAGAAGTTTCTCCCTGCTGTTAAGGGTACATTGTTGACAAGCAAATGGTGTTTTGGTTAGTAACGGTTCTAAGTGCAATGAGTTGTGTTGAAGCCTCCATCTCCCGACCTTGCCCATAGCCTGTAGTCACTTGTGCAGTGAAGGCATCTTTTTAAGTTAAAAAAAAAAATCTTTTCAAAGGAAGAGAGTGAAAAGAGCCAGTCTCAAAGCCCCAAGCCATCTGAGTAGTGTTAGGGTTTTATGCACTTACGAAAAAAGGTAGGTATGTAAATGTTCACCCTAAGACAACCATTCCAAAAGGAGATATCTGGCCAAGGTGTGTCCACCAAGAATATTTCCTATCATTGTCTTAAAATCACTAAGATACAGCGAAGCTTGGAACATGCTGTGATTGAGGGATGCCTGGCTTTCTGAAAAAGAGCTGATGGTCAACTCTTGATTATTCAGGAGCAGATTATCCTAGTAGATTGTCTGAGTCTCCAGCTGTTACCATCCTACTCCCCCTTCTCGAGCTCTTCCACAGCTCAGTAACCTGTAACGTAGGTAGGCAAAGAAAAGATGAATGTTAAGTGAGATGGGCCAAATGCATTGCTACTTTCCAACCTTTGGTAATAAATTTGATTAGGAAGGATTCCAAGTGGTTTGGGAATTGAGTTTTATTTTTTCTACTCCCGTTTAATCAGGAGTTGATCCATGAGTAGGACCGTCTCCACGATTGGGGAGCATGCACTCGTGACTGCAGGGTAAGAATGGAAAAATGTTTGTGGAGTGGCACCGACAGGACTGCGATTGTGTGTGGGCATGTCCCACATTTCTTCTGGGGGATATTTGCTCTTCCTTATTTGAGAGTGGGCAAGGTGAGAGTTAGAAAGCCACCCACACACGTAACACTGTTCTGGACGAGAGATGAGAACAGATTGGCTTCTCCCCGTCAGTGCATTGTGCCTGTTGTACACCCCTGGAGGAGCCCTGGAGCCAGTCCAGGTGGGGTACACAATCTTTTTAAATTCCATACAGTTGCCAGCTTATTTCTTTCACTTGTTTACTGTAATATCCGGCGTGTTTTTATTTATCTAATTTTGTATTCAGTTATAACCATGGTAGGGGTAGTGAATATATGACAGGTGTAATCCCTGGTGCTGCAGTGGACCTTACTTCTTTTCTTTTGGACAAGATAATACTGTGAGTCTCCCTTCCTTCCCTCTAATTTTTTTTTCTCCTTTTTTTCCCCAGCCACTTGCGTCCCCTTCCTTTCTACCCCCTCCTACAACTATCATATGCACAGTCTTCTCTCTTTGTGTGTGACTGTTACAAAATTTCACTTTTTCAAAATTGAAATCAGGTGTTTGCTCAAATGAGGGGATTTTTTTTGTTGTTGTTGTTGTTTTTTAATGCTGAGACCTCAGCAGAGTACTTTCTTTTTGTTGTTTCCCCCACAAACCCATCAGTCTGGGAGAGCGCTGGGAGTGGAAATCATGTTGCCTGGGATGCTGGTTTCTTTGTATATTATATAAAACGTATGTAAATGTCTCTCCATTTGGGCTGGGGTTTGCATTCTCCCTTTGGCTGTCAACCAAGGGGAGAGGCCAGCGGGCAGGCGGCCCTCACCCTGCCTGGCACGTGCAGAGACCCCAGCCACTCTGTGTGGGCAGGGTGCTGTCAAGACCAGACCTCTTGGGGGGGGTGGGGGGCGGGGTGGGGGGGAACTCTTGGAAGGGAAGAAGTATCACTTCTTTCTCAAGTGGAGTGTTTACACCTTGCTGTAACATTTGAACTTTCACAAAAGATGTAATAATTTTGATAATAAAATTCTTAACCATAATAATCAGGAAGTTGAGAACTTCTTTGTCCAGTTCTGTGACCTTACCTTGCCTGGCTTTCCTAATATTGTTGTCACCTGGAGAGGGCAAGGTGGACCCACATTCAGGAGAATGTGCTCTTAGTGGGAGTTGTTTTCCACATAATGGGGCCAGTAATACTGATTAATCCATCTTCGTCCTTGTATGATTAATGTCAGGTCGGTCTTAAGACAAGTCTGCAACAGTGGAACTGAACATTGAAAAGTGACTTGAACAAGACCAGAGTTCCAAGCCTTGGTGTCATTCATTCAGTGCCAGGCATTGTTTTTGGTGCTGGGCTTATGCTGATTAAAATAGGGAGTGGTGGACCGGGCAGATAAGGTTTCTACTGTCATGGAGCTTACATCCTGGAGGTGGGAGGTACTAAATCGGTACATATTTCAAATAGCCATTATCGTGTTATTGTTTCGTAGCAGATATGTGACTAGGGAGGTTGAAGGGGCCACTCTAGATGAGTTGGTCAGGGCAGGTCTCCGGGAAGTTGAATTTGAGCTGAGACCTGAGTGATAAGGAGGCAATCATGGGACATGTGAGCGTAGAGCATTCCTGGGCAGTTAGAACATCAGAAGCAAAGACTCTAAGGTGGAAAAGGTTTGGTTGGGGTGTAGTGAATGAATGCAGAAAGGGTAGGAATGGTAGAAGACCCAGTAAGAGGAAAATAGGGGTCAGATCTTGGAGAGGAAGGGTCAGCAAATTTTTTCTTTCAAGGGCCAGAGAGTAAATATTTATGGTCTCTGTCACAACTATTCAACTCTGTCACTGTAGTACAGAAGCAACCATAGACAGTATGTGGCTGTGGTCCAATAAAACTTTAATTACAGAAACTAGTGGGTTAGATTTGACCTGCAAGCTGTAGTTTGACCTTTGATATAAACCAAAAACCAAACCCATTGCCGTCGAGTCAATTCTGACTTATAGCAACCCTATAGGACAGAGTAGAACTGCCCCATAGGGTTCCCAAGGAGCGCCTGGTGGATTTGAACTCCTGACCTTTTGGTTAGCAGCAGTAGCACTTAACCACTACGCCACCAGGGTTTCTGACCTCTGATATATAGAGCCTTGTAAATTTAGTTTAAAGAATGTGGATTCTAACTGCAGTGTGGGAGCCACTGGAGGATTATAAGCAGAGGAGTAACATGGTCTAATTTATAGTTGTTTTTTTTGTTGTTGTTTTAAAAAAATTACTGATTGTTTTGATCGTCTTGGGAAAGAGATGATAGAGCCAGGAGGCCAGTTTGAAAGTTGTTCAGGCAAGCAACAATGGCAGCTTGTATTAAGATGATGATAATGGAGATAAGGAGAAGTAGTTGGCATCAGGATATGTTTTGCAAATAAGTAAACAGCAGGACTTGCTGGATTGGATTGTCAGTATTTTGCTCTAACATTTGCTTGATAAATATTTATTTACTGAGTATTTCTAATGGGTTTTGCTAAGCACATAAGGGATTTAAAGATGGAGATGGTATTCTTTAAGGCGCTTAGAAGGTGACTAATTGGAAACAACAAAAATCCCTGCCTTCATAGAGGGACCCCTCTAAGATGCCATAGAAATACCTAGATAATCTATTTCTAGCCACAACCTAATTCTGCCAGGAGTAGGAAAAGAATAGTGTAGGTGATGCTCTTTATTTGGTCTGATAATTCCATGAAGATTGCAGGCCAGATGCTAGAATTTAAAGATGAGAAATTGAGGCCTAGCCCAAGTGTTCCAACTATACCACAGGCCTTCTGATAATGAATAGATCTGTCTGATTTCTACCAGAATTAGAAGGCTTTGTTCCATAATCATTTATTGAACACCTACTCTGTTCTAGGCTATATATGAGGTGCTTATGAATATGGAGGTGAGTAAGCCAGTCAGCTGCCCACTAGGAATTAGTAGTCTATAAGCTATTGTTTAGCAGTTACTTACTCTATCTTTAGGTACTTTGCTTTTTTTTTTTTAATGGAGCTGAGTAAGCCAGTCAGCTGCCCACTAGGAATTAGTAGTCTATAAGATATTGTTTAGCAGTTACTTACTCTATCTCTAGGTACTTTGCTTTTGGTATGGTATAAATATAAAAAGCTAAACAGCATTAAGGAAGTAAACAGGCAATGGTGGCACCTTTTATATCACTTTAAGGTTTACCAGCCTCTTCAATTTATCATTGGCTGTCTCGTTCAAACTTAATAAGTAAGGTAGGTATTATCCCCATTTTATAATTTCTTTTTAAAAATCAGGATAAAACTTGTCCAGGATGTCTCTCTAGTAAATGGCTGACCTACACCAACAGTTTTGAAAAGCTTGCAATAACCCTGGAAACACTTAGAGACATCTGTAGTGCTGTAATGGGAAATACTTATCTACCTGAAAAAGTATGCCATGCCCTAGACAATCCTAAGAACAGCAGTCTGGCATTTTCTGCTCAGCTTGAAGAAAAAACCCACAATTATCCAAATAGAGTAGGCCATTTGCTTTTAAACTGTGCTGATTATTAATTCATCAGCCAAGCAGGGACAGCCTTCATAATCTACTCTAAGGCTTAGAAGGGTAAAGGGATTTGCCAGAGTTTGCTAAAGATTGACAGAGGAAACAGCTTGGAGGAAAGTAGAGTTATTGAAGGAAACAGTGTTCCCTGTAACTTCTACCTGCTCCCAGAGTCAAAACAAAGAGTCTGAAAATTGTGGTTTTGAATATTTCTCAAATCTCCCATAAAAACAGAGCAAACATGATAGCAAGATCAAAAACCTTGAACAGTTTTGCAGCAAAGCTAGGTGAAAAGGCTTCCTTGTGAACCTCAAAACAAAAAGTAGGTAACCACACTAGCCATAAGACCTCTGCAGGGTGTCACCTTATTCTGGGAAAAGCAATGCAGCATCTAATGAATCTCAGAATCCCAAAATAACAAGCACTCCATAGCTCAGCAAGCCACTTTGAAAACAGCTGCTGAAACGGGAAGAGGACATATAGTAAGTACAAATGATCTGATCTTTGGTCAGGTCTGACAGGGCTAGAGTAGTCTAGGCCCAAGAAACTTTAACCAGCAAAGGTCTGTTCCAGAACAAAACTCCACACTGAGAAGAAACTGGAGAATAGAACCCAAATTGAGCAGGACTGTCAAAATAGAGACAAAGGAAAAATAATCACATTAAGTAAAGTGTTTTGAAAAAGAATAAAATTAGGATTATATAAAATCCAGGATGTATTGTCCTTATGGAGCCCTGGTGGCACAATGGTTAAGTGTTCAGCTGCTAACCAAAAGGCTGACAATTCAGATCCACCAGCCACTCCTCGGAAACCTATAGGGTTACTGTGAGTCAAAATAGACTCAGTGGCAATGGGTTTGGCTTTTTTTATTGTCCTTACAGTAATAAGTATATTGTTCTGTTTAACTCTTAAGGGAAATGATTGGTCATAAAGTTGTAAGCATATTCTGTGCTGAATGTAAATAATAGGTATGTTTCTCACAGCTTGCATTTTAATATTTTACCCAAATGGGTACCCTAAAACCATAAAGCTAGAGAAACTATAATAAATCATTCCTCTTCTTAAAGATTAGAAAAACTACATGTAAAAATGAGCAACAGAAAAGGCTCAGTCAAATCCCCAAGAGTTATAAGGAAAAAATTAGGAGCAGAAGAACATCCCTACAGACAATAAAAGTATGCCAAGGAGACATACAAGTTTATAACCTAATAGTTCAGAATAGGCTAAAAAGTATTAACAAAATTACATAAGAGATGAAAATTCTCAAATGAGGTGTAAGAACTAAGTGGAGTTTTTTTTTTTTTAAATTATTTCAGAAATTAAACACACATGAATAAGCACAACATGTATGTCTTAAGAGAAATAAATGAAGAAAAAGATTTAAGTGACAAATACAGAAGACAAGCAAAGAAGGCATAACATATGTATAATAGTCCAAACAAAGAAGAAAAGCACAGAAAAAGAACAAATACCAAAAACTAAAATTCAAGAAAACTCTCCTAAAATATTTGGCACTACAGATTTTAAGAGCATATTGCATACCTAGAAACCCTGGTGGCGTACAGGTTAAGTGCTATGGCTGCTAACCAGCAGTTCGAATCTACCAGGCGCTCCTTGGAAACTGTATGGGGCAGTTCTACTCTGTTCTGTAGGGTCGCAATGAGTTGGAATGGACTCGATGGCAGTGGGTTTGGTTTGGGTTTTTTTTAATTATTATTGCATACCTCGTAAATTCAGAATGACCAGTAGCAAGACCCATGGAAGTTGTTGGATTAAAAAAAAAAAAAAAATCTTGAGCATCCAGTCTCCTCCCTGCCCCCCAGAAAAATGACAAAATGGGATGAAGATTAGTTATCAGGCTTTCAACAGCAACACTTGCTGTCAAATGGCAAAAGAGAATGGAATAGTACAGTGAAGCCTGTGAGAGCAGGAACCTGACAGGACTGGTTTGTTTTTCCAGGTCTTGCAAGTTTTCCACCTTTGAAGGTTCAGTCACCACTTCCCTGTCACTCTCTGTTTAGTGGAAAATATTTGCATTTTCCGTCTCTGACAGGCTTCAACCTTACATAGCTTTCAGCTTTTGCAGGTTTTACTGTATATTTAAATACTCGAAAAAACAGACTATGAGCCAAGAATTTTATACCAACTGAACTTTCAAGTATAATAGCAAAGTATCAACATGCAAGAATTCAGGGGATCTTACTTCCGTGAATGCTTCCCTAGGAATCTGTTAGAAACTGAGCTTCAGACAACCCAACTGTCTTGAGAAACACTGACATTAAAGGCTGGTAGCAACCATTAAATATATAGTCACATGTAGAACTAAGATTAGATAAGAGGTAAAAGGGGAGGGTGTAGTATAAGGTGGTTGATATGAGCAGTGTAGATACTATACAGCTGTTACAAATAGAGCAAAACATTAAGAGAATACATGTTCAGTCATCATTGGTGGTGGTAGTATTCTGTGTTCTTTGAATGTGATGTGGGATAAGGCAGATGAATAATTACGTGATTTTTCTAGTTCTTTCAATTTAAGTGTCCTTAAGAAGCAGAATTCTTAGTGTAGGGGGAAAGGAAATATATATATAGAAGAGGTTAAGCCAAAACCCTGCAAGTATTATTAACTCATGAGGTATTTCATGATTGATAGACTGACCAACCATATCTATATACAGATTGTATTTGTGCCTATCTTAGCTCTGTCAACTAGAAAGACCTGGAAAAATGACTTCTCAGAGAAATAGCTGACTCCAGGTGTAGAAAAGGAAATGTATGATTGGTTTGGAACACCTTGTCATACCAGAGAGCAAGGTTACTATCAAAGAGAATTAGGGTCCAATAAGCACATGAAAAAATGTTCAACATCATTAGTCATTAGAGAACTGTAAATCAGAACCACAATGAGATATCACTTCACCCCAACTAAGATGGTTATGATTTTAAAAAAAAAGCTGAAAGCAACAGGTGTTGAGAAGATGGAGAAATTGGAACCCCTGTCCATTGCTGGTAGGATTATAAAATGGTTCAGCCCACTGTGGAAAACAGTTTGGAGGTTCCTCAAAAAGTAAAAATAGAACGACCATATGATCTGGCAATTCCACCCCTAGGTATATAATCAAAAGAATCGAAAGGAAGAACAGATACATGTACAGCAATGTTCATAACAGCGTTGTTCACAATTGCCAAAAGGTGGGAACAACTGAAATGTCCATCAACAGATTAATAGATAAACAGAATGTACTACACACTGTTTTAGTCATCTAGTGCAGCTATAACAAGTGGATGGCTTTAACAAACAGTTTATTCTCTCAGTCTAGTAGGCTAGAAGATGAAATTCAGGGTGTCAGCTCCAGGGGAAGGCTTTCTGTGTTGGCTCTGGAGGAAGGCCATTGTCATCAGTCTTCCCTGGTCTAGGAGCTTCTCCGCACAGGAACCTCGGGTCCAAAGGACAAGCTCTGCTCCCAGCACTGTTTTCTTGGTGCTATGAGGTCCCAAAAGAGTTTGGTTTAAGACACTATCTAATCTTGTAGATCTCATCGATGTGACTGCCGTTAACCCATCACATTAACATCATAGTGATAGGATTTACAACACACAGGGAAATCACATCGGATGACAAAATGGTAGACAATCATACAACACTGGTAGTCACGACCTAGCTATATTGACAGATACTTTGGGGGGACAAAATTCAATCCATGACACATACATACAGTGAAATATTACTCTGCCATAAAGAGAAATGAAGTCCTGATATATGCTACAACATGGATGAACCTTGAAAACATGCTGAGTGAAATAAGTCAGTCATGGAAGGACAAATATTGTATGATTCCACTTAATGAAATATCTAGAATAGGCAAATATATAGAGACCAAAGTTTATTCATAGTTATCAGGGGTGTTCAGGAGTGGGGAGAGGCAGCCCTGGCGTGGGGGCTCTGAGCTTCTGTTAAGGGTGATGGAAAAATTTGGAAACGGATAGTGGTGATTGCACAACATGATGAATGTAATTAATGTCACTGAATTGTACATGTAAAAAATGTTGAAATGACAAATGTTATATATATGTATACATAATATTTACCACAAAATTTTAAAAAGTATTAGAAAAAAGATCAGGATTATGTTAAAAGGACTCAAGCCAACTCGAAGAGGCTTTTCTGCTAACCAAAGATGGGACACTTGGAGCACTGATTAGGATAATAAATGCAGTGGGGCCAAATACATCAAAATATGTAAATCCCTGAGTTCATAATGG
Source organism: Elephas maximus indicus (assembly GCF_024166365.1). Taxonomy (NCBI): domain Eukaryota; kingdom Metazoa; phylum Chordata; class Mammalia; order Proboscidea; family Elephantidae; genus Elephas; species Elephas maximus. Next base: position 34,493,383 of record NC_064838.1, read on the forward strand.
TACCAAAATATAATTGTTCATGTCTGGAGGATGTTAGGAAACCAACTCTTTATTTTTGAAAACTGATAAATAAAGGAGAATACATCAGCATTCATTCTGCCTTTTCTGTATGAATTGTACCACAAGGTAACCAGGTAGCAAATGAGAGTAAAATTCCCTTTATAAGAGTATTCCCACAAATAAATGAAGAAAGAATGGTTGAATTGCTATTTTGTAACCCATAGTGACGTAAAGATCTAAACATTCAGCATCAACAGCTGCTTTCAACCCAAAAATAATTAGACCTTAGGCATCTCTTGAAAAAACAGCTAATGAAGCAGTCATTAAAACACATGCTCACCTGAATCTGATTAAGCATCTAGAGCCAATTACCAATTTACTGGAAATACAGGAAACAGAGGAACAGGTTAAACTACACCACAAGAATGAAGTCAGAATTCCAGCTACGGAACGCTACTGTCTTAGTCATCTAGTGCTGCTGTGATACCACAAGTAGCTGGCATTAACAGAAGTTTGTTCTCTCTCTGTTGGCTCTGGAGGAAGGAAGGTCCTTGTCATCAGTCTTGCCTTGGTCTGGAAGATCTCAGCACAGGAACCTCAGGTCCAAAGGATGTGTTCTGCTCATGACGCTGCTTTCTTGGTGACGAGGTCCCTGCATGTCTCCAGTGCTTGCCTCTCTTGGAGATTGGCTTAAGACGCTATCTAATCTTGTAGACCTCATCAATATAACTGTCGCTAATCCTTTTTATTTTATTATTTTTTTAATCCTTTTTATTACATCATAGTGATGGGATTTACAACACATAGGAAAATCGCATTAGATGACAAAATGGTAGGCAATCACAATCACAATCATACAAGGGAATCATGACCTAGCCAAGTTGACAAAGATATTTTGGGGGGGACACAGTTCAATCCATGACAGCTAATAAATGATCCTATTTCTTCAACAGATAATTGCAAGGAGTGATTAAAAGAGAGATGAAGAAGGGGGAAATAAATCTATTTTAAAAAGGCAGAGCTAAACTATATTGCTTAGAGATGCTTACATGGGTGATAAAAATATAAGTTAGAAGTGGTTACCATAAAACCCAAAAATAGTGATTACCCTTAGGAGGGCAGAAAGGGGATTGTATACAAGAGGGTGCACACGAAGTGCTTCTGGGGTGGTTGTTAAGACTCTTATCACCTTTCATGGGTGGTAGTTGATGAGTATTTTATAATTAAGCTGTACATCTGTTTTATATGGTTTTCTGTATTTGTGTTACATTTAACCAACAAAAAAACTTACAATTTGAAAAGGCAAACAACCCTACTATTAACAGGCATGAGATAATTTATTGAGTCCAGGCACCATGTCTAATTTATTTCTGTATATATTTCTGTATTCTTAGGAATAGGCAAACAGAATCCTAACCAGAATAAGCACTCAATCAATAAATGTTTTGTTAAATGAATAAATGAACTTGAAAAAGCCCTCAATCCACTCAGGTTGAATTCCTGCACCTGCCTCAGCACCTGAATGAGCTTTCCAGTGCTTCAGGATCTGTTTGTATGCCAGCTTCCAGCACTGACTGTGAATCTTAACAAATTATGGATAATGTTGTGAAGAATGTGAATTCCAGACAATTGTGCTCACAAGAAACCTGTACATAGATCAAGAGGCAGTCGTTCAAACAGAATGAGGGTATTCTGCATGGTTTAAAGTCAGGAAGGGTATGTGTCAGGGTTGTATCCTTTCACCATATTTCTTATTTAGTCTATGCTGAGCAGGTAATCCAAGAAGCTGGACTACATGAAGAACATGACATCAGGATTGGAGGAAGACACGTTAACAACCTGCGATGTGCAGGTGACACAGCATTGCTGAAAGTGAAGAGGACTTGAAGCATTTGCCGATGGAGATCAAAGACTACAGCCTTTATCCCAAGAGTATGGCCCTCGGGCACCCTTTTAACTCAGTACCGAGGTCATTCCTGAGGATCACCCTTTAGCCAAAGATTAGGCCCATAAAGCAAAGCAAGAGTTACTGGGCATGCCAGCCCAGGGGCAAGGATGAGAAGGCAGGAGGGAACAGGAAAGCCGATAATGAGGAAACCAAGGTCAAGAAGGGGAGAGTGTTGACACATCATGGCATTGGCAACCAGTATCACAAAATAGCATTTATTAATTTTCTAATGAGAAATTAATTGGCTCTGTAAGCCTTCATCTAAAGCACAAAAAAAAAAAAAAAGACTGCAAACTTCAGTGTGGATTACACCTCCACGTAACTCCTCACAGCTGGACCAATATGCAACATGATAAACAGAGAAAAGATTGACATTGTCAGGGATTTCATTTTACTTGGATCCACAATCAACGCCCATGGAGGCAGCAGTCAAGAATCAACGAATTGCATTGGGCAAATCTGCTGCAAAAGACCTCTTTAAAGTGTTAAAAAGCAAAGATGTTACGTTGGGGACTAAGGTGTGCCTGACCTAAGACATGGCATTTTCAGTCACCTCATAATGCATGCGAAAGCTAGGCAATGAATAAGGAAGACCTAAAAATAATTGATACCTTCAAATTATGGTGTTGGAGAAGAATATCGAATATACCATGGACTGCCAGAAGAATGAACAAATATATTTTGGAAGAAGTACAGCCGGAATGCTCCTTGGAAACAAGGATGGCGAGACTTAGTCTCACATACTCTGGACATGTTATCAAGAGGGACTAGTCTCTGGAGGACATCATGCTTGATAAAGTAGAGGATCAGCAAAAAAGAGGAAGACCCTCAACAAGATGGATTAACACAGTGGCAGCAACAATGGGCTCAAGCATAGCAAAGATTGTGAGGATGGTGCAGGATCAGGCAGTGTTTCATTCAGTTGTATGCAGGGTCGCTATGAGTTGGCACCAACTTGATGGCACCTAACAACAACAGCAGCCAGCATCACCAGTCCTTTTGTCTTGCCTCAGTGCTGTTGAAAGGAGTTTTGAATTACAACTGTTTTTGAAATTTGAATCTTGTTAATTTTACCAACTTAATGTGCCTTGCGCCCTTTGCCACCTCCCAACATGAAAGTTTTCTGTGTCATCTGTCCTCCCCAATGCTTTTTACTTCTGCCGTGTTTTTCCATTTCCCTGCCTCATCCTCTCTGAGCCTTTCTGCTGTGCTGTCTGGACACCTTCTCTTTTCCTTGGTAGACAAACCCTACAGCCTCCTACATCTTGTCTGCTGGCCTTTACTGAAATATGGTTCACCCCTTGGGACACCATTCTCCCCTACAGCCCTTTTAGATGGAAGCTGCTTGTTCTCCCACATTCTATTGCATGGAGGTTGTCACCAAATGTTCCCAGATGAATACATCTTGCCCCTCAGGTAGAAACCCCTACTGCACTAATGCTCATAACATCCTCTAGCCTTCTTCATTGCTGTCATCTTTTAACCTTCCAGCCACTCTGTCATGGGTTGAATTATGTCCCCCAAAAAATGTGTGTATTGACTTGGTTAGGCCATGATTCCCAGTATTGAATGGTTGTCCTCCATTTTTGTGATTGTAATTTTATGTTAAAACCATTAGGATGGGATTGTAACACCACCTTACTCAGGTAGCCTCCCTGATCCAGTGTAAAGAGAGTTTCCCTGGGATGTGGCCTGTGCCACCTGTTTTCTCTCAAGAGATGAAAGGGAAGCAAACAGAGAGTTGGGAACCTCATACCACCAAGAAAGCAGCACCAGGAGCAGTGCATGTCCTTTGGACCTGGGGTCTCTGCTCGTGAGAAGCTCCTCAACCAGGGGAAGATTGATGACAAGGAATCTTCCTCCAGAGCTGACAGAGAGAGAGACTTCCCCTGGAGCTGACACCCTGAATTTGGACTTACAACCAGCTAGAGTGTGAGAGAATAAATTTCTCATAAATCTCTCTTTGTTAAAGCCATCCACTTGTGGTATTTCTGTTATAGCAGCACTAGATGACTAAGACAGAATTTGATACCAGGAGTGGGGTCCTGCTCTAACATAGCTAAAATATGGAAGCAGTTTTGAAACTGTGAATGGGTAGAGTTGCGACAGCAGCAGAGAACCAGCAGCAGCACCAGAAGACCCACGCAAGACAGCACTGGAGCCAGCCCACAGAGTGAGAGAGCTGAGTGCCTGTGCTCAGGAGGCTTCCTGGTGGAGTGAGGTGCTTCTGGGCACTTAACTGGTGGAGCTAGGCTTGCCGACCCACAGAGCCAGAGAGCTGAGTGCCTGTGTGCAAGAGGCTTCCTGGCCAAGTGGGGTGCTTCCGGGCACTTCCCAGTGGAGCTACTGAGTTTTGCAACACTTGCCCCAGCAGGGCAGATGTAGGTATGAGGCCCGAGGAGCTGAGAAGCCAAGAAACCAGGAAACATAAGCTAAAGAGACAAGGAACACAAAAAGCTGATCTGCCTCAGTCTCAAAAGGTATGGCCATGACCTCTGGGGTTTCAAAGGGTGGAGCCATGGCCTCTGGTGTTTCTAAAGGTGGAATTGCCACTCAGATGGACTAGGAGAATGGTGCGCCTAAAGCCAAGGGAGCAGAGTCGCTGTCCCAGTGGGCCCAGAAGGTAGAGCTGAAGCCCAGGGCCAAGTGGCCTCCACTCAGAATCCAGAGAGAGTGGCCAATACATAGAGGCTGGTGGGCAGGGTTATTGTGTAAATTGTCTCAGAGAACAGGATTATTTTCAAAGCTTCGAGGGCTAATGTAAGTTCTGCTGACTTGCTTGGTGCCTGTTATCCCTTCTTTTCCTCCAGTGTCTCCCATTTGTAAGGGAGATGTCCATTTTGTGCCTGCTCTGCCATTGTACCTGCGGAAGCAGATAACTTGGATTCTAGATTTCACAGATGAGAGGAATTTTTGGATTTGGGACTTGGAGTTAAGACTTTTGCTATGATACAATGGGGTGAATGTGTTTTGCGTGTTGCAAGGATGCAATTTGGGGGGGGGCCAAAGTGTGGAATGTCATGGATTGAATTATGTCCCCCCAGAAATGTATGTATCAGCTTGGTTAAGCCATGATTCCCAGTGGTTCTCCTCCATTTTATGATTGTAATTTTATGTTAAAAGCATTAGGGTGGGATTGTAACACCACCCTTAACTCAGGTAGCCTCTCTGATCCAATGTAAAGGGACTTTCCCTGGGGTGTGGTCTGTACCACCTTTTTTCTCTCAAGAGATGAACGGGAAGCAAGCAGAGAGTTGGGGACCTCATACCACTAAGAAAGCAGCACCGGGAGCAGAGCATGTCCTTTGGACCTGGGTTCCCTGCCTGAGAAGCTCCTCAACCAGGGGAAGATTGATGACAAGGAATCTTCCTCCAGAGCCGACAGAGAGAGAAAGCCTTCCCCTGGAGCTGACACCCTAAATTTGGACATGTAACCTACTAGAGTGTGAGAGAATAAATTTCTCTTTGTTAAAGCCATCTACTTGTGCTATTTCTGTTATAGCAGCACTAGATGTCTAAGACACACTCTTCTTGGACTTTGCTTGTCTTTCTCTCCTCCCCAGCCTCTGCCATTATTCCCACAGTTGGGTAGACATTCCTGATGAGGTTGCCTCTCAGATCTTTGACCACTCAAAATCTTCAGAATTCACTCAGAATATTCAGATCAAAAACCCAGCTCTCAAACCACAATCTTTTATCCTTAAAGCCCTTTCACATAAACTATTCCTTTTATCTATCAGCCCCACTCCAGACTCTTCCTTTTTCAGCACACTTGGCTTAACCTTGCACCCATTTATCTCAATCTACAGTTTACCTTCTGTCAGTTGGTAATACCACAAATTCATGGTCGTCTATCAATCCTTTTATTCATCCTTACTCAGTTCCTTCAACAATTCTTTCAAACTTTCACCACTTTTCTCAACCCAGTTCATCTATCCCTTCTCTTCCAGTAAACGACCTTGCCTCCTTCACTGAGAACACTGATGCTGGCAGGCAAGCACCTTCTAAGCTTTGTACTTCCCTTGACCCCAAAAGTGTCTTGCATCTTTGGGCTACCTCACCTCTTCTCCAGTGTTACAGAGTAGGCCATCTTTAAGACCAACCTCTGCACCCTGGGGCTGCTTACTCCCATCTTTCAGGATCTTGTTCCATCCCCTCTTCTTTAGCCTCTACTTGCCATGGCCTATGAACATTCAGAACTCTCCAATATTGGAAGAAAGAGATTCCCCCTCTAGATAATATGCTCGTTCTTGTCCACTGCTGCTTTATTACTTGTGCTTAATATTTCTTAAATAAATTCCAATCACTTATTTCTCCTTCTTATCTACACTTCTGCAAAAGTGATCTTCACTCAGGCTGCTCCCATTCTCTCCCGGAATAGACCTCAGTTTGGCTTTCCCCATGCTCCTCTGAAAAATCTCTCACCAAAGAGACAGCGGTCTCTTGTTCCCAAATCCAGTGGACACTTTCTTCAGTTCCTTATGCTGGACCTCTGTGCTGCATTTGACCAGTTGACCTTCCCCTTGAAACCAAAATCCTTCTTTCCCACATACCACACTCTCATGGTTCTCCTTAAAGTTCTCTGACTCTTCCATTGCCCTCTTTTGTGGATGTCTATTTCTTTGTCCTTTAAATGGAAACCCTGGTGGTGTAGTGGTTAAGTGCTATGGCTGCTAACCAAGAGGTCGGCAGTTTGAATCCACCAGGCGCTCCTTGGAAACTCTATGGGGCAGTGCTACTCTGTCCTATAGGGTCGCTATGAGTCAGAATCAACTCGACAGCACTGGGTTTGGTTGGTTTTTTGGTCCTTTAAATGCTGGTATTTTCCAGCATTCCATAACCCCATTCTCTGTCACACTCTATCATCACCCTTACAAGCTCATCTCTGCTTCTGGTTTCCACTGTTACCTGGATATTCGTGTTTCTGATCCAGTCTCTCCCTTGAGCTCCCAAATCCATGTAAGTCAACTGACTGCTGGCCAACTGCACCAGGATGTCCCACATGCATTTTAAGCTTATATCCCAAACTGAACTGATCCTCTTGCCCCCTTGCTATCTTGGCAAATCTTTCTAGTCCCCCAAGCAAAAATTCTGTTTTTTGGATGGACCTATATTGGATGCAGGTCACTTTCTCTGCCTTGTCCCCATAATCACTTGGTTACCAAGTGTCCTCATTCCTACTTTTAAATGTCTAACTTCTCTTCCTCTCTTCAACCCAGTGCCACCACCTTGCTTCAGGCTAGGTTTCTGTCTTAGGCTAGGTACTCCAGCAAAGCAAAACCAGTGGAGTGTATAAATACACACACAGATTTATATCAAGGAAATGCCTCATACATTTGTAGAGGCTGGAAAGTCCCAAGTTCGTGAGTCAGGCTAGAGGCTTCTCCTGACTCATAGCTGCAGGGGCTGGCGAACCCAAGATCTGCAGGTCAGATAGCAGGTCTCTGGCTCACAGACCACGGAGGCCAACAAATCCCAAGATCAGCAGGTTAAGCTGCTAGTACAAGTCCCAAGAACCAGAGGTCAGATGAACAGGAGCCAGCCACAGGATCCAGAGGGAGCAAATCCCACCAGCTTTGTCAGAAAATCCATCTATATTGGGTGCAGTCTACACCCCCAAGGACACTCCCTTTGAACTGATGGGCTGCTCTTAACAGATCTCAGCACAGTGGTGATTACATCATTACATAGCTGCCAAATTATAACTGCCAAACCACTGAGAATCATGGCCCAGGCAAGTTGACATACAACCTTAATGATCACAGTTTGTAACTGATTTCCTTTTCTCCAAAATTGCCTCTAATTCAGCCGCCTAACACTGAAACCAGAGTGATCTTTCTAAAATGCAAATCTAATTGTGTCCTCTGCTTAAAATCCTTCTATGGCTCCCATTGCTCTTAAGTTCAAACTCCTGTACACAGCCTCTGAGACTTTTCATGATCTGACCCTTCTCTATCTCCCCAGACTCCTCTCTCAACCCTCCGTCTGACACTTTACACTTTAGCATTACCAAACTGCTTTTAGTTCTCCACACATAACACTCTGTTTCATAACTCTCTTTCCTCAAGTTGCCTTCTCTCATGAATGGGCTTTCTGATCCTTGATTGCCTAACTCCTATGTATCCAGCAATACCCTGCACCTACCAAATTATACTGTTTTTGTTTTCATGTTCATCTCCCCATACTGAGTTCTAAGACAGGGACTCTGTTGTGTTCATTTTTCTAGCTTAGGTGCTTAGCATATAGTAAATGCTTAAAATGTGTTGAATGAAGACTGCGGTACCATGGATTGCTTATAGTCTTTCTAGCTATGATCTCAGCACTGGGTTTGGTTTTTGGTTTTAGCTATGATCTTGTAAGTTATACCAAATGATTGGGTGGGACTATGCAAATGAGGCTCTTGTGGCCCACCAAAGGGATTGGATTGCTTGCTAATAATGTAAATAAGGTGCATGGCACCCTTTTGGGGTTGGGACCATGCAAATAAAGTATATGGAACCCCAATGAGAGGATTGGTCAGTTTTGCCATCCCACTAGGCTTAAACTGAGTCATCCCGGAGGGACTCTACCACCAGGAAAAAGAGATGGGCGTGGAATGCGTCCTTTGGACTTGGGATCCCTGTGCTGAGAACCTCCTAGACCCAGGAGACAGAGCCATAACACCAGAGATGGTGCAAGATGTATGGCAGCAGAACCAGGTGACTGGCACAAGATGGCACAGTGGACATCCCAGCCTGTGGAGCAAGGCAGTTACAGTGGGTGTGCCAAACCATGGAACGAGAGAGCTGAGTGACTTCAGGCAGAAGGCTTCCTGGTGGAGTGGGTTGCCCCGGGGCACTTACTGGCAGAGTGAAGATCTTTGTAACATTTGCTTAAGCAGGGCTGAGGCCTGGCCGAAGGGCCAAGAGGCCAAGGACCAAGGAGAGGCCTGCCTGTGGGCATGGCTGAAAAGAGACTGTCCTGATCAAAGAACTGTATCCTGAATTGTAACCTGTTACTTCCCTAATAAACCCCATAACTGTGAGTATTGTCTGTGAGTTCTGTGTGGCCATTTTAATGAATTATCGAACCTAGAAGTAGAAAGTGCCGTGGGAGGGACGGTTGGTGTCAGAATTGGTAGAAAGGTTGGAGAGAGGAGGTATGTCTGACCTTCACCTCATAGGAATCAGCCTTGGGCTATTGATCTTGATTCTCCTTCTACCTTGTGAAGTTAGAGGAGGTCAGACGCCTCTGCCATGCCATTTTTACAGACTCAATTCCCAACTGCAAAAATTATATTTACATTCAGTGTAGCCACCATTTGGGGCACATTACAATGTGCTAGACATGGCTGAGCAATTCACATAATTTCCTCATTTATTCTTTCTGACCTTTCTGTGAGATAGTCACTATTGTTATGCCCATTTATTCAAGGGGGATTTAGAAAAAGATGAAGTGACTTCTCCAAGGCCACACAGTGCCTTGTTTGTTCTAGTCAGTCTAGTCCAAGGTGACGCATTTGCAGTAAGAGTGTGGGCAACTGCTATCCACCCACTCCATTTATTATCTCCTTTCTCTTTAGTAACAGAACCCCAATTTTATTTGAGGTGGCAATGTGCCCAGTTAATAGGCTACATTTTTGGCCTCCCTTACAGCTAGCTGTGGCTATGTACTTAGTCCTCTAGGATTTCAAGAAATCTCCTTCAAATGAAATGTGGATAAGAAGACTGGAGCTCCAGCAGCCATCTTGGGCCACGGAAGCCAGGATTGAAAGGGACTGTACAGAAAGATAGGAGCCTGGATTCCTGATGATACTGTGGGCCATACTTGCCATGGTCTAGCTACCTCCAGACTTTTTGAATGTGATGGTAAAATGAACTACCTTGTTAAAGTCACAGTAGTTGGGCTCTGTTAATATGCAGTCAAACCTGATACAAAGAGATTGAAACCCACCCTTCCTGGTCCCCCGGAGGCTGACGCAGAAAAGGAGAAGCCAACATGGGTGATATAAAGTGTTTCTTTATTTGAACGTCATTCCACCTGCACTGAAGCTCAAATCCAGCAGCAGCAGAAGGGGTCAGGACCAAAATAAATGTTGCCAAATTGGACAATGAAGAGTGAGGACACATTCAGACAGAACTTACTAATGAGGTGTAGACAACACCAAGCTATCCTAACGATACACACACAGGCCCTCTGGGGTCCACTGGCCAGAGCTCCAGGGAAGCGCCATGGCTCCCTTGTTCCTTTCCCCAGGAAACTCCTGTCCCACCCAAAGGCGAGCCTTGAGCCAGGCAGGGCCTGCGAAAGTTTCTTGTGCTGGGAAGGTCCCAGCTTCTCCAAAGAGGATTTCCCTTTCTCACTTCACACTGGAAGCTGGAGAAGGGTAAGTTCCCCTGTGCCCAAGCAGAAGTAGCAAAAGAAGGCCCAAGGAATCTTCCCCCATAGCCTTGTCTGAAAGCTCTTGTCTTCTTAGTGATTCCAGACCTGAAAATGATCTTGATCCTACCCACGGCCCTCAACCCCTCAGGAAAAATATTTTCCTCCATGGGTCCCCAAAAAGATCAGCTTCCCATCTTCTAGACCTGGAAGGACTTCACTGACCTACACAATGGGCCAGAGACCCAACGACATCCAGGTTGTGGCTGCTTTGGCCTATCCCAGGGGCCCCAGACCCAGTCAGACCACTGATCCAGCACAGTTGAAGGAGTGCCTCAGTGGGCTACTTAAAGCTCAGCTTCTCCTAAAGCAAGGAGACTCCAGGTTAGAGTCCTGGCATCAGGAATAGACACTGATCTTTGCTTCAGTCCCCTCCCAAAGGCTAAAGCCAAATTGTGAGCCTTGTGTAAAGCCAGACCACAAACCTTCCCTTCCTGCCATGTCTCCTTGCCTCAGGGGAGCCATGGAAGCCCAGGCTTGGCAAGGTTCAGCCTCCCCTGGGGCCCTACCTGAAGCCTGTTACCTGCTCTGCTCTCACCTCTGTTAAATCCTTGGGACACGGCTATGACTTGGTACCCCTCTGGCCTCTGTCCCTTCCCTGTGTTACCCTAGGGTTCCCTCAGGTTTCAGCCCACCCAACCCGACTTTCCTAGCCCCAAACTCATTGGCTGTGTCTCCAGGCTGCCCTCCCTCTGCCAGGGCAGCAACTGGCTGGAGGGTGGCATGGAAGCTTTTGTCTGGCTGCCCTCAAAGGGAACTAGCCTCTCCTCTTTTACCTGGCACCAACCCATTCCTACAATCACCTGCCCTCTGTGGTAAGGGCCTGCCCTGTGGTGTGGCCTTGGCTGCCTGGGCCCCGAGCCTCCCGCCTCTTGGTTTCTGAGGGGCAGTTCTAACTTCTCCACCATGGCACAGGAGTCTGGTGGTCCCTGGAACGGTAGGTGTCCTTGGGGGAACAAGCTCTCCCCTCAAGTGTCCAGACAGCACCCCTCCCCCTTTCCCGAGTATCCTCCTCCCCTTCACCTTTTCTCCCTCTCAACGTCTTCTCATCATTTGCCTCTTTCCTGATCCCTATTCCTTTGTCTTTCCATCTGTCTCCTGTCCCCTATCCCACATTCTTTCCAGCTCAGTTCCCCTCTCTGTGGGCACCATTAGCTCTGATGCAGACTCTCTCTTCATCTCTCCTTTCTCCATCTATGTACCTGTCACTCTTCATCCCTCCTCCTCCTCAATCCCTGCACCTCTCCATCTCCCTGTCTCCTTTTCTACCTGTCTACATCTCTTCTCTCCTCTGTCTCTCACCCTCTCTGCACCTCCCTCTCCTCTTTCTCTACCCTCTGTCTTCTCATTCCTAAGCACTTGCTCCGGGCCCCTTCCCCTCACTCTTTTCCATGCTGCCCCCACCCCTCCAGCCCTCCAACACTGGGCTTTGGTTTGTGTTTTTGAGGAGCTCACTCCTGCCCCCACTCCGATGAGGCTCCCCTCACTGTCCATTTTGACATGGGACCTTGGTGTCATAGTCTCACTCTCAGGCAGCCCGTTGGGGGAGGCCCCAGCTGTGCAGCTGCAGTGAGGGGTTCAGAAGGTGCAGGGTAGAAGGGGGCATAGTGCTGGGGCCAGAGAACCAGGGAAAGTGTGTTCCCAAAGGAGTGAGTCAAGATGGTGGGGGAGGTCAGGACCTGGCAGGTTCCAGGCTTCAGGAATCCTATCAGTACCCAGTGTCTTCTTCCAGTTAGGGGCCAGATGGGGGAAAGAGGCAGAGGGTTTCTAGATCTTTCTTGGAAGCCCTAACCCTCAGGTCCAAATCTTACAGAGATGAACACAGGTTGGCAAATGCATGGCACGCACACTGTCCCCACTCCTTTGGCTGAGGCAAACATAACTTGGTGATAGCCAAACCATCCCCTTTGGGCCTGCTGGGGGTTTCCCGCTCCTCACCAGTGGGCCCTGCAACCGTGCCCATGGAGAGGAATCTAGATGAAGCCACTTTGCCGCCCCTGAACTAGGTGCTGAAAGCAGTTGTCCAAGCCCCAGGTTGGTGGGGCTCCCAAGGCTAAATGGCTCTACCCCCAAATCCACAAGATAATGATGGGTGTTTCAAAAACACCTGGAGTCTCCCTCATTTGCTCCCTGCCAAGGGGGACAGAGATGCCCCCATGGTGGTGGGAGGGGAGATTTCTCATCTGCTTCCCCACACACACACACACACGCACACACACACACGCACACACTTAAACACACACACACTTAAACACACACGTACACATACACACATTCATGCCTTGGCTCCAAGCACTGCCCATCAGGCTGTGGACCCTGGGCATATCGCAAGGCGAGAAGGTGGGCTAGGAGGAGGAAGAGGCAGGGACAGGGGAATAGGCCTGGGGTTGGGGACAGAGGGTACCCTGTTCAGAGGTGACCTGCAAGTTCAAGTTATGCAGAAAAGTATCAAAGAGGCAAGAATGTCTCTGCCCTTGGTAGACGCCAGGGGTGAGGGACGTAAGAAGGGACAGGAGGAGTAATGCATTTCCTAATTCTCCACCCCTGGACCCCTCTCCCAGCTCCTAACCCTGACAACAGGGCCAAGAAGTCTGTGCTGTACAAAACAGGCCAGGGTCAAGGGTCACTGGCAAGACATCTCAGCAGAGAGGAGGCAAGGCCAGCCCCAGGCTGAGCAGCTTCAAAACCCCAGCTTCCGAGGTCAGGCACCACCAAGACAGGAGTCAGAGCAGCCCCTCCCACTGCCACCAGAGCCTGTCTGTCTCTTCTCAGACTCTGGGCTGAGCAGGGCCCCAGTCAGCAGATGCAGGGAGGCCCGTGCTTTCCCCCTCACTGCAGCTCAGGCTCCTTTGGGAGAGCTGGGAACAGGCTCGAGCGAGAGTAGAGGTCCTGGGAAGGCTGGCGGCACCTGGGGCACTGTGACATGTGGTGGAACCATTGTCAGCAAAAAAAGTAGGAAAGAGCCCAGTCCACCAAAGGGGCCCAGGGCAGTGTCTTGATTAAATTTCCGTGGGAAGCAGGGGCCAGAGGAGGCCAGGATATAGCCAGACAACAGCCTCCAGATGGAGGGAGCCTGGACACCTGAAGCCATGGTGCCTCCTTCCCCTGGCAGTCCTGCAAGGGCCTCCAGACCAGGTTAGAAGGGAGAGGAAAAGCCCTGGGGACTGTGGGGGTCAGGGCTCCCCTGGGTCAAAGGAGGATGGAGCCAGAACCTGGCCCCGCAGGGGCTTCCCCTCCCCAGGCTCCTTCCCAGCCCCGTCCTCTCTTCCAAGCAAGGCAGATAGTAGGTGAGAAGTCAGTGTGAGAGTCAGGTCTTCCCTTGGAGCTTGATCGGAGGGACGAGAGGGCAGGAGACAGGACAGGCTGAGGTCAGGTCAACTCCTGGGCTGTGATCCTGGCCTTCAGGGTCCCTGGGAGTGAGCGACAGGACATGGAAGGACCCCCCATCCAGAGACATCACCCCCTGGCCGCAACACAGAGCTTACTGTAGTGCTCACGAAATCTGGGGAAGAGAGAATGAGTGAGAGTCACAGACTGCCAGGGTGTCAGGGCTCCCCTTGGCCACTCCCCAGGGCAAAATTGGCAAAAATATTACTTGCACTGGCTCTCAAATCCCAACCAGGCCTCTGACCAGCCAGGTGGCCTTGAACAAGGCCCAATTTTCTTACCTGTAAAATGGGGATAATAATGTATTTCAATGAAATGGATGGACATAATGGCTGCAACAATGGGCTCAAGCATAACAAGGATTGTAAGAATGGCGCAGGACCAGGCAGTGTTTCGTTCTGTGGTACATGGGGTCGCTATGAGTCAGAACTGACTCGATGGCACCCAACAACAACAATGTATTTCACAGAGTAATTGAGACGTCAAAAGGAGCTAAATAAAGGGCTTTGCACAGTGTCTAGCACATAGTGAATGCTGGAAATGGTAGCAGTTTATTTCTGACTTTTTTTTCAGAGGCCTTTGACTCAGAACTGAGCTGTGAGGCTCACTCATCTTGAACTCTCTCTGCCAATCAGGCCCTTTTCCTCCTGAGTGAGGGATGACAATCCCCAGACGCTGAAGAGAGGCAAACGATGGCTCCCTTATGTTACTTTTAACACTGAGGCTCAGGAGCTTTATGGAGAAAGGAGAGGAATGCTAAGCCCGCCCAGCTCACACCAGTTTCTTGGATCCTACTCACATTAGAAAGGCCAGACATACTAAGCCTTTGGTCCTGCACTTCTGGAAGCTGCCACTAGAGGGTGGCCTTTGACTTCATGCAAAGACCATAGAAATCATCAGGTCTGAAGGTCTCTGAGGGAGGAGCCCAGAGAAGGCTGGTCAGCCACCAGCAGCCCAGGAGGACCCAGAAGAGGGGGCAGACCATCTCTAGCCTAACCAGGCTGGACAGGTAGCATGGCACAGTGAGGACATGCTTGGGCTTTGGACCTCAACCTGGGTTCAAATTCTGGATGTACCACTTAGGTGACCTTGGGCAAGTCGCTGGACCTCTCTCAACTTCAACCTTCATACTTGTAAAATGGTGGTCAGCACGCCTACTTGACTGGGTCTTTGTGATGACTGAACGCTCTTACTGAGCGCTCACCACTTTCCAGACACTGCTCGCCACTGTACACGCACAATCTTATTTCCTCTTCACACAACAGCTCTGTGAGGGGGTACAACTCTCATCGCCCTGGTTGTATGCATGAGGAAACTGAAGTTTGAGGAGGTTAAGTGATTTCTTAGTTCAGCCTGCTTCCAATGTGGAAAATCTGCCTCTGCAGTTCAAGAGTTCAACTATAATATATACTATCTCCTGTCAAATGAGGTAATACTGTGTAGGCATTATCTCATTTAATCCTCACTACGATTAATGCCCATTTTACAGATGAGGAGAGACTCTAAGAGATGGATCTAATTAGTGTAATTAATTATGTAAAGTGCCAAACATGCTAAGAGCTCAAGGAAGGGTGTGACTATAAAGATCACTACTCCCGTTTTGCACAGTAAAGAACACAGCCATATGCTGGTTTCTGCCCACTGCTGCAGGGTCCCTTTATTGATCAGGTGCAGGGCGGGCTTTGAGGTCAAAAGCCTCTGACTGTAAAGTCAGCTTCTTCGAGTGCAAATTGGTACCACTCCTTTAGTGAGCAATCTGCCACTATCATTACAATTTTAAGTGTGCCATTCTAGTCTTGAAAAACATTGAGAAAACACTTGCATTTGTGCATGAGAAGGCGTGTATAATAATGTCATTCTAGCAACGTCAGTAATAGTGGAACACTGGAAACCTCACTAATAGCCCCCAAAGGAGAATGGTTAAACAAACTGTGGTTCGTTCATTTTAGATAATACTAAGCATTGGAATAAAAACTAAAACCAAACCCATTGCCCTTGCATCGATTCCAACGCTGGAATAAAAAGGGTGAGGTGGATCTCCAGGAAATGATGAAGATCTTTAAGACATGCTCTAGAGTTGAGCACAAAAGTAATCTTAGGAGGGATTCATTTAGGAAGATGCCATTTATGTTAGTATGTAACAATACTGTGTATTTTTTAAAGGAACATGTATGTAGACACGTAGGGAACGGTCTGATAACAGTGGTCACACCTGAGGAAGGTAAAGAGGGTGCTAGGAAAAGGAAGTTCTGCCCTGATGAGTATTTTCGTTCCTCTATTATATTTTAATATGTTACTTGATATGTACAAAACTAATTACAAAGCATACTGTAATAAACACCTATGAATTCACCACTCAAGAACTATATATAACTTGACCAATAACTTGCATATACCTACATGTCCCCCATCTAATGCTCCTGGCTTCCTCCCGTCCCATCCTAACCAGATAGCCACGATCCTACCACTTCTAGTTATTTCTTTGCTTTTTAAGGATGGATAGACAGACAGATGGACGAACAGACGGACAGACAGATGGTAGATAGACGGTAGATGGAGGATGGATGGATGGATGGATGGATGGATGGATGGATGGATGGATGGATGGATGGATGGATGGATGGATGGATGGATGGATGGATGGATGGATGGATGGATGGATGGATGGATGGATGGATGGATGGATGGATGGATGGATGGATGGATGGATGGATGGATGGATGGATGGATGGATGGATGGATTAGATACACAGAGATAGATTAGACAGATAGATTAGATAGATAGATGATAGATGGATTCACTGATAGATAGATGATAGCAGTTTCAATCTACCATCCGCTCCTTGGAAACCCTACAGGGCTGTTCTACTCTGTCCTACAGGGTCGCTCTGAGTCAGAATCGACTCAACAACAACAGATTTTTTGGTTTTATATGTATCTGTCATCTTCTGGAACTTGATTTTCTTTCTCTCTCAATATCACGTTTCCAAAATGCATCCATTCTGTTACTGATGGTCACTCATGTTCATAGTTTTGTACTATTCCATGATGGCCATTTAGGTTGTTTTCAATTATTTGCCATTTTGAAAGTTACTGCCACGTGCTTTCCTGGACGTTTCTCATGGGTTTATGCCCAGATGCGAGTTTGGTAGGTCAAAAGGAGTGCAAATGTTCCACTTTGAGGGGTCTCATCAAATTGTTTTGAAGGTGGCTGTATTGTCTGTAACGTCTCCGATTTTTGCATCACTTTTATTACCTTTACTGTAAATGGTCCCGACCCTGGAAGAGCAGGCCTTGCCAGCCCAGCGGCCCAGCCCCACAGCCCTGGCACTCACCTTTGTTCTCCTGCTTGAGCTCCTCCTGCAGCAGGTCTGTTTGCCGGTTGCCCAGCACAAAGGCGAGGAAGGAGAGGATGAGGGCATTGAGGATGCCAATGATGGCCAGGATGTACGCCCAGCGCACCGAACAGTCCCCCAAGGAGTACTTCCCAGTCTTGGCCCCGCACATGTCCCGGATCGTCTCGGCGTCCCAGCCGTCTGGGAAGATCATGCAGCCCAGGACAAGGCACAGAGCTGAGGGGGCATGAGGGCCGGACCCATCACCATGGTCAGAGAGGAAGAGAGAAGGGGCTCATTACTCCCCAGAGCCTGAAGACCACCAGAAACCCTCCTCAGTCTGGGCCCCAGCATTCCCACTCTGCCCATCAACCAAAGTGCTTATTACCCACTTATTGTGGGTTGTGTGGACACAGATGAGGGTCTGGGATCGGTCTTGGGGAGCAGAAACCTTCCAGAACCTACAATGCCCTCTCCCTCCCCCATCAAACCAGCTTCTCATCCAGGACACCCTCCTGGTTTCTCCAACCCAAACGCCTGCTTTCCCATTAAATCAACTCCTCCTCCAGGAAGCCTTCCTGGAAATACGAAAAAATAGAAAATCACAGCCATCTCCTTCATCTCCCTTTAGCACTCCTGGCTACGTTCACCCTCTCCAATCTTCCCATTTTTTTAATTTATTCATTTATTAAGTGCCGTTTTCTTTTCTTCAAGATACTGGGAATACGTTTTCATTCACGCAGTTAAGCTCCAATCTGAAGGGACCATGGAATGAGAAAGATGGAGTTTGAGCCTAGTTCTTGACCTACTCAGCTACAGGACTTTGGGGAAGCTGCCGAACCTTTTTGAACCTGTTTCTTTGTATAACGGAAACCATAGTGTTTACCTCATAAGATTGTTGTGAGGATTAAATGAGGTAAGGCTTGCAAGACACTTTGCACAGGGCAGCGTTCACTTGCTCAGGTAGTATTTATTGAGGGTAGGAGATCAGACTTGGGGGGCGGGTACATGAATCCTGGCCTCATGGGCTTGCAGTGTAGTAGAATTCTGGGCTCAAACCCTGGCTCATTTATTTACTATATGTGTGACCTTAAGTGAGTTCCTTCACTTTTGCACCTCAGTTTCCTCATCTATAATATGGGGATATTATATATTATAAGTGATTGTAAAAATCACAAAAGGCAGCAAATGTCAAGTGCTTGGCACAGTAAGTCCTCGATAAATATTAGCTATTATTATTAAAAAATAGTTATAATGATAAATACAGTAATAACATAAATAAGGAATGAATGGGGGAGTTCCAGATAAAGAGAAAGGCAGATGGCAGAAGGGGCAGACCAAGATAGGACCTCCAAATGCACGGCTACTCATCTGCTTGCTCCCTCCTCAGCATTCACCCCCTAGGTGTTTAGGCCCCACCCCTGCCAATCCAGCCCCTATGAACTAAGTGGGCTCCTCCCCCAGCACTTAGCGTAGCATCATGGGACCCAAACCTGAGCCAATCAGCACACTGCATTCCTGTGCTAATAATGATTGGCTCAGAGAAGGGCACATGCCCCATCAAAGGACAGTCAGAGTCAACGGGACTCAGTGGCCTGACCTGACTCAACCTTGTGGTGACTTAGTCAGTAGTCATCACCTCCACACATGATAGGGCCGCAGGCTGCGGGTGAGAGCTAGCTCTGGGTTATGACTATGTCTGTCTGTCTTGATGTTGCCCTCTTATTGTCTGTCGGTCTCACCTGTGTCTAGGATACTGTGTCTGAGACCCGAAGTTTCCAGAGGACTCCAGTTGGAACTGTAGGATCCTTGACCCTACACCAGGCCAACGGGGGGAGGGGGTGGCATTTAACTTGGGATTTAGATGACAGCGATGAAATCTAAAACTGTTGGGTGGTGGTCAGTTCTGCCCACTGTCCATGAGGCCTGCCTAGTCTCCAGGGTGGAGAAGGGAGCCCTCGGCTTTGAAAGCTTGCTGCCTAGGTCACAGACTCCTCCCAGCCTGCTAATCCAGTGGTGGTGGCCCTTCCCTTCCTAGGGTGCTTTGGGCCTCCTCTGCTCTCTCCCACCCTCCTGGCCTGTGACAGTCCTCTGCCACTTCCTACAATGTCGTGCTCCCCTGTTGTTCTTGTTAGCTGCTGCTGAGCCAGCCAGACTCATAGCGACCTCATGGTGCCCCCATGCACAACATCTGCCGCCTCCATGATCAGCTGGTCCCTCTGCACAACATGGACGATTGGTTCTGAATCCGATATTGTGATCCTTAGGGTTTTCACTGTCTGATTTAGGGAAGCAAATCGCCAGGCCTTTCTTCCTAGTTCGTCTTAGAAAGTGCCTCTGAAACCTGATCAGCATCAGGGCAACACTCCATCCTCCACTGATAGATGGGTGGTGGCTGCACATGAGTGGCATTGCCCCGGAATTGAACCTGGGTCTCCAGCACAGAAGGGGAGAATTCCACCCCTGGGCCACCGCTGCCCCCTCCCCCATGTTATGTCCTCTGTATCTAAAGCAGCATTCCTCTCCTTGAAGCCCAGCTACTTGCCCTAACACGGGATACCCCTCTCCCTCCACACACACTCTGGAAGCAGGCCTTCTCCCATCTCCAACACTCTCACCTCCTCCAAGACAATTCTTCCCAGCCCTGGGGAAACATACCTCTGCTTAAGGGCTGGGGAAAAAGGCAAAAGGAATGGCAAATCCAAGCGGGAGTGAACTCGGTGAGTTAAAATAATGAACAAGTTAGGTTTGAGATGGTGGTTAGATACTCAAACAGGGAAGTCAGGCGCTCAGGGGAAAAACTGGGGCTAGAGACATAAATTTGGGATACGTAGGCATTTGTGGGGCTTCAATCCCTGAGTGTGGACATTATATAAACTGGAGAGAAGGCCCAGGACGGAGCCCTGGGGCACCGCAACATCTACCCGGCAGGAAGAAGAGGAGCCTGCAAAGAAAGCTTGGCTCATCCCTCTTGCACCCCTGCCCCCATTTGGCCCTGACCCTTTTTGAAAGCCCCTCCCGGGCCCTGGTGGCATAGTGGTTAAGAGCTACGTCTGCTAACCAAAAGGTCGGCAGTTCGAATCCACCAGGCGCTCCTTGGAAACTCTATGGGGCAGTTCTCCTCTGTCCTAAAGGGTCGCTATGCTCCCGCATGGACTCGCTGGCAACAGGCTTGGGTTTTTTTGTTTTCTTTTGTTTTTGTTTTTCCCTCCAGCTCCAGGACTCTATCAGGGAGAGGAGGAGGGTCAAACACTGGGAAGTGGGGCGGGAGAGGAGGAGCGGACTCCGCCCCAGCCCTTCGCCCTGCCCTTGGTGTCTCAGGGCCCTCCTCTGGGCTCGTGGGCTCCCGCCTCCGACTCCCCAGCTGGAGGCAGGAATGGGAGAGGGCCTGAGAGGCCCAACCACAAGGCTCTCCGCCTCCCCTCTGGCCCTCCCACCTGCGGTGCCAAGGGGGCGGGCCCACTGCAGTCCCTTTCCTCTCCATCGCAGAGCATCCCCGTCTCCATGGAAACTGCGCCAGTATCCTGGCGCTCCTCCTTGAGCCCGCCGCTCCTAGCTCCGGAGCGCGGTCCTCCACCCTTCGCACCCCAGGCGCCAAGACCTCAAGGAGACCTTTTTCCTCGTTGCTCCGCGACTGCGCGTTCTGTCTCTCTCCGCCTCATCATTTAAAGTGTCTCTGTCTAGTTGAGTCTTCATTCCTTTCTCTTCCCCACCCTTTTCATCTTTCTTGGTCTGTCCCTTCTCCCCTCTCTCAGGCCTGTCTATATCGTGCTCAAGTCTCAGACTCTACTCTCCCTTTCCCCCTCTTCTGTTTAGATCTCTCAGCATCTAACATTGATTCAACACCCCTCCTCATCTCTCTTCCTTCTCTGTATCTCTTCCCTCTTTCTGCCTCTCCCTTCGGACACTGCACAAATACATTTCTGAGTGCCTACTATGTGCCTTCCGTGAACAATGAATAAGGAAGACGGAACAATTGACGCCTTTGAATTATGGTGTTGGCAAAGAATATTGAATATACCATGGGCTGCCAGAAGAATAAGCAAATCTATCTTGGAAAAAGTACAGCCAGAAAGTGAGAATGTCAAGACGTACTCTGGACATGTTAGCAGGAAGGAACAGTCCCTGGAGAAGGACATCATGCTTGGTAAAGAAGAGAGTCAGTGAAAAAAGAGGAAGACCCTCAATGAAATGGATTGACACAGTGGCTGCAAGAGTGGGCTTAAATGTAGCAATGATTGTGAGGAATGCACAGGATTGGGCGGTGTTTTGTTCTGTTGTACACAGGGTTGCTATGAGTCAGAACCGACTCGACAGCACCTAACAACAACAACTATGTGCCAGGACTGTGCAGGCTTCAGGGGGCACAGGCAGGCATGGTGTCTATCCTCAGGAGCAGAGGCACAGGAAGAGGAATAAAATAAACATGTCAACATGCCAAAAGTATAGTTATACATGTCAACAGGTGCATCAAAGGAAACAGACTAGGGGCTGAGACCCAGAATAACAGGGGTGGTCAGAGAAAGCTGAGGGGCTAGGGGGACTCTTTCTCCATCTATCATTCACCACTCCCTGCCTCCTTGTTCTGCAGTGTCCTGAGTGGTGAATATGGGTGGGGGCACTCTGGTAATGGGAAACACCCAGAAGTGGAACAGAGAGAGGAAATCCAATCAGACAGGCTTCTTGGAACCTGGGGGAAGAGAAGAAGAGACCTCGAAGGACAACCAGGATAGTGGCCAAGAGGCTTGACCATCAGGAAAAGGAATCACAACAGGCAAGGCAGGTTTCAGCATTCTCTTTTACTGGATGAGGAAACTGAGGCTAATGCCTTTGAATTCTGTTATGGATTGAATTGTGTCCTCCAAAAATGTATGTCAACTTGGCTAGGCCATAATTCCCAGTACTGTGTCATTGTCTATCATTTTGTGATCTGATGTGATTAAACTACGTGTTGTAAATCCTAAAGCAGTTATATTAATGAAGCAGGACTCAATCTACAAGATTAGGTTATATCTTGAGTCAATCTCTTTTGAGATATAAAAGAGAGAATCAAGTAGAGGGGAGAGGGACTCATCCCACCAAGAAAGAAGAGCCAGGAGAAGAGTGAGTCCTATTGACTTGGAGTCCCTGCACTGAGAAACTTCTAGGTCCAAGGGAAGATTGACTACAAGGACATTTCCCTGGAGCTGAGAAAGAAAAGACTTCACCTGGAGCTGATGCCCTGAATTTGGACTCCTAGCCTCCTAGACTGTGAGAGAATAAATTTCTGTTTGCCAAAACCATCCACTTGTGGTATTTCTGTTATAGCAGCAGTAGATAACTAAGACAGAATTTGGTACTGGGAGTGGGGTGCTGCTCTAAGAAAGATCTAAAATGTGAAAGTGCTTTTAAAACTGAATGGGTAGAGGCTGGAATAGTTTTAAGGTGCCTTAAAGAGACCATTGGTGGAATTATGGACATCAAAGACAATTCTGGTGAGGGCTCAGATGGAACTGAGGAGAGATGTAACACTGGAGATGGCACAGATGGCGAGAAGCAGTAGCAGAGAAATGGCAGCAACAGAACCAGGAGAGACTGAGGGAGCCGACCCATGGAACTAGAGAGCTGAGTGCTTTTGCACAGGAGGCTTCTTAGTGGAGTGGGATACCTCTGGGCACTCATCAGTAGAACTAGGCTTGCTGACTCACAGAGCAAGAGAGCTGAGTGCCTTTACAAAGGAGGGTTCCTGGCGGCGTGGGGTGATTCCAGGCACTCATCGGTAGACCTAAAGAGCTTTGGAACATTTGCCCAAGCAGGGCAGAGGCCCAGCTGGCCCAAGAGGCCCAAGGGGCCAAGAGGCCAAGTAACCAGGAAGTAGAAGCTGAAGAGACAAGGAACACATGAAGCAGAGCTGCCTCACTCTCAAAGGGTAGAGCCACGGCCTCTGATGTTTCAAAGGGTGGGGCCATAGCCTCCTAGGTTTCAAAGAGTCAGATCTTCACTAACTTAGTTCCAGACTATGGGGCTGGCTTTCACAAGTGCCAGTGGGATGGGGCCAGATCTGCTCCCCAAAGGTGAGGGGGAGTGGCTGCCATGCTTAAGGGGCAGAAGAATGGGGCCCGCCAGAGTCAAAGGGGTAGGATTGCCACTTAGATGGACTAGGAAAAGGGGACCGCCCAAATGTGAGAGGGCAGAGTTGCCGTTCCAGTGGTCCTGGAAGGAAGGGCTGAAGCCCAGGGCCGTGGAGCTTCCACCCACAATCTGGTAAGTGTGCCCAACACCCAGAGTCTGGAGCTTATCAGAGAACAGAGGATTATTTTCAAGTCTGGAGAGCTGATGTAATGTGTTCTGCTGACTTGCTTGGTGCCAGTTATCTCTTCTTTCCCTCCAATTTCTCCCATTTGTAATGGAAATGTCTAGCTTGTGGCTTTTTCACCATTGTACTTTGGAAGCAGATAAAAAAGAATTTTGCAGAAGATGAGATTTTGGACTTGGAATTGATTTAAGACTTTTGGGGTGAATGTATTTTACATGTGAGAAGGACATGAACTTTAGGGAGCCAAAGGGTGGAATGTTATGGATTGAGTTGTATCCCCCTAAAATATATGTCAACTTGGATAGGCCATGATTCCCAGTATTGTGTGGTTGTCTATCATTTTGTGATCTGATGTGATTATCCTATGTGTTGTAAATCCTAACCTCTATGATGTTAATGAGACAGGATTACAAGCAATTATGTTAATGAGGCAGGACTCAATCTACAGGATTAGGTTATATCTTGAGTCAATCTCTTTTGAGATATAGAAGAGAGAATCAAGTAGAGAGAAGGACCTCATATCACCAAGAAAGAAGAGCCAGGAGGAGAGCACGTCCTTCGATCCCAGGGTTCCTGTGCTGAGAAACTCCTAGATCCAAGGGAAGATTGATGACAAGGACCTTCTCCCAGAACTGACAGAGAAAGAAAGCCTTCCTCTGGAGCCAGTGCCCCGAAATCAGACTTCTAGCCTCCTATACTTTGAGAGAATAAATTTCTGTTCCCCAAAACCATCCACTTACGGTATTTCTGTTATAGCAGCACTAGATAACTAAGGCAGATTCCAAGTTCAAGTCTCTTTTGGAAATAATGAGCACTGGCTGCACAGCCAGGTTCTGCAGAGGCACAGGCATGGGTGAAGGGACAGGGACGGCAGGGCAGAGCTTCTTAATCTCAGCATTTTTGACATTTGGTCTAGATAAGTGTTTGTGGCGGGGGGCTGTCCTGTGCATTGTAGGATGTTTAGCAGCATCTCCAGCCTCTAGATGCAAGTAGCCACACCACCCCCATGATACCAAAAAATGTCTCCAGACATTGTCAGATAGCCCTTGGGGGGCAAAATCATCCCTGGTTGAGAACCACTGGTGTACAGGCAGGGGACCTCAGATGGGGCATCTCCTTCCCATTACCCCCACAGTCCAAGTAGCAAGAAGATGTTGTGACAAAATTAATATTAATATTTAGTAATATAATAAATATTATTAATAATGCAATGATATTTTGAAATAGTATTGAGTGCTTAACTATGTGCTAAGCTCCTGACATTCATTATCTCGTTTAATCCTATCACAAATCTGAAGTGAGAAAAACTATCACCTTAATTTTACAGATGGAAACTGAGGCTCAGAGAAACCAAGTATCTTATCCAATGTTGCAGAGATAGTAAATGGTGGGATCTGTATTCAAATCCAGATATGTCCTTATTTAAGGTTTTTCTTTGCACTGACTCACTTTTTAGCTTATATACACTTATTTTAAAAGTAAACTTGATATCACACTCAAAGAAAAGGAAACCAGAATCATTTGCTGTAAGCAGAAGGAAACTATGGAAATAAGCATAAAGAAACAAAAACAATGTTATTAAATTCTAGTTACATACTTTTGCCCGCCAAGTGCTCTGAGCCTAAGCGCTACTCTATTTATTTAAAAGTTCCTATTAGTAAGCCTGAGAGGAGTTAAAGACACATTAGCACCACACTGAGACTTTTTCCTTGAAGCTCTGGAGGAAATTGGAAATGGAATAACATGATTACTACTGGTCACCTAATAGAAACCCTGGTTGCATAGTGGTTAAGAGCTCAGACTGCTAACCAAAAGGTCGGCAGTGCGAATTCACCAGGCACTCCTTGGAAACCATATGGGGCAGTTCTGCTCTGTCCTATAGGGTTGCTATGAGTCAGAATCCACTCAACGGCAATGGGTTTTTTTTAATGGGGTCACCTAATGCCATTGGGCGTACCTTCCACCTTTGGGAAACACTGCCCACCTTGTGCCACCTCAACAGGAGGCTCAGCTCTTTACAGTGCGACTTTAGGCAAAGTCAGTTCGCCTTTCTGGGCCTTGGCTTCTTCATCTGAGAAATGGGAGTTATGACATCTATCCTACCCACTTCATATAGCTTTTGTGAGAATCAAAGGAAATGACAGAGAAGAGATGTGGCAAATTATGAAGGATGGAGTCAGGGCAAGGCATGGCCACTCTTGGCAGAATGGAAGAAACCTTGGATATAAGAGACAAAGAAGCCTTTTTTCAGATACTCAAGAAATGTTAACAGTGGCTGCCTTGGGAAGGAGGTAAGCTTAATTTTTACCATATAATCCTGACAGAGATAGTTAACCACTCCATTATCTGTTGCCCCTTTCTTCCTTAATATTAAACCAAACTCGTTGCCGTTGAGTCAATTCTGACTTATGGCTACCACATGTGTTACAGAGTAAAATCGCTCCATAGGGTTTTCTTGGCTGTCATCTCTATGGAAGGAGATTGCCAGATCTTTCTTCAGCACCCTGGGTGGGTTTGAAGTGAAATTTAAGTTAATAGTCGAGCACAAACTGTTGGTGCCACCTAGGGACCTTCTTTAATATTAGAACCCCCAATTTTTAGCTGAGCCCTTGATTGTATAGAATAAGACTGCATTTTCCAGCTTCCCTTGCAGCTAGATGTGTTGTGTGACTTCAAGGAAATAGCTTCATGTAAACAGATTTATAAGGATGCTAGAGTGTGCTCTTTGACCCATTTTTCTTTGTCCCTTCCTCCAACATCCTGCCTAGAATGCAGATGTGATGGCTAGAGCTCTAGCAGCCGTATCCAACAATGAGGACAAGGGCCATACCCTAGGAGTGGTGGAGGAGAGATGGAGGAAGCTAATGACTTCAGGAGCTGCTATACCAGCTCTAGACTACCTAACTCTGCACTTTTAAATTTATTTACCTAACACCTAAGAGACTAGAACTTTGGGTGTTTAAGATATGATTATTTTGGATTTTCCTGTCATAGCAAAACCTAGTCTTAACCAATACAATAATATTTTATACCTTTTCAACTTTATATCTTGTGTATGTGGAGCCCCGGTGGCACAGTGGTTTAAGGTTTAGCTTCTAACCAAAAGTTTGGTACTTCAAAACCACCAGCTACTCCCTGGAAACCCTATGGGGCAGTTCTACTGTGTCCTGTGGGGGTCATCATGAGTCAGCATAGACTTGACGCCAACGGGTTTTATCTTGTGTCTGTATTATCTTTTGGGCAAAAAAAAAAAAAATGCTTTCAGCTGTGTGTCTTTAGGCACTCGCATCACCTCTCTGAACGTCAGCGTCATCATCTCAAGGTTGCGAGGTAGATTGGGTGATCGCCATCCTTTCTGTAATGGCAGTATGCCTCATGGTTTGTGGAATGTGTGAGTGGCATATTCACTCTGCTTGGAGAACAATTTTGCAGTACTCATAAAAATCATAAATGCACTTACCCCTTGACTCAGAAATTTCTCCAATGGCTAAACCTCCATGTATACATGAAGGATGTATACGAGAGTGTTCACTGCACAACCATCTTAAAGGACTGAAAACAAACGTCCATTAAGAGAGAACCAGTTAAATAAATTAGGAGTCCCTGGGTGGTGCAAATGGTTACCATGCTTGGCTGCTAACCAAAAGGTTGGAGGTTCAAGTCTACCCAGAGGTGCCTCGGAAGAAAAACCTGGCAATCTACTTCCAGAAAATCAGCCACTGAAAACACTATGGAGCACAGTTCTACTCTGACACACGTGGGGTCACCATGAGTCAGAGTCAACTTGATGACAACTAGTAGTTAAATAAATTATGGTGTATCCATGTCATGGAATACTACT